>NC_040102.1:6038095-6340000 GCF_003369695.1 Bos indicus x Bos taurus | reverse complement strand
GGGAACAGCGGCCTATCTGTTCCTCCTTTGGAAGGCAGCCAATTTGAGCACACCAGCCTCTTCTTATTTTGCAATAATACTTTTGTAACCCGATTGTGATTCCGCCATTGCCTGCAGGAAAGAAACGGAGCACACGGGAAGGTTTTAGGAAGGCCGTGGTACAAGTCCTAGGCTTTTGGAATCCCTCTAATAAGTTATCTGGTGCCTTTCTTTGATTTCTTTTTTCTTTTCTATACCATCAGGAGTAAAGGAGGAGGTGAGGCTAGCAACTAACAACGTTTCTGTGAACTCAGCTCAGCCTCAAAGGTGGCGTGACCATGGCAGCCACTTCTTCAACTGTATTTTGCTTTGCTTCAGTGATTCTTTTAAAGAATTCAAGATGTAGTCCACAGGTTGGTAACAGAAACCAATGTATTCTGTATTGAGCCTAGCACAAATCAAGGATCAAAGCGAAAGGAAAGAAGTGAATTTACAATAGCAGTTAGCAAATGAATCTCACCCATCCAGGGGAAAGCACCTTCCTCTGGCTCACAGCAGCTGGGCAGTCGCAGTGGTCAGTGCAAGAGACCCAGTGGGAGCATCATCCACTACATGCGTCCATGCATGGAGGGGACCTCGCCGTGAGTCTAGGTGTGTGCCATTTTATAACTTACAAAGTTCTTTGTTCTCAAAGGAATTCAAAGAGCTTGCACATGAGGGAAATGGAAAAAAACCTGATTGGCCTTTTGATTGGCCAGATCAAAGGAGGAAAACGGTATTCCCCAAACCCTGCTGTTCCCGATCTTTATCAACTGTTGATGCTTTTCCCCTTTCTTGGTGGATGTTTTCATGATGCTCCCATTCTTCATGATGTTTAAGTACATAAGCAGTTTAAGTACAAGTAATGTCTAGGTACACATGTTCTTTGGGTACAAGCAATAAACACAGTACATCAGGTCACCATCTGGTACATGCTTCATCAAAACAGTGACTGAATGGTACGGTAACATGAAATTATTAGCCATTGCACTGCATTTTGACCCTCATGTTACAAGTCACAAGGGAGTCAAGTATTATAATAACTATAAACATTAACATTAACTGTGCATGTGACTTGATAAACATTGTATAGCACAATAACATACAATTAACAAGACAGTAAGTATGATTTGGTCCCATCACTTCATGGGAAATAGATGGGAAAACAGTGGAAACAGTGGCAGACTTTATTTTTGGGGGATCCAAAATCACTGCAGATGGTGATTACAGCCATGAAATTAAAAGATGCTTACTCCTTTGAAGGAAAGTTATGACCAACCTAGATAGCATATTGAAAAGCAGAGACATTACTTTGCCAACAAAGGTCCGTCTAGTCAAGGCTATGGTTTTTCCATTGGTCATGTATGGATGTGAGAGTTGGACTGTGAAGAAAGCTGAGTGCCGAAGAATTGATGCTTTTGAACTGTGGTGTTGGAGAAGACTCTTGAGAGTCCCTTGGACTGCAAGGAGATCCAACCAGTCCATTCGGAAGATCAGCCCTGGGATTTCTTTGGAGGGAATGATACTAAAGCTGAAACTCCAGTACTTTGGCCACGTCATGCGAAGAGTTGACTCATTGGAAAAGACTCTGATGCTGGGAGGGATTGGGGGCAGGAGGAGAAGAAGACTACAGAGGATGAGATGGCTGGATGGCGTCACTGACTCGATGAACGTGAGTCTGAGAGAACTCCAGGAGTTGGTGATGGACAGGGAGGCCTGGCGTGCTGTGATTCATGGGGTCACAAAGAGTCGGATATGACTGAGCGACTGAACTGAACTGAACTGAAGTATGATTAGAAAAACCAAAGCATGCATTATCCAATGTGAAGGTGCAGAAAACCAAGACAGCAAAGAGTCCCATATAGATACATTAGGGTTGTTTAACTTATTGATTACTCCCTTCACATGTTGAAGATAATTTGACATGTTAGCACTATGATCAGGGATAAACACACAACATTCTGTGTGAATTATGGCACAGGTTTACTGTGCTGCTGTTAATATATCTAATGCCATTCTATTCTGAAGTATGGCTTTGCATATTAAAGCTTATTTTGTAAAATTAGTCAAGGCTTCTACTATGAGCATTATGTCAGTGGTGCCAAGTGATGGCACAAATATTGCAGCTGAGTAGCCATACCACTGGAACACAGATCGTGTCTATCTTGCCTGTGCTATAGGGAAATTGGCTGGGGTGTGTGGTAATTCATTTAAAATTTGACCGCGTGCAAATGACGGTCCCAAGGTACATCTTCCAGTCCATCCTGTGGGTAACCAGGGCCAAAGATTAACCCCATATATCCAGTGAGTTCCATTTGGGGCTAAAATCATATGCCTGGGTTGTTTATCCAATCAGTCCCTGGCCATATGACTGAATCTGGTGAATTCATATGATTCACTGCTTCTGTTTGATTACACAAATTTAATCAAGATGTTACACAACATGTTGGTAGGAATGCTAGAGATTTAGTACTATTAGGATACAATTTGGTATGATTATTTTCTTCCCAGCAAATTGGGGCTGCCTTTATCAATCATCCCTCTTCTGAAGTTACCCACTTATATTGGTCCCAAATTTGGCATATTTGTAGGGTACCATATCGTGTAGCTTTGGTTTCTCTATGGGCATGGCTAGCATTGGTTCTTTCTTTCATATAATAGTCACAGGCAACTCTTTTTGCTTGATCATAAACAAAAGGCAAATTGTGTCCTAATCCATCAGTATTGTTACACCAAGTTAGTAAGTCATATTAAGGACATTTAAACTTCTGGTTTGATCTTGATTTTCTTGAATAAAATGACATATTCTTAAAAGTCAGGTCCATTTAAGGGTGACACCCACCAAGGCCCATGAGTGGAAGACAGTGATAGAGCTCCACAGGCCCAACAGTATGACTGGCTCTGGAAGGTTGCATAGAAGCAGGCCCAAGAGAGGAAGACATTGTCCTGTGGGTCCGCCTGTGTCCAAGCAACAAAGGTTCTCAGGAAAAGATCTATTAGGTCAGTTTGTGTGATAAACATTATATATATTTTAAGTTTCTTGAGTGTAGCAATATTGTAAAGGGATATGGTTAGGTGTTTCCATTCCCGTAGTCTTAGCAACAATTACATTTTTGGGCCTTGGGCTATAGCTTCAGCTGGTTTGGTTTATTCATATTGGGTAACTTAAACCATATTTTAGCCCCAGGACATGTTAGATTAGAGGATCCAAACGTTTTGTCTCCCCGGAGGGTTTGCAAGGCAGGGGGCATTCCAACAGATGAATAATTGTGCAATCTGATCTGGAGCAGCAATTAACACCAGGTAGTCCCCACCATTTTGTAAAAGAACCTTAATTTCCCCTTGGTAATCATTGTCTATTACTCCTCCAAAGACTTGTATACCTTTAATGGCCAGGCTAGAATGGCTTTTAATCAAGCTAAGATGTTTCAGAGTTAATTTAATTTCAATTCCTATAGGAAGCACTTTAGTATCTGAGGGATTTAAATGAGTCTGTTCAATAGAATATAGATCCAATCCAGCTGCTTCAGGAGTAGCTTTAAAAGATTTCATAGCTCCTGGTTGCATTTCCTAATACTCTAAGGTTGCATCCCATCTTGAAATGAGGGCCACAGATAAACTAAGATTAGGACTCACCATTCTCATCAAGGGGGTTTCACTTTGTCCAATAGGTCTATTATTTAATTGTTGCAAGTCTTCAAATAAATTATCTTTCCATTGTTTATATTCTCCCACTCCTAACTTTAATAAGTGTTGTTTTAAAAGTCCATTCATCCGTTCAATTAAACCGGCTGTTTGGGGATAATAAGGGATATGATAAATCCATTCTATATTGCTTGTCTGGGCATAGGTTTTAATTAACTTAACTTTAAAGTATGATCCATTTTCACTTTGAATCTGAACTGGGGTACCATCGTATGGAGTAATAATTTCTAGAGTTTTAATTATATTTTGCTGATTTGCATGTTTGTAAGCACAACCAACTAGATATCCAGAATAAGTGTCTACTATTGTACATACCTATTGGCATTTCTGACTAACTGGTAGAGGTCCAATATAGTCAGTCTGCAATATCTGGCCAAGTAATGTTCCTCATTGTAATTGTCCAGTTAATCTTTGAGGAAGGGGGCACTTGGTTAGATGCTGATGTATTGGACCGTGAGCTATTACCATTTTTATTACATCTTGTGTTGTAGGAATACCATGATTTTGCCCCCACCTCTATATGTAGCCTTTTCACCAAGATGTCTGGCTTTCTTTTTTTTTTTTTTTTTTTTTGGTCTAACTTCTTTTTTTTCTTCTCAGTTGTATTTATTTATTTATTATTTACTTTACAATATTGTATTGGTTTTGCCATACATTGACATGAATCTGCCATGGGTGTACACGTGTTCCCCATCCTGAACTCCCCTCCCACCTCCCTCCCCATCCCATCCCTCTGGGTCATCTCAGTGCACCAGCCCCAAGCACCCTGTATCATATCATACATCGAACCTGGACTGGCAATTCATTTCACATATGATAATATACATGTTTAAATGCCATTATCCCAAACCATCCCACCCTCACCCTCTCCCATAGAGTCCAAAAGACTGTTCTATACATCTGTGTCTCTTTTGCTGTCTTGCATACAGGGTTATTTTTACCATCTTTCTAAATTCCATATATATGCATTAGTATACTGTATTGGTGTTTTGCTTTCTGGCTTATTTCACTCTGTATAATAGGCTCCAGTTTCATCCACCTCATTAGAACTGATTCATATGTATTCTTTTTAATGGCTGAGTAATATTCCATTGCATATATGTACCACAGCTTTCTCATCCATTCATCTGCTGATGGATATCTAGGTTGCTGCCATGTCCTGGCTATTATAAACAGTGCTGCGATGAACATTGGGGTACACACGTCTCTTTCAATTCTGGTTTCCTCGGTGTGTATGCCCAGCAGTGGGATTGCTGGGTCATAAGGCAGTTCTATTTCCAGTTTTTTAAGGAATCTCCACACTGTTCTCCATAGTGGCTTCACTAGTTTGCATTCCCACCAACAGTGTAAGAGGGGGTTCCCTTTTCTCCACACCCTCTCCAACATTTATTGTATGTAGACTTTTGGATCGCAGCCATTCTGACTGGTATGAAATGGTACCTCATAGTGGTTTTGATTTGCACTTCTCTGATAATAAATGATGTTGAGCATCTTTTCATATGTTTGTTAGCCATCTGTATGTCTTCTTTGGAGAAATGTCTGTTTAGTTCTCTGGCCCACTTTTTGATTGGGTCGTTTATTTTTCTGGAATTGAGCTGCAGGAGTTGCTTGTATATTTTTTAGATTAATGCTTTGTCCATTGCTTTGTCTGCTATTATTTTCTCCTATTCTGAAGGCTGTCTTTTCACCTTGCTTATAGTTTCCTTTGTTGTGCAGAAGCTTTTAATTTTAATTAGATCCCATTTGTTTATTTTTGCTTTTATTTCCAATATTCTGGGAGGTGAGTCATAGAGGATCCTGCTGTGGTTTATGTCAGAGAGTTTTCCTCTAGGAGTTTTATAGTTTCTGGTCTTACATTTAGATCTTTAATCCATTTTGAGTTTATTTTTGTATATAGTGTTAGAAAGTGTTCTAGTTTCATTCTTTTACAAATGGTTGACCAGTTTTCCCAGCACCACTTGCTAAAGAGATTGAACCAGGAAGAAATAGAAAATCTTAACAGACCCATCACAAGCATGGAAATTGAAACTATAATCAGAAATCTTCCAACAAACAAAAGCCCAGGACCAGATGGCTTCACAGCTGAATTCTACCAAAAATTTAGAGAAGAGCTAACACCTATCCTACTCAAACTCTTCCAGAACATTGCAGAAGAAGGTAAACTCATTCTATGAGATCACCATCACCCTAATACCAAAACCTGACAAAGATGCCACAAAAAAAGAAAACTACAGGGCAATCCATCCTAAAGGAGACCAGTCCTGAGTGTTCATTGGAAGGATTGATGTTGAGGCTGAAACTCCGATACTTTGGCCACCTGATGTGAAGTGTTGACTCATTGGAAAAGACCCTGATGCTGGAGGGATTGTGGGCAGGAGGAGAAGGGGATGACAGACGATAAGATGGCTGGATGGCATCATTGACTCAATGCACATGAGTTTAGGTGAACTCTGGGAGTTGGTGATAGACAGGGAGGCCTGGCATGCTGCAATTCATGGGGTCACAAAGAGTTGGACATGACTGATCGACTGAACTGAACTGAACAGGCCAATATCACTGATGAACATAGATGAAAAAAATCCCTAACAAAATTCTAGCAAACAGAATCCAACAACATATTTAAAAGATCATACATTATGACCAAGTGGGCGTTATCCCAGGGATGCAAGGATTCTTCAATATCCACAAATCAATCAATGTAATACACCACATTAACAAATTGAAAAAGAAAAACCATATGATTATCTCAATAGATGCAAAGAAAGCCTTTGACAAAATTCAACATCCATTTATCATAAAAACCCTACAGAAAGCAGGAATAGAAGGAACATACCTCAACATAATAAAAGCTATATATGACAAACCCACAGCAAACATTATCCTCAATGGTGAAAAATTGAAAGCATTTTCCCTAAAGTCAGGAACAAGACAAGGGTGCCCACTCTCACCACTACTATTCAACATAGTTTTGGAAGTTTTGGCCACAGCAATCAGAGCAGAAAAAGAAATAAAAGGAATCCAGATGGAAAAGAAGAAGTAAAACTCTCACTGTTTGCAGATGACATGATCCTCTACATAGAAAACCCTAAAGACTCTACCAGAAAATTATTAGAGCTAATCAATGAATATAGTAAAGTTTCAGGATATAAAATCAACACACAGAAATCCCTTGAAATCCTATACACTAGCAATGAGAAAACAGAAAGAGAAATTAAGGTAACAATTCCATTCACCATTGCAATGAAAAGAATAAAATACTTAGGAATATATCTACCTAAAGAAACAAAAAACCTATATAGAGAGAACTATAAAACACTGGTGAAAGAAATCAAAGAGGACACAAACAGATATAGAAATATACTGTGTTCATGGATTGGAAGAATCAATATAGTGAAAATGAGTATACTACCCAAAGCAATCTATAGATTCAATGCAATCTCTATCAAGCTATCAATGGTATTTTTCAGAGAACTAGAACAAATAATTTCACAATCTGTATGGAAATACAAAAAACCTTGAAAAGCCAAAGCAATATTGAGAAAGAAGAATGGAACTGGAGGAATCAACCTGCCTGACTTCAGTCTCTACTACAAAGCTGCAGTCATCAAGGCAGTATAGTACTGGCACAAAGACAGATATATAGATCAATGGAACAAAATAGAAAGCCCGGAGAAAAATCCATGCACCTATGGACACTTTATCTTTGACAAAGGAGGCAAGAATATACAATGGAGATGTCTGGCTTTCTGATGAGCCCATAATGCTAATCCTTCCAGTTCAGAATCAGGGACAATGGATGCACTGTTGATTTCAGCCAAGTGATCAGGTTCCCTGTTATATTTTCTTTCTTCTGTTATCTCAGGTACATGTGCATCTACAGGAAAAACTGAAACATTAGTCTGTGAATGTATTTCCCAAATATCTTGCCACAATTCCTTTCTCCATATGTGTTTAGATCCAAGTTCCCAGTTATGTTTTCTCTATTGAGGAATCCAGGTAGTAAGACCATTAGTTACTGACCATGAATCTGCATAGATATGACATTCTTTAAAATCCTCTGCCCACCACACTTGGAAAACTGCAAGTAACTCAGCAAATTGACTACTTTCCCCTTCCCCTTCAGTGGTCATTACTCTTTGAGTTGCGGGATTATAAGGCACAGCTTTCCAATGTCAGGTTGCCTCCGCATATGTAGTAGATGCATGGTGCTTTTGCTCCTTAGCTAACTGTTAATATTCTATTTCCTGTTTTATGGGTGATTCTTCTGTTGGTTTTTGATATTGTAATTGGGAAGCTTCTTCATCAGAACAGTCAAACACTCATTCATGTAATAACAGAAGGCCAGATGGCCCGCCCAGGTTTTGCCTGGTCTTGAGTATACCATTTTCATTTAATTATACTAGACTCTTGAGCATAATCAATTCTGAGAGTTTGGGGGGTACTCATAACCCAAGTTATAATAGGAATATTTGACCTTAATTGTACTTCATGATATAAAGTCATAGCCTCTGTGTCAATTAATGCCCAATAGCAGGCTACCAATTGTTTTTCAGAAGGAGTGCTGGCATTAGGAATTTTTTGTAACCAACATCCTAGAAGCATTCTTCCCCCTTCTTGTTTTTGCCATAGACTCCAGTTTGCATAATTCTCATCCATAGACACCTGTAATTTCATAGGGCCTTCTCTAATGGGCCATAAATCCAAAGCAGTTTGAATGGCTATTTTAGCTTGTTCAAAAGCCAACTTCTGTGCCTCTCCCCATTCAAAATTATATTTCTTCCTGACTACTTTATAAAGAGATTGTAATATCTGCCTGAGATGAAGAATATGCTGCCTCCAAAAGCCAAATGATCCTATAAACTTTTGGGACTGTTTCTTAGGTTGGGGAGGAACAAGCTCCAAAATTTTCTGCTTGCCTTTAGGGAGTATTTCTTGTTTTCCTTTGTTCCAAATTATTCCTAAAATTTTTACTGATTGTCTTGGCCCTTGAATTTTTTCAGGATTTATTTCCCATCCTTTCATTTTTATGGGCTGGATAATTACATCCAGCTGAGTCCTCACTTGTTCTTCATCAGATCCTTCTAAGAGATTATCATCAATATAATGAGTAATCTGCATTCCTGTAGGTAGAGCCACCTCATCCAAATGCTTAGCAGCAATACCATGATAAATTGTAGGGCTATGAATATATCCTTGGAGTAGTGTAGTAAAGGTATACTGTTGCCCCTGCTGTGTGAAGACAAACTGATCCCACTGTTCGGGATCAATAAAGAAAGCATTAGCTAAATCTATGACAGCATACCAAGTACCAGCATGTTTCTGCACTTATTCAATTAAAGTTAACAACATCAGGGATGGCTGAAGTTAAAAGCCTAGTGTGTTTGTTAAGTTCTCTGTAGTCTACTGTCACCCTCCAAGATCCATCCGGTTTCCTTACAGGCCATACAGGATTATTTCATTCCATTCGAGCAGGAATTAAGACTCCTGCATCAACATGTTCTTTAATAGTGTTAGTAATTTCTTCTTGCCCTCCCTGGAATACAGTACTGCTTTTGTGTGACCATCTCAGTAGTTTCTGGGAGGGTCACTGGAGGCTCCAACAATTTTCCCACTACCACTGGAGCTACTAATTTAATCATGTGCACACCAAATTGGTATTTTCCTTCCTCTAAGTTTAAAGTGAGCCCCTTTAAAATATCTATTCCAATTATGTATTACGGAATGAGAACTATCATAACTTGATATTCTCTTTTAGGTAAATAGCTAATTTTCATGTATAATGAGGTTTGTACAGCTTTAGAGTCTTTGCCTCCTAATCCTGAAATAATAACTGCTCCTTAAAGATATTTGGATTTTCATAAGTTAAATTGGCCTCCAGCCCAGTATCAACTAATGCTTTAATAATTGTTTTAGATCCATTTTCTCAAAATATCTGAATTTGCACATGTAGGTAGATGTCTTTAGTAACCAATCTGACTTGGAAAGCTCCAGGGCTTGGCCTTCCCTTCATTTGGGCAACAAATCTGAATATAACAGAAGAAGGAGGAGGAGAAATGACCTGGGAAAATGGATTATTGTTTCCAAGATCTTTAGTTTCTACTTCAGACTTTTGAATATGAAGGCCTTTCTCTTTATGCTTCCTGGTAGTTCAGACAGTAAAGAATCCACCTGTAATGCAAGAGACCTGGGTTTGATCCCTGGGTTAGGAAGATCATCTGGAGGAGGGCATGGCACTCCAGTATTCTTGCCTGGAGAATCTCCATGGATAGAGGAGCTTGGTGGGCTACAGTCCATGGGGTTGCAAAGAGTCAGACACGACAGAGCAACTAAGTGCAGAGCTTTATACTTCTGCCATAATGCCACAATTGTTTTTCCATCAATTTCTGCAAAAGACCCTCCAGTTTTCAACAGTGCAGCAAACATATCTTTCCTGACATTTGGTGCTTGCCATTGCCATTATTTCCACCATTACCTTTTGCCTTGGGAGTTTCCCATTCTCCCAGATCTCCTAATTGCTGCACTTTCTCAATAACTTCCTGAATTGGGCTTCCAGTTTCAGAGAACAATGCTGCTGCTGCTGCTGCTGCTAAGTCGCTTCAGTCATGTCCGACTCTGTGAGACCCCCATAGACAGCCACCCACCAGGCCCTCCATCCCTGGGATTCTCCATGCAAGAACACTGGAGTGGGTTGCCATTTCCTTCTCCAATGCATGAAAGTGAAAAGTGAAAGTGAAGTTGCTCAGTCATGTCCAACTCTTCGCAACCCCATGGACTAAAGCCCACTAGGCTCCTCCGTCCATGGGATGTTCCAGGCAAGAGTACTGGAGTGGGGTGCCATTGCCTTCTCTGTCAGAGAACAAGAAAATCACAATAATGTTCTTATATGCCGCTGGAGCAGTTTTAATAATTTGGTTACAGCTACTTGCATCCAAAGCAGTATCATGTATAGTAGCTGGTCCCTGTCTATTATATAGAGAAATTTTCATACCCTCTTCCTTCAATCTTTGTATATACTCCCATAGCATATACCAAGATTTGGTGCAGGCTGGCCAAGAGCCAAGAGTAGGGCATTTAATTCCATGTCCCGAAGCACATAATTGTAGCAAAGCTACAGGTCCCTGCCCATAATTAATATTCCAATCACCAAAGGCTTGTTGAACTTGTGGGTCATGGAATATAGGGATAAATTTAATACAGTCTTGGTCATCTGGAACTATTCCATGACCCCCTGTTTCAGATAGTTGGACCAGCCAGGCTACAAGCGGCTCTCCGGCCTGTTGCATGCTGTGGGACGGTATATCATTTATCTCTTCTGTATAATCCTTGTATATCATTTTAGTTGTGGGAGCATGGCCCCCTCTTTGCTCCATCTTTCCACGTAAAGCCAGTTCTGCCTGACAAAGTTCTCCTTCCTTTGACTTTTCTACACTATCATCATCATCCATGTATTCATCATCTTCCTCATTATCCCAGATATCACTGTCCCAGGTAGCAGGGTCCCAATCAGGCAGGCATGGGCCAAGACAACCTGTACCTTGTGTTGACTGATTCACCCCTTGCTGTGAAGATAATTTGTATTTAGCCCCATGCACTGCTGCTTTCTCTGACACTGTCTGGTATCTAGAAACTTGATCAGGTAAGACTCAATTTTGACATTGCAACATAGCCGTGTGGCTTTGTAAATCCAGCATTTCTTTTTCTATTTGTACCTTTTCAGTTTCCAATTCTGCCTTCCTAGCATGTATTTTCCTACAAGCCATGAACAAACACCAACCTTGTCTTCCAAAAAAGAATCTGTTCCTTAGCTTTCTCCAAGTTAACCATGGGAAGCTGCCCCAACATGTCCAGTGGCTCAGCACACCACATTACAGTGTCCCAGTTTTCACATAGTCCAGCTCCCTTTCTCATTCCCGAGCTAAACTGCTGAAAGAAGGATCTTCCCATTCCGGAATAGGATCAACTTTACCATGAAAAAGCAATCACATCTCGAAACATGCTGACTATGCCAAAAACATTTTGCTTTGCTTCAGTGGTTCTTTTAAAGAATTCAAGATGTAGTCCACAGGTTGGTAACAGAAACCAATTTATTAAAGTATTAGGCTAGAATAGGCTAGTAAAAATCAAGGATCAAAGTGAAAGGAAAGAAGTGAATTTACAATAGCACTTAGCAAATGAGTCTCACCCGTCCAGGGGAAAGCACCTTCCTCTGGCTCGCAGCAGCTGCGCAGTCGCCGTGGTCAGTGCACCAGAGTCCCAGTGGGAGCATCATCCACTACATGCATCCATGCATGGAGGGGACCTCGCCGTGAGTCTAGGTGTGTGCCATTTTATAACTTACAAAGTTCTTTGTTCTCAAAGGAATTCAAAGAGTTTGTACATGAGGGAAATGGAAAAAAAACCTGATTGGCCCTTTGATTGGCCAGATCAAAGGAGAAAAATGGTATTCCCCAAACCCTACTGTTCCCGATCTTTATCTACTGTTGATGCTTTTCCCCTTTCTTGGTGGATGTTTTCATGATGCTCCCATTCTTCATGATGTTTAAGTACATAAGCTGTTTAAGTACAAGTAATGTCTAAGTACACATGTTGTTTGGGTACAAGCAATGAACACAGTACATCAGGTCACCATCTGGTACATGCTTCATCAAAACGGTGACCTAATGGCATAACTTTAAATTATTAAATAACATTTTTATTATTATTAAATAAAATTTTGTTATTAGATATTATTATTAAATAATGTTTTATTATTTAATATTATTAAATATTATGTACTATTATTATTCAATAACATTTTTATTATTAAATAACATTAAGTAACAAAATTATTAAATAACATTAAATTTTAACCACGGCACTACAAGTGACACCTAGGAGGCAGGGGCTGCAACAGTCCTTTGGGCCCTTAAGAGGCCAAAAGACTCTACCTCCAACCACTAAACTAAAAAAAGGGAATCTGTGAGTCTGTCCTCAGATTAAGCCCATTTTTCCTGTTGGCATTAAAGTTTTACATCACTTTCTTCCTGTCTCATCAACAGGTATAACAATCCTCCCATGAAGGAGTGGTTTGTGAGCTGATTGACTAATCGGAAGAGATGGAGACAACTACTTTCAGATTTTTAATGGGCTTGTCAGAAAAAAAAACAAATTGGTGATGTCTAGTTCCTAGACAATAAATCTACTTTGTCTAAAAGCCCCAGAAGAATGGAGAGGGCTGACTCTGAATGATAAATTCTCTATCTGTTCAGCCCTCTCATTTCCCAATGCATCTTACCTGGAACAGGCAGCAAGAACAAAAAGAGCAACACAAAGAGAAGGCAGAAGAGCCTCATGGCTGGCTGGCTTTCCAGCTGAGACTGGACAGGATGGTGTGCTCACTCACTTTATAAAGGCTCCAGGTCCACAGCCATAGGGAGAAGCATTCAGCAGCTGCAATTCCTATAATATTACAGTGATGACAATATGACGTATTTCCTGATGCTTCATGCCAAGGTTCCTTACAAAGCAGACCACACCCATTCCCCCCAGGAGTTAATTACAAATCTCAGAGCTTGAGGTGAGTGAGCACAGGGCTGTTTTGATGCCTCTGAGCTCTGGGTGCTCCTGTAGGGCTGCCTTATGTCTGGCTGTCTGCAACGGGAAAGACCTGCCCACTCCTGGATGCATTCCTGGGGCATGTAGCTGGGAGCTCACCTGTGCCCACTGTGGTCCTTCTATGCTTTTACCTTCTTCCTAAAGTCCTGGGAGAGTCTGAGGGCTGCTAGGAGCCACATCAGTCCAGTCCAAAGCTGGTATATTCAGAATCTAGGTGTAAACTGGGGCTGGGTCTCGCCCTAAGCCTGCAGAGATACCAGAAATGGTTATGAACCAAGATAAGCTTTTAAGTAGTGTGGAAAGGGAGGAAAAGTGGGCTGCATTCTGGAGACATTGCCTTGGCCTGTGATGGAGTGTGACATCTCAGGTCAAACACAGCTTATACTTTACTGCGGTCTGAAAACCACCAAATTCATGACTCAGGAAGGTGTCTCATTTTCCTTTATCAGAGACAGATGGATGATGTATTTAATGTGCTGGTGTCTCCTTACTGATGGTGTCACTCCCTCTACAAATGAGGGGCTTTGGAAGATGTATTTATGACCTCCTCCTCCTCCTGAGAAAAAGAAGGAGGTTTCTGTGCAATGTTAACAGAAAGAACAAGGTTTCTGAGAAAGTTCTGAGAGAAAGAATGTGCTTTGTGGGAGAATCCTGACATAAAAAAGAATGTTTCTGAAGAATCCTCAGAGTACAAAGTAAGTTTCTGAGGAAATTCTGACAGAAAAAGTTTTCTGAGGGGAATCTGACAAAAAATTAGATTCTGAAGATATTTTGAGAGAAAGAAGGTTTCTGAGGGAATTTTGACAGGAGTTTTCTGAGGGGAATCTGAAAGAAAGATGGATGTTTCTGAGGATATTTTGAGAAAGAGAAAGCAGTTTCTGAGGGAATATAGATAGAAAGATGTATGTTTTTGAGAGAATTCTCATAGAATGAAGGATGATTCTGAAGGAATTGTCACAAACAGAAGGAGGTTTCTGATGGAATTCTGACAGAAAGAAGGTTTCTGTGGGAAATGATGAAAAGTAGGAGATTTCTGAGGTAATTCTGACTGAAAGAGTGATTTTTTTAAAAGACTGTTTTCATCTATAGGTTTTATAGAATATTGAGTAGAGTTTCCTGTGGTATACAGTAGGTCCTTATGGATTATCTGTTTTATATGTAGTTGTGTGTACATTGTTGTTCTTCAGTCAGTAAGTTGTGTCTGACTCTTTGTGACCCAATGGACTGCAATATGCCACACTTTCCTGTCCTTCACTATCTTTTGGAATTTGCTCAAATTCATGTCCATTTAGTTGATGGTGTTATCTAACCATCTCATCCTCTGTCACCACTTCTCCTTTTGCCTTTACTCTTTCCCAGCATCAGGGTCTTTTCCAATGAGTTGGCTCTTCACATCAGGTGGCCAAAGTATTAGAGTCCAGCAACAGTCCTTTAAAAGAATATTCAGAGTTAATTTCCTTTAGGATTGACTGGTTTGATCTTCTTTCAGTCCAAGGAACTCTCAAGAGTCTTCTCCAACACAACAGTTTGAAAGCATTAATTCTTTGGCACTCAGCATTCTTTATGGTCCAACTTTCACATCAGTAAATGACTATTGGAAAAAACCATAGCTTGACTAGATGGACCTTTGTTGGCAGAGTGATGTCTCTGCTTTTTAATATGCTGTCTAGGTTGATCATAATTTTTCTTCCAAGGACCAAATGTCTTTTAATTTCATGGCTGTAGTCACCATCTGCAGTGATTTTGGAGCCCAAGAAAATAAAGTCTGCCACTGCTTCCACTTTTCCCCCTTTTATTTGCCATGAAGTGATGGGACTGCTTGTCATCATCTTAGTTTTTTGAATGTTGAGTTTTAAACCAGCTTTTTCACTCTCCTCTTTCATCCTTATCTACAGGCTCTTCAGTTCCTCTTCACTTTCTGCCATTAGAGCAGTATCATGTACATATCTGAAGCTGTTGATATTTCTCCCAGCAATCTTGAATCCAGACTGTGATTCATCCAGCCCAGCATTTCACATAATGCATTCTCCATATAAGTTAAATAAACAGGATGACAATATGATAGCTATACACTGAACAATGTCGAATTTGTGATCTCTGAAGAAGAAGATTTAGCTTTGGGACCAGGGACCAGGCTTGATCACTCAAGAGCTTTTGTGTAGCAGAGTTTTATTAAAGTGAAAAAGGACAGAGAAGTTTCAGCATAGACATCAGAAGAGGGAGTGCCCCAGTAGGAAATGGTGACCCACTCCAGTGTTCTTGCCTGGAGAATCCCAGGGATAGGGGAGCCTGGTGGGCTGCCATCTATGGGGTCGCACAGAGTCAGACACGACTGAAGCAACTTAGCAGCAGCAGCAGCATACTTTACCAGGCCCACTCCCACAATATACAAGATTAGTCAGAAGGTTCATGTCCAGCAAGATACGTTGCTATTATATAATCATTAGTGCAGAGCTTAAGGACAAACATATCCTTGAGCAAGATGAGTTATTTTGTTGTGTAATCATTAGCTCTAGGCTTAAAGAAAGTTAGTCTTAAAGATTGTTGTCATAACAACTCAGAGTTTAAGAAAAAATGTCTTATGTGACTAAGATAAAGCAATATAGAGAAAAACCATTTGTGCCTTTTCTCCTCCTCGAGGGCTCCAAGACCTCTTCCTCCTTGAGGGCCCTAGACTCCTTATCAACCTTCCTAAGCCTTAGCTCTCTCAAATCTAAAGCCTTGTCTTACTCCTTTCCCAATTTTGTACCAGTTAGTTGTTCCATGTAGGGTTCTAACTGTTGTTTTTTTGTCCTGCATACAGTTTTCTCAGGGACAGGTGGTTGTCTGATCTTCCCATCTCTTTAAGAATTTCCCACAGTTTGTAGATCCACATGGTCAAAGCCTTAAGCATAGTCAATGAAGCAGAAGTAGATGTTTTTCTGGAATTCCCTTGCTTTGTCTATAATCTTACAAACACTGGCAATTTTATCTCTGGTTTATCTGCCCTTTCTAAATCCAGCTTGTACATCTGAAAGTTCTCAATTCACATACTGTTGATTCCTAGCTTGAAGGATTTTGAGCGTAATCTTACTAGCATGGGAAATAAGTCTAATTGTATGGTAGTTTGAATATTGTTTGGCATTGCCCTTCTTTGGGATTGGAATAAAAACTGACCTTTTTCAGTCCTGTGACCACTGCTGAGTTTTCCAAATTTGCTGACATATTGAGTGCAGCACCTTAACAGCATCATCTTTTAGGATTTGAAATAGCTCAGCTGGAATTCCATCATCTCCACAAGCTTTGTTGGTAGTAATGCTCCCTAAGGCCCACTTGACTTCACACTCCAGAATCTGTGGCTCTAGGTGAGTGACCACACCATCATGGTTATCTACATCATTAAGACCTTTTTTGTATAGTTCTGTATATTCTTGCTACCTCTTCTTAATCTCTTTTGCTTCTGTTAGGTCCTTATCATTTCTGTCCTTTACTGTGCCCATCCTTACATGAAATGTTTCCTTGATCTGTCCAGTTTTCTTGAAGAGATCTCTAGTTTTTCCCATTCTATTGTTTTTCTCTACTTCTTTGCATTGTTCATTTAAGAAGTCCTTCTTACCTCTCCTTGCTATTCTCTGGAACTCTGCATTCAGTTGGATATATCTTTTACTTTCTCCCTTGCTTTTCAAGTCTCTTCTTTCCTCATCTATTTGTAAAACCTCCTCAGACAACCATTTTGCCTTCTTGCATTTCCTTTTCTTTTGGATGTTTTTGGTCACTGACTCCTGTACAATGTTATGAATCTCTCTCCATAGTTCTTCAGGCACTCTGTCTACCATATCTAATCCCTTCTATCTATTTGTTGTATGTATATGTCAGTCCTAATCTCCCAATTTATCCTTCCCTCTCTTGGAACTTGCTATTCTTTTCCTTCTTCCTATAAGAAAATGATCATCTTTAGTATTTCACCTAAATAATGATTTAGGTGAAATAATAAATACAAAAGTGCCTTAATTCCAGCTGAGGAACTCATGAGGGCTTGGAGCAAATGTTAGTTTTTCTATTTCTCTAGTATTCTGAGTAAAATTGATGAGTTCATATGTATTTATGACACAATTGCACGCATGTTTTGGGTTGAGTTAACAATTACAATTACTCCTCTTCTTTTGTTGTTTTGAATTATAGCCAAGGACCTATTGCTTAGAAATGATTGGGGAGGATGACTACTTCACTTATGGGCATTGTGCTGATGATTTCTATTAGTTGAGTCATGAAGATGTATGAGACACCTGAGGCTGTCAGTTTACATATGCATATTTATTATATGCATTATATTTATATGTGTTACTAGAATTTAAAATACCCGTTTCCAATTTATTTTCTTTATTTAACTTTAGTCAGCTCTGCATCATTAAGTATTAGTTCTACAGAAAAGGGAAACCAGAACCATCTTAATGAGTTTTATTTGAAAATAACTTCCATTAGTATGCAAACTAAACCTGTATTTTCAATGATTATTGTATATTCCAATTTACCATATATTTATTAATAGTATATACTTATTATATTTTTCCAATTCTTTTATCTAATGCTGTGTTCTCTGCTAGAAAAGCTACAACTTCTTAGCTGTTGGGGAAACTGAAAACTGTCAAAAATGGAAAGAGGCTTTTAGCCGTGAGGGGTCATGGTTTGTCTTTTCTTGAGTGGAAGAGTGATGGCTAACTTCCATTTTGTTAAGGTACAATAACATAGGATTCGGAGGCAGAGTCTGCTTTGCTGAGCCCAGATGCTTTCCTCCTTCAGCCTTATCACCTCCTATTCTATAGCTGACACGATTTCCCATGGTATATGCCAATTCTGGTTTTATTGAGCATATGAATCTAAGATAATACAGTATCTTCTGTGGCAAACTATGTCATATTTAAAAGCTTTTTTTAACTTTTAAGTTTTCAAAAATGTAATAAAATGATAAAGTGTTCATTAAATATAAGTTAAAAGGAACTTATTGGTTTGTATTACTCAAATCTAACATGAACTTCATTAACAAAATTGTTTCTTTATTGAATCCTTATTTTGAGTGGATTAGACAAAACTAGACAAAGGTGAAGAATTTATTTCAAAATGCCATTCTAGAAATTTGTGGGGCAACCAACTTGTCTTTTCAACCTTTGACATTTATCTCTAGTCCTCCTAGAATATAACTAGTCTTCATTATCTCAGTTTTGAGGTTCTTCAGTTACAAAGGATATCTTAACAATTATGGATAATCAAAGTTTTATCAAAACATTTATATTCATATAAAAACCCAGGATGTTCTAGATAATTTATTATTAACATATCCACATCTGACAGTTTTGTTATCTCAGGAAATTTCGGTGTAACCAAATTAAATCAAACTTTAATTCAGTGCAACTGAATTAAATCAAACTCACTAAAATGAGTGAAGAACTCCCATTGAGGTATGTCTGTGTGTGTAGAGACACAAAGGAGGGAGAGATTGCCTTGCTTTGTGAGATGCGTGTGGAGAGCATCTGGAGAAAGGCTAAGCAGAGGTGATTGTGGAGTCATTTGGCCTCATTCAATAGATTTTTTTCCATCCTGTGAAACCTGTGCCCTGTAACATTCTTGTCCTCTCTCTCCCCCTTTCATTTTCTTAGCTATAAAGTACAAATCCACGTGCAATGCAGGTGGTGCAGAAAACATGGGTTTGATCCTCGGTTTGGGAAGATTCCCTGGAGCAGGGTGTGGCAACCCACCCCAGTATTCTTGCCTGGAGAATCCCATGGGTAGGCTCCTCTGCCCTACAGTCCATAGGGTTGCAAAGAGTTGGACATGACTGAAGGGACTGAGTACACACGCAGCACAAAGTATGATTGATCCAGAATTACTATGTGGAAATGATTCCAGCCAGAATGTGGAATGATCTCGTGGCACATTTGGAAAGAACGAGCAGGGCTCACTGAGTTCTTAGCTCTCTGTCGTCTACCCATGAACCTCCTCACAGGGAAGAGTTCTTGTGTTTAACTCCCCCAGGCCCTGGGGAAAGGGGGCAAGACCAGCCTCAGCTAGTGTTGGCAGGACTGAGTGGGACAAAAGCCTCCAGCTCAGGTGCCCCGGTTAGCAGGATCACGTGATGAACAGACCTTGAGTCAGGCCACCCAAGTAGGTCTATCTTAACAATGAAAATGATTTTTGTTCAGAGTCAGATGAAGAAGAAGGATGATATTCCCCTTTAGATAAGCAAAGCTACCTATTGTTATTTCTTACCCTTATGATTTTTTTTTCTTATTTTAAAACTTCATCTTTTTTAAGAGAATCATTTTTAGGGTATGAGATGGCCTGTCGTTTAGTTCAGTCTTGTAGTTCTTAAGATGCTGGCAGTGCATTGAGAAGAAGTTCCCCAGGGATGAATACAAGTAGAATTAGGACATTTATTTCCAGTCAATGGAGAAAAAACAAGTTTAAGAGGAGTCTGTATAATTTATCCTCAAGTTCTGGAATTCTGGGCCAAGCTGGAGCCTGTGAAGTTCATGCATGTGTTCTAGAGTTTGAAGAGCCTACAGTTGGCTCTTATCAAGGAGATTTTGATTTGGGAGCTGGCGTTGGATAGGGAAAAAATATCCACCACTTTCTACAACATCTTTTGTCTTCATTACATACGCCAATGGGCTGTTCTATAGTGGTGCAGCCTCCGTCTTTGCACACCCCTTTCAGCAGATTACACTGTTTCTGTCCTGGAATAAGGCCAGTCCTTGCTGCACAGAAAGAGATTTAACAACGTCATTAATTCACCATCCATGTATTGATAGTGTACATAAAGCAATGCATTTACAGAAGAACAGCTTTGAGATAGAATAAATGATATTACCTATTATTACTGATACCCTTTATCTATTTCTACACAGTTGCTGGTGGTTTCTGAGGCTCCATTCTGTTTGGGTACCTCAAAAGATAATTATCTCAGGATTAGAAAAGAAGGAAGCTACCCTACACTTGAAACTCCTTCTGTGGCAGAACCAGGAAGAAAGAATAGTGGAAGTAGTGTTTAAAAAAGGAAAGACCTCTCAGGTTCATAGGCTGCCTAAAACCTGTAGATGATCCTACTTTAAGGGTAAACTGAAACTCCTGGGTGATAGAGATACTAGTGATCTACCACTTTCCAGTATAAAGTCTGGCAGACTTGCCCTTTTTGTTCTTTTTTATTAATTTGTTTGGTTTTGGCTACACTGTGTCTTTGTTGCTGAGGCCAGGTTTTCTCTCGCTGTGGCAAGTAGGGGCCACTCTCTGTTGTGGTGCAGGAGCTTCTCCTTGCAGTGGCTTGTCTTGTTGAGGAACATGGGCTTTAGGGCGCTCAGGCTCAGCGGTTGTGACACACAGGCTTACTTGCCCTGTGGCATGTGGGATCTTCCCAGACCAAGGATTGAACCTGTGTTCCCTGCATTGGCAGTTGGATTCTTAACCACTGGGCCAGTAGGGAAGTCCTTGCCCTCATTCTTGAAGCACCCCTGCAGATTTAGCATTGGCTTATGTAGCTTTTACTGGTGCGTAATGCCATGACACGCGTGGCACATATTCTGGTATAAACTACTGCTGTCTTCTAGGAGTCTTCTTGCCGTTCTTTGCAGACACTGTGGTTTCTTCTGCATTAGGGAAATTACACTGACTTCTTCCTTTGCCAGAAGTATTGAGGGCTCCTTGCAAGTGGTTTATCCATGAACACGTACCTTCTAGTTTTCAGCTCAAAAGGCATACCTCAAGAAACTCTTCCCAGATGCTGCGAATCAACCATGACCACATGCTTCAGGCACTTTTAATACTCTGTTCCTCTTTATTGTACTTGGAAAAATTTATAATTATAGATAAATTTGTTATCATTTACCTAGTGTCTGTCTTTTGTACTGTGGGAAGATGCCCTTCCTTTTGCTTCCCACTGCATCTTTTGTGTTTCCCACAGCCCATGGGAAGTAGCAGGCACTCAGTACACACTCCTTACCACTGAATGCAGTTACGTATTCTTTGACACCACACACAATTTGTCTCTTATTCCTTCTAAAACTTACTGGCTCCAGCCTGTTTTTGACTGTCTGGTCCCCACTCTTGGATATACAATCGTATTTGTGGGTCTCCAGTCCTAGGAACTTCTCTAAATCTTAGGCCTAGATTTCTTGGAGTCTTATTTTCCTGTCAGTTATTTCTGGTCTTTGTTTTAGGATAATCTTTTTAAAAATTGTTTTTCACCCTATGACTGAACCACTGCCGTATCCTTTGTCCTACTCCAGTGATGACTTTTGGCTGGATCTTTACTTCCAGGAGAACTATCCCCCTTAACTTTTTCTTTTTTAATTAAAAAAAAAAGTCCTTAACATGGGGTATGTATGACTTTGGATGGAGACAGTAATTTATGTTTAATTGAATTTAGCTTAAGTGGTGGAAAGCAAGCATGAGCAAAAAATTAAAAATAAAATAAAATATTCACTAATTAATCATGCAGACATAATTGTCTTGAGGCAATTGCTTTCAGCAATCTGAGAATTTATCTAATTTTAAGGAACACTGATCAGGAAAAGCTACAGACTAGTGTAAGTCATCCGAATAATAATGCCAGAGTATTAAGCCAATTGGTCATGCCAATTGGTCATGCCTACCACAAACACTGAAGAAAAAGAGTTTAGAGTTAAGTGAAGTAACATGTTTCAAAGACACTGTGACTCCCCAAAGAGGAACCTTAAAAATCTTCTCAGGTTCCTCAGTGTCTAATTAGGAGATTAAAAAGCCTGCAATCAATTAGAGTTTCCACTTTGTGGGCATAGATTAATGGAAACAACACTGACCCAGATTAAAAATACTTGGTTCAACAATGAGGTCCTACTCGAAAACACATGGAACACTGCTCAATGTCATATGGTGGCCTGGATGGGAAGGCAGTTTGGGTGGAGAATGGATTCATATATATGTACGGCTGAGTCCCCTTGCTGTCTACCTGAAACTATCACAACATTGTTAATTGGCTATAGTCCAATATAAAATAAAAGTTAAAAAGAAATACTCAGTTCCAGCTGCGGTGTTCCCCCTACCTATGTGATCTTAGTGAAAACATTCTTTATATGGACATGGATCTTCTTATCTGTAAAATTAAGAAATTAACTATTAAATTGCCTTCTATCTTTAAGTCCTTAACATTGTGTAATTTTATATTAGCCGTCACTACAAGTGTGTTATCTTCTGACAGAACTGAGGGCCAGATGAGAATTATGTGAACTCCCTCAAGAGTTCACAAATCAAGGGGACAACTATACATCAGAGTTCCTAAGATATTCATAGATCAGGTAAAGATCAAACAAGTCAATATATTCGATTATATTTGAAAGAATGTTATAAATGATTCAAGGAAAAGAGAGAGTTACCCAAATGAACCCAGATGTTGAGGGGTGGAAATACCCTGCCGTAAACAGTTTTACAAGGATCTAAATGACCCAGCCTGAAAATGACACGTTCCCTTTCTCCTTCATCTGCACTTTAATATTCCAGCTTCTCAATCATGAGCACCAAGGATGTAACTCGAACTGTTAGAATTCCTTCCTGCTTATTTTCCATTATGCTTAAAATTTTGCCACTGAAGCGCCATCCCAAATTTCTGTGCTTTTTCCAAATTCCCCTGCCCCCTGTTGGTTTTTAATAACTCGATAGAATTCCTTTTTGTTGTTGTTGTTGAGTTGTCTTACACACTAACTTGCACCCTTCACAAATATTCCTTTGCCAATAGACTCCAGGTCACGTTCATTCGCTAACCAAGTCTGACCCAATAGCTGCCATTTCCACTGTCTCTTTTGGAGATGGGGGCCCTTGTCAAAGCTACTTGATTTGTATCCTTGTGTCAGATGTCAAGGCTTCTCCCCCCTTCCCCTATATTTGAGCCCCCCTTTGTAATCATGGAGCTCTTGGAACTTGTTTTCTGTTGATGTAAATCCTTGTCTTTCTTCCCGATTTGGACCCAATGAGTTCTAAGGAGGACGCTCATGTTGGACCTCTGTATCCCTGAGACTGTGCGTTAAGGTCTGAGTCAAGATGGCCATGGTATAACTCAGTGTCTGAGTAGGTCTCCTAAGAAACCCAGCTCTACAGTTATTCGCCACCTACCTTTTGGTATTATAGCCAAAGAGAGAAGGAGAACAGAAAGCAATAAATGGAGTCTCATGGTTGAATGCCTGGTAGAGCAGTGAGTGATCAGGAACAGCAGGATACAGCACCTTTTATCTACTTCTGCAGACCAAGAGTCCTTTTAGTCACTGAAGCTTAACAAGGAAGAAAATAAAACAGCTTCCGTTGGAATGTTTCCAAACCCTGGGCTCTCTAAATTTGGTGACAAATTAACCTAACCACTGGAGACCAGATGGCTTATCCTGTACTTTTTCTGTGGGCTTTCACATTTTTCAGAGGTCAGTATCTCTGACCAGCATCTTTTGAAGGCTCGTTGAGTGCAAAGTCCTGGTTACCAAAAAGTCCTCTGTGTTGCAAGGGGACTCTTTATCATACCAGGAAGAAAATAATTGAATAAGGTCCATTTCTGGAAAAAAGAAACTGTACTTTTAAGTTATTTCTTTAAAAGAGAGGCCAGTATCACATATGTATTATGTTCTTAGTAGCATCTGAAAGGTAAATACACTGAGTTCACATTGAAAACTAAAATTTTCTCATCCGTTATAACCCTTTGTATAATTGTCCCATTTGACAAGGTTGGTGAGAACAGAAGAGTCAAAGAGCATAATATTTCCTCAATCACCATGTATTGTCCAAAGACTCAATGCCAAAAACTTAAGGAGACATGCAGCCTTTCCATATAGCCAAAGCTATAGTTTTTCCATTAGTCATGTACAGATGTGAGAGTTGGACTGTAAAGAAGGCTGAGCACCAAAGAACTGATGCTGTTGAACTGTGGTGTTGGACAAAACTCTTGAGAGTCCCTTGGACTGCAAGGAGATCCAACCGGTCCATCCTAAAGGAAATCAGTCCTGAATATTCATTGGAAGGACTGATGCTGAAGCTGAAGCTCCAGTACTTTGGCCACCTGATGCGAAGGACCAACTCATTAGAAAAGACCCTGATGCTGGGAAAGATTGAGGGCAGGAGGAGAAGGGGACGACAGAGGATGAGATGGTTGGATGGCATCACCGACTCAATGTACATGAGTTTGAGCAAACTCTGGGAGTTGTTGAAGGACAGGGAAGTCTGGTGTGCTGCAGTCCATGGAGTCGCAAAGATTCGGGCACAACTAAGCAACTGAGCAACAACAGTCTTTCCACCTACCATATACAAACAAAGTATATGCCTAAAGCCTTTGGCCAGTAACCAATTGACCTAAAACCAATTTATGGCTTTACAATACATTTATCTAAATTCACTTATTTTTGCCTTTATAAGCTTTCATATGTAATTTCTTTGAGGGGATATTTTTCTATACTTTTATGTCTTCTCTTATGACTGTCCTGTGCTTAGTTACTCAGCCGTTTCCGACTCTTTGCTACACTTTGGATGGTAATCTGCCAGGCTCCTCTGTCCTAGGGATTCTCCAGGCAAGAATACTGGAGTGAGTTGCCATACCCTCCTCCAGGGGATCTTCCCATCCGAGGGATCAAACCTGCGTATCTTCTCCTGCATTGGCAGGTGGGTTCTTTACCATTAGCGCCACCTGGGAATGTTTATTAACTAATGTGTTTACTTATTTTATGTATTTTTACAAATTGAGATACAGCTGACACAGAACTTTGTGTAACTTTAAGGTGTAGAGTATGTCAATTTGATACATTTGCGTATTATAGTAGGATTGCCACCACTGTGTTAGCTAACACCTCTCCTAGGTCACCTTTTTCTTTTTCTTTTTTCTTTGTGGTGAAGACAAGATTTAGTTTCCCATTACTTTGAAGTTTATAATACAGTATTATTGACTACAAGCACTATTTTGTGCCTTAAATCTCCAGAACTTACTTATCTACTAGTTGTAAGTTTGCACCCTTAAATAGGGAGAAGAAAATGGCAACCCACTGCACTATTCTTGCCTGGAGAATAGCATGGACAGAGGAGCCTGGAAGGCTACAGTCCATGGGGTCCTAAGAGTTGGACACAACTTAGCGACTAAACCACCACAGCCACTCTTAAATAACATCCCCCTAATTCCCCCACCATGGTCCCTGGTAACCACCATTCTGCTCTCTGTTTTTACGAGTTTTGCCTTTTTACATTCCACATAAAAGTGGTATCATACAATATTTGTCTTTCTATGTTGGACTCACCTCACTTTGACATAATGCCCTCAAGGCACATCTATGTTGGTAGAAATGACAGGAGTTCCTTTTTTTCTCATGACTGAGTAATATTTTATTGTATATGCACACCATATCTTCTTTACCCATTCATCCATTGATGGACACTTGGGTTGTTGTCACATCGTGGCTATTGTGAATAATACTGGAATGCTGGAATGTGGGAGTGCAGATAATTCTTCAAGATTCTGATTTTATTTCCTTTGTGTATATACCCCAAGGTGAGATTGCTGGATCATATGGAGACTATTTTTACTTTTTGAAGAACATTCATGCTGTTTTCTGTAACAACTGAATCATTCTACATCCCACTAACAGTGCACAAGTTTCTCTTTTCTCCACATCCTCACCAACACTTGTTATCTCGTCTTCTTGATGATAGCCATTATGGTAGGTGTGCAGTAATATTTCATTGTGGTTTTGATTTGCATTTCCTGATAATTAGTGATATTGAGATTCTTTTCATGTACCTGTTGGTCATTTGTATGTTTCTTTGGAAAAAGCTGTTCAATTTCTTTGACCTTCTTTTTAAAAAATTGGGTTATTCAGTTTTTGTTTTTGAGTTGTATGAGTTCTTCACATATTTATACATATTAACCCTTCTCTGATGTATCATTTGCAATATTTTCTCACATTCTGTAGATTGCTTTTTCATTTTTAAAATTTTTATTTATTTGTTTTTGGTTGCACTGGATCTTCGTTGCTGCATGCGGGGTACTCTGTAGTTATGGCGCGAGGGCTTTCCATTGTGGTGACCTCTCTTTTTGTGGAGTATAGGTTCTAGGTTCAGACTCTCAGTAGTTGTGGTTCATGGGCTTAGTTGCTCCATGGCATGTAGGATCTTCCCAGACCAGGGATGGGACCCATGTCCCCTGCATTGACAGGCAGATTCTTATCCACCGTAAATCCATCTTTTCATTTCTGAAGATTGTTTCTGTTGCAGTGCAGAGCTTTTTTAGTTTGATGTATTCCTGCTTGTTAATTTTTTCTTATTGTTTTTGGTATCACATCCCAAAAAAATCTTGTTGCCAAGGCAAATGTCAAGTTTTCCCCTGTTTTCTTTTAGGAGTTTTATGGTATAGGATCTTATGTTTAAGTCCTTAATTCATTTCAAGTTAACTTTTTGTGAGTAGTATAAGGTAAGGGTACAATTTCAGTGTTCTCCATGTGATTATCCAGTTTTTTCAACACCATTTGTTGGAGAGATTGTCATTTCCCCATTGAGTGTTCTTGGCTCCCTCGTCAAACATTAGTTGATTTCATAAATACTACATTATATGCTGAAAGAAGGGGAATCTTCAGTACCGAACCACACTTCCTTAATCATTGAAGTTTTACATGTGACTGAAAACTGACTCCTTCTAAGGACAACTTTGAGGTATGTAGTTGAACTCAAGTCCTAAGGGCATGCAAGGAAAGTGAGACCTTATGATTCTAGGGAAGAAAGTGAAGTTGTAGTCAGAAGTTGTGACACATCGAAAATCTATTTAAAAGGGGTATTGAAAGCATACCCTTGAAAGAGGTTACTATGTTTTTTACAGTAAAAAACGTTTAGGTTCTAAAAAGGAGAATTATTTGTGTAGAGGAAAACAATTGAGAATCTCTAAGTTATCACAATGTTTCCTCATTGCAGGAGGACATCGATATATTTTTGTTGTTAACTGAGGTTTTATTTGTTAGTACATTTATTTCTGTTGGTCTTAAACTTTCTGTTCCCTCCTTTTTGATCTCATCTCTTTGCAGTTATCTGCCATGCACTTATAATACTTATAAATCACCTCAAATTATTTCCTCTTGCCTCATTCCAGTTTTCTCCCCTTTCCCTATTTATATCTCCTCCACTCCCGGATCATTTCTAGATTTGGTTTTTGCATTTTCTTTGAACTCTGTGTGTCTATTTAATTGCACTGTATATAAAGATATCGTCATCTTTGCAACTTGTTGGTTAATTTTTTTTATCTTTCTGTGACAAATTTTTAAATATTTGTTAAGTAAATGGGCTTTCTTACTTTTTTTCCTATGTTTTTCATTGGAGTATAATTGCTTTACAGTGCTGTGTTAGTTTCTGTTGTAAAATGAAGCAAATCAGCTATATATATATATACACACACACACACACATATATATATATGTATGTAAACCCCTCTCTCCCACCCCACCCCCATCCTACCCATCTGGGTCATTGTAGATTGCCCAGCTGAGCTTCGTGTGCTTTATAGAAACTTCTCACTAGCTAGTTTACACATTGTAGTGTATATATATCAACCCCAACTTTTCTTACTTTTAAAGAGATTTTCTGGATCTGAAAATGAGTCTCAAAGCAGTTATCAGGGTAGATGTGAACTCACTATATATATATATAGGCGAGGGATGATAGAAGTTGATAATAAAAACAATAATGTTTAATATATACATTCTAAAATGTTTAGACACAAAGACGTTTCCTTTTCGATGATTTTTCAAGTTTCATTTCTCAGTCTTCTTACGGGGTGCTTGATAATCTGAATAGACAATGGGCATTGGAACTGGCAAAAGAATCCACCATGCACAACAGCATTTCCACCTTCTTCGGCAGGTGCCAAGTATATCCTCTGTCAATTTGCAGGTGTCTCTTCTGCAAACACCATTCAGATTGAGACAGTGGTTTACTGCAGATGATAAACCACTTCTTACTGCAGAAGAATCTGTAAGATCATTTGTCCATGAAGGGAACATAAACCTGTAAATTTTGGTGTGAGATTAAAAGAGTTCTAGGATGAGCATTTCTACATGGAGGAAAGAAACTGGACAAAGAGTCCATCCAGTTGCTTCATCACATGCACTGACTCCTTTTTGCCCAAGAGCCAAAACAATGACAAAGTGCTCCCTCCTTTCCTTATATGTTTTGTCTTCAAATGTAACCTTGGTAATGTTGAACAATGATGGGACGGACAAAATGTATGTTCTAAATACACCAATGTCCTTATTTTCACTCCTTTATATGGACCTTCAACCAGTATTTCCCAAATGTCTTCTATTCACTAGGCATTTTTTGCACTAGCAATAGAACAGTGAGAATGGCAGAAATATTTCTATTTCTCATAGCACCTACAGTCAGTGGGGAAAAGCTGACCATACAAAAATAGAATAAGATAATTTCAGAAAGTGATAAGTGGTTAGAACACAATAATAAAATAATGGGCCAGTTATAGTCTGGAGGATGGAGTTAATAAAAATGGACTGATAAAGGCTTTCTGAGGATAGCATTTGAACTGAGATTTGAGTGATGAAAATGAGATAGACAAACAGATATCCATGTGCGGAAATGATAGGCATATAGGGAACAAGGTCCCTTGCTTAGTTTATTTGAAGAACAGAAAGACCTGTGTGGATGGTGCATATTGGGGAAAAAAATAACTTTGATAAGAAATAAGGTGGCCTTGATTTAACAGAGTCAGGACATTTGGGGCTTGTAGGTCACAGGAAGCTTTTAGACTCATATAGTTAACATTGCAGCTTCCTTCAGTCAGCTTCTCGGTGCTCAATCTTCTTTAAAAATGGCATTTTAACCTCATATTTCCTACAATCCATTTAGATAAGGGGTAAGGGAAAGTTTCAGGAAAAAAGACCCTGTGAGTACTTAGTTGTGGTACCAGCTTATTCTACACTAATAGAAAGAGGAGAGTGAGAAAGTTGGCTTAAAACTCAACATTCAGAAAACTAAGATCATGGCATCTGGTCCCATCACTTCATGGCAAATAGACGGGGAAACAGTGGCAGACTTTATTTTGGGGGGCTCTAAGATCACTGCACATGGTGACTGCATCCCATGAAATTAAAAGACACTTGCTCCTTGGAAGAAAAGTTATGATCAACCTAGATAGCTTATTAAAAAGCAGAGACATTACTTGACCAACAAAGGTCTGTCTAGGCAAAGCTATGGTTTTTCCAGCAGTTGTGTATGGATGTGAGAGTTTGACTATAAAGAAAGCTGAGCACCGAAGAACTGATGCTTTTGAACAGTGGTGTTGGAGAAGACTCTTGAGAGTCCCTTGGACAACAAGGAGATCCAGCCAGTCCATTCTAAAGGAGATCAGTCCTGAATATTCATTGGAAGGACTGATGTTGAAGCTGAAACTCCAATACTTTGGTTATCTGATGAGAAGAACTGACTCATTTGAAAAGACCCTGATGCTGGGAAAGAATGAAAGTGGGAGGAGAATGGCATGATGGAAGATGAGATGGTTGGATGGCATCACCAACTCAATGGACATGAGTTTGAGTAAGCTCCAGGAGTTGGTGATGGACAGGGAAGCCTGGCATGCTACAGTCCATGGGGTCGCAAAAGTCGGACACAACAACTGAGTAACTGAACTGAGCTGAACTGAATAGAAAACCTCTCAATCTCTTCATGTTTCAATATTCTCAGAAAGAAGTAGAGGTTATTTTTTCTTTCCAAATTAGATATGATCTACCTAACTCAATGGACAAGGAAATTTTCATCATGAAGTGTATCAATCAGAGGAAAAGTAAATTTGTAGACATTCTCAATGATCCTTTCAATTAAATCTTAAGAAAGTAAAAGGTACTAGAAAGCTGAAAATTGGTCATTGTGTCCAGACCATTATTTCCTCCCAGTAACTTATATGGTAGAAAATTTAATTTACTAAGTAGCTCTCTAGTGGTAGAGCTAAATAAACTAGCCTTCTAGTAAAAAAAAAAAAAAAAAAATCTATCTAAAGCAAGAGTTAGGAAACAGATAGTTATTAGCTTCACTTTGGACTTAACCTATGTGTTGATAATTTGCATAGTGTCAATATTTTACCCCTCAAGAAATAATACAAAGTCCATTTAATAACGGATGAAGTCTATTAAATAAGTTATTTTGAGTGTAATCTTGTTAATTATATTTATATTTCTCCATTGAGGCCATTCCTAGCTAAGAATGATAAGTCAGTATTTTTAGATTAAAATTTGGTGTTATGTTCCTGTTTACTGTAACAGAATGACACAGACAATATACTCACTTGGTCAAGTAACTGAAACATGTGTTTGAAGGGGAGAATGAAAAAGTAAATTAACATTGACACTTGGTAAACATTATTTTTTAAATAGGAAGAGAAGAGTATTGCTTTAACCAAGTTAAAGTTTGAACACAAAAATCCAGGTAATATTTCATAGTAAAATATAGCTTTAATTCCATGAAAATCAGAAATAAGAATGTTCACAGTCAATATTACATAAATATAGTTTTGAAATGTTGAACCATGCCATGAGTCATAAGAAGGAAAGTCAATGACTACTTGAACCCTTCCTTCAGTATCTCCCCAGATGCCATGGGAATGATGTAAGTAACATTTTTACAGAATGTTCAGGGGTGCCAGAAATCACAGGGCACCACCAATGCACCAGAAACTGAGAAGTAACCGAAAGACACAAACCAAATATGATCAAGTTGCAAGAAAGATTTAAACTTTGGCCAAGATTACAAGTTCGATGCTCTCAAGCTACTGCTGTTATAGAAAAAGTAAACCTTAGAGAATATCTGAAATATTTCTACTCTTGAAAATGGTATGTTAATGTCCTATAATACTCTCTTTTTCAAGGAAAAAAGTCTGTGAACTGAAACTTGAGCAGTGGGCCCCTTATATTGGTCAACTGGGTAGGTGAAGGGTTTCCTGGAAGGTCAATGCTGTGATCACCAGTCCTAACATGGGGACTGACTCTTGGGTTTTGCACATTGCTATTTGGTTAAGACTGGAACCCAGGAACTAAGAAAAGAAGGGAAGAGGTTTACAGTGGTAGCTTTGGATGGCTACAAAAACACGTTTTCTATTGAGACCATAAGAACATAGCATACTGAGTATAGTAAATGAATTTATTATGAAAGATGATCAGGAAGGAAAGACATTGTGGGTACAGATTAATGTAAAAATAACATGTTTGGTCCTTCAAGGACTAAAGATAGGGAATCATCTACGTGAGCAAATAATTATGTTCTTTACAAAGAGTACAAGTGGAATAATTTACAGATAGCTTTTTTTAAGAGCCCCTCAGTGATCTGGGTTCTCAAGGAAAGCTAATTAACTAAAATCCAAAGGTGTAAGGACCTACCACAAGGGAGGGGGAGTGAGGCCACAGAGATAGCAGCGTGGATGGTTTGTCTTACAGTCTTTCGGGCTCCTCGGTCATAGAGTCTCACATTTCATGTGACTGCCTCCATTTCCCAGCCCAATCATTTTCTTCCCACATCACACATGCATTAGTATTTCAAACTCTGTTATCCTCTTAATTGCCTCCAATTTATGTTGAGGTACCTACTCTGTGCAATGCTACTTAACATAAGAAGCCCTTCCTAAAATGTGGACCAGCGCTCGATCTTCTGAGTAATCCCTCCCTAGGGACTCTAATTCTCTTTCTGAAACCCTCTTCTGGGTCCGTGCCATTTACGTAGCATGGCCCAGTGGCCAGTTTAAATGAGAAAGGTCTGGGTTATGCCTTAGTTCTGATACAGTGATAAGTGCTTCTTTCACTTTGCAAAGATGTCTAGTTCAGATTTTAAAAATGTTCATCCTCCTTCTATAATCATGGCTACACCTCTCCCATAATGAGAGTTGTGCTCATTATTATGCTGATTTGTCAGTTCCTTCAGGAGGCAAACCTACAGGACAGAGTTCCCCAGGACGCACCCTCTGCACTAAATCCTGTCAATAGGTCTCTGTCCATCTGTTTCTGACCTACTGAATAGATATAACGATAGATGCTGATGGAATCCAGTCCTTTCCGATCTACCTGTCTACTAATGGGTCACTGTGCCTCACCTAGACATCCCAAGCTACAGAGTAAGGATAAAGCCGAACATGATGCCATCCAGCATTCAGCTAACAGTGAAGGAACGGTCTCTCTACCGTCTTCCCCTGTTGTCATTCTATTAGGGTTATGAATCTGTAAGACTGATTCCAGGGTCTTGTCTGACCTTCCCAACAGCTTTCTGAACTGTGGACCCAGGTAATCAGCCGCCACCTTACCTGGTGATAAGAGGGTCAAGAAGAAGACCTCAGAGAGCAGCAGGTGGAACCTCATGGGGGAACAGCAGCTGGAGGGAAGGAGCGTCAGTATGGCTCGAGCTGGCAATCGCTGGGCGGGCAGGTCCGTGGCCTTTTATGATGTCCCCTGGGCCTGTGGTTTTTCCATGGTTAGTAGAGCCTGTCCAAAAGAGAGTTAACTCAGTCTTTAACAGGAAATCTCCAGGGAAAAAAGTACATGCTGTGGTGGAAACTCAACAGATGAGAAAGCAGAAGCTGATGCCGTGGGTTTCCCAGATTCAGGATATCCGAGCTGTCTGCTGTGTCCCCTTATGGAGAGACCCTCCCAGCAGGGGGTTGATGACTTTAGCAGTCAGCCGATGAAGATGTAGTCAGTTCCTCTTTATGTTACATGGAAAATAGAAATTGAATTCTGTTTCACATTTATAATATCTAGAATTGAAAGTGTTTGCACATTTTGCCTTTAAAATTGCTGTTTTAGTTGCTCTGCTGCTGCTGCTGCTGCTAAGTCACTTCAGTCGTGTCCAACTCTGTGCAACCCCACAGACAGCAGCCCACCAGGCTCCTCTGTCCCTGGGCTATACAGTCTTTTAAAAAGTATTTATTTATTTTTGGCTGTGCTGGTCTTCGTTGCTGTGCGGGCTTTTCTCTACTTGTGGCAAGTAGGGGCTACTCCCTAGTTATGGTGCAAAGGTTTCTCATTGCAATGGCTTCTCTTGTTTCAGAGGCGTGCAAGCTCTAGTGTGCTCAGGCTATTAAAGTTGGGGCAAGTGGGCTCAGTAGTTGTGGTTCCTGGGCTCCACAGCACAGGCTCAATAGTTGTGGCCCATGGGCTTAGTTGCTCTGCAGCATATGGGATCTTCACTGATCAGGGATTGAACCCATGTCTCCTGCATTGGCAGGCTGATTCTTTACCACCAAGCCAACAGGGAAGGCTGTTCTATAGTGTTAATGGTATTTTTAACCTAGTTGATCTACCAATTGTGAGTCAGGAAATGTCTGTGTTACTCTTGGCTCATTTACTGTGAAGTAACTAGACCCAGAGAACCCCATGGACAGGGCAGCCTGGCGGGCTACAGTCCATAGGGTTGCAAAGAGTTGGGCATGACTGAAGAGACTTAGCAGGCAACTAGACCTGTTACCTAGATTTCTAGGACGATACAGCAATAGTATCAGTAACGGCAGCAGGAGAAACAATAGCGGTAGCAGTTCTGTCAGTCAGGATCCAGCCAATTAGAACAGAGTAGTGCTTTGGTTTACAGAGGGGACTTACATCAGGATTTGTTCAGAGAGAATGCCGAGGGAACCCAGAAGCAACTGCAGGCAGTGGATATCACCCCTCAGTGAGACAATAAAATGGAGGAAGCCAGGAGCCAGGGGAGGACGCCTGTGGTCCTCAGGTGTTGGAGGAGGGGGCACGCTGCCCAGCTGTGCCTCTGCAGACCTGAGGGGAGACCTTTCAGAGTCAGTCCTCAGGTCTATGAAAGGGATATTGACTAGCTATTGCAGACACCTGTTTGAGGACATTGTGAGATGGGTTCTGTAACGCCATGAGAATGTGGACCCAGGAGGCCACTGTTGCTCCTGGATGCAAGCCATTGTTGCTATAGCAACAGTGACAGGAACAAAAGTAAGGAAGTCCATTCCCCCTTCTTCAAGCTCCAACTCTCCCTGGAGAGTCCATCCTTGAAGTGATGGAGTCAGCAAAGGAGTCTGGGAAATGTGATCTGAACCTTCCTGGTCCCCGAGTTACTGGGAAGCATGGTGTCAAAGAGGGCAACTGGAACAAAGAGACTGGGGAAGTGACGCCACAGTGGATGCAATGTTAGAAAGTTCGAGCAGTCAGATTTTTTTTTCAACATGCAGATGTTTCATGTGATTATGCTGTAAACTCATTCTGCATTTTTTAGAGTTTAAGTCACCTAGGGAAGCAGTGTTCCAGAGTGAAATACAAGGAGGGATATTGAACTGGGGATGATTCATTCCGCCAATGGGATCTGATGATAAGTGGGCCAGAAGGTGGTTAGACCCTGAAAAAGACTTAGAAGCAAAAACAAGACAGAAGTAATACGTAAGGATGAAAAACTCTATCAGTTATGCTGGAGTATCATGGCATCTGGTCCCATCATTTCATGGGAAATAGATGGGGAAACAGTGGAAACAGTGGCAGACTTTATTTTGGGGGGCTCCAAAAATCACTGCAGATGGTGATTGCAGCCATGAAATTAAAAGACGCTTACTCCTTGAAAGGAAAGTTATGACCAACCTAGATAGCATATTTAAAAGCAGAGACATTACTTTGCCAACAAAGGTCCGTCTAGTATGGTTTTCTAGTAAGGACCTTTACCTTCTAGTAAAGGTCCGTCAAGGCTATGGTTTTTCCAGTGGTCATGTATGGATGTGAGAGTTGGACTGTGAAGAAAGCTGAGCACTGAAGAATTAATGCTTTTGAACTGTGGTGTTGGAGAAGACTCTTGAGAATCCCTTGGACTGCAAGGAGATCCAACCAGTCCATCCTAAAGGAGATCAGTCCTGGGTGTTCACTGGAAGGACTGATGCTAAAGCTGAAACTCCAATACTTTGGCCACGTCATGCAAAGAGTTTACTCACTGGAAAAGACCCTGATGCTGGGAGGGATTGGGGGCAGGAGGAGAAGGGGATGACAGAGGATGAGATGGCTGGATGGCATCACCGACTCGATGGACATGAGTTTGAGTAAACTCCAGGAGTTGCTGGTGGACAGGGAGGCCTGGTGTGCTGTGATTCATGGGGTCGCAAAGAGTCAGACACAACTGAGCAACTCAACTGAACTGATGCTGGAGTATCTAAGAATCACTTTCCTATCCTGCCTGTCCATGAATTAAAGGCTCACCATTCTGAAGGATAGTTATGGGAGTGGGTAGGTGCCTCATACCTATTTAGGGCTTTTGTAGGGAGGCTACAACATGCTCTTGAGGCAAGATATTTACCCCCTTCTGGTTTCTGGTTCTTATCATTGTGTCAAAGCTTGTAGCAGAGTTTTTCAACCTCAGCACTGTTGATACTTTGGGTCAGATAATTCTTTGTCTTGAAGGTCATTTCTGTCATTGTAAGATGTCTACTAACATCCTTGGCTGGTAGCATCTTGGCTACTATTAATAGATGCTGGTAGCATCTTCCTGGTTGTCACAACTGAAGGTATCTCTAGAGACTGGCAACTATGTGCTGGGGAGAAAAGCATCTCCAGGTGAGAGGTCTGGTTCATAGTATCTAAATCCTCAGGCAGGGTTGTCTTTCTTCTACTTTTGGACCACTCCTTAGGGCAAACGTTTGGCTGTAGGTTATCAGATGGCAGCTGACTTTGAATGAACCCGGGTAAAAGTTGGGGTTATATGAACTCATCAGGAGCAGAGCCAGACAGGGCCTTTCCCATCACTCAGTACCAGGGCCCACTGTTTTATAATTCAGATGGTAAGGGCTGATGATGAAGCCTTCTCTGCATGACTGGAACTCCTCCAGATTTTTACCTGTCCCCATGGTGGTGCCAGGTCTCAAAGGTACCAGAAAGTTCTGGGGGTGGAAGTCGTGGTTACTCAGGAAGGCCGTGTTCTGTGTGGAGGAATATAGCAGGTTCTTGTAAGTGCATTCTATCCTGACATTGAAGCCTGAGGAGAAGAAGCCACAAGCTATTAGAAGTCAAAGGGAGCTATAAAAGCTGAAGACAGGAACAGAACTGACATTTGTGTTGTCTTTTAAGTCAGGTATATTGAGGTGTGTCTTTCACAGTAGAATTATTTTCATTAAAATTGAGCTCATTTCTATGAGTTTTTACACATGCATATAGCTGTATAACCACCACCACAATCAATACCTAGACCAGTTCTATCACCTACAAAATTCCCGAAATATTCTTCTGTATCTGACATCTCCTGTTCCCAGTCCCTGACAGCATCTTATCTTTCTGTCCCTATAGTTTATCTTGTCTTCTTATCTATTTCTGCTTAAGTGAGGTTTTGGTAGTTTTTTTTATTTCAAAGAATTCACCCATTTTCATTGATCTTGTTGGATTAATGTATGTAAAGCTATGCCTAATAATGTCTGGTTGTTCACCTTATATCTGTAGGATCTAATGTGCTTACTTTCATGGCTGGCATTGGCAATCTGTGTGCTTTTTGTCTCACTCTGTATCTCAGATCAGAATGGTAAGACATTTATAAATTTTATTCATCTTTTCAAAGAACCAGGTTTTGATTTCAATTTTGTTTTCTGTTGCTTTTCTGTTTAATTTCTTTTATTATTTACATTAATCTCTTCCTTTTCTTGTTTTAGATTTAATTCGCTCTTTGATTATATAAGCATTTGGATACTATAAATTTATTTCAAAATGCTACTGTAGCTTAATTCCATACATTTTGTTATGTTGTGTTTTTATTTTTATTTAATTCAAATCCTTAGCCATTTTTATCTAGAAGCATGCTGTTTGATTTCCTAATATATGGGAATTTCCCAAGTACTGAATATTGAAATCTGGTTTAATTCTATTAAGGTCAGAGTGTATTTTGCATGGTTTGGATAATTTTATGTTTGTCAAGACTTGTTTTGTTGCCCAGAATACGGTTTACTTTGGTAAGTGTACACTTAGAAAGAATGTTTATTCTGCTGTCATTGTGTCAAGTTTTTAAGCAATATTAATTGGATTGAATTGATATGCTTACAGAATTTTTGTTCTCATACTTTATTGATTACTGAAAAAGAAATGATTTTTTTACTGAGATGTAATTAACATATAATATTAGTTTCAGGTGTACAAAATAATGATTAAATATTTGTATATATTGTGAAGTGATCACCACCAAGTCTAATTAACATCCATCACAAAGCATGGTTACAAATTTATTCCTTGTAATGAGAAATTTAAGATCACTCTCTTAGCAATTTCCCAGTATTCAATACAGTATTTTTAACTCTGTTCACCATGCTGCACACTATATCCCTAAGACTTATTTATTTTATAGCTGAAACTTTATAACTTTTGATCATTTCATCCTTTTTACCCACCTCCAACACCCTCACTCCAATGACCACCAATCCCTTCTCTGAATCTGTGAGTTCACTGCCTTTTTTTTTTTTCTCATTTGAATTCCACATATAAATGAGATCATACAGTATTTAATTTATTTCACATAGCATAATGTCATCAAGGTCCATCCATGTTGTCACACACGGCAGGATTTCCTTCTTTTTTATGGCTTAATATTTCATCATACATCTAATATATATCATATTTTCTTTATTTGTTCATCTATCAGTGGACACTTAGGCTTTTCCCATATCTTGATTATTGTGAATAATGTTGCAATGAATATGGGAGTGCAGATATCTTTTTGAATTAGCATTTCTATATCCTTAAAAAAAAAACCCAGAAGCAGAATTGCTGCATCATATGGTAGTTTTCTTTTTAAAATAGCCTCTGTTTGCAAATGAAATGATCTTACATATAGAAAACTCTAAAGACTCCATAAATGGTTGTTAGAACTAACAAATGAACTAAGTAAAGTTTAAGAATACAAAATCAACATACAAAACAGCTGCATTTCTATATGCTAAAAGTGAACTCTCTGAAAATTTAAGACAAAAATTTTATTTGTGATAACATCTAAAACAATAAAATACTTAGGAATAAGTTTAACCAAAGAATTGAAACACTTATACACTGAGAATATAAGACAATAATAAAGAAATTGAAGAAGACATAAATAAATGAAAAGGTGTCCCTGAATGGAATATAGGTTGGTCATGAAAAAGAACAAAGAAATCCATGGATGAACTTTGAGAATGTATGCTAACTGAAGCGAGTCAGAGAAAGACAAATACCATATGATCTCATTTATATATGGAATCTGGAAAAAATTCAAACTCATAGAAACCACAGTAGATTGGTGGTTGTGGGGCATCAGGTGAATGGGTGAAGGTGGTCAGAGGATACAAACTTCCAGCTATAAGATGAATAAGTTCTGTCGGGGGAGCTGTGTAATTTCCTCGGTTCTGTCTCACCACAGCAAAGATTTGAAACGGCGGTCAGTGTTACAGCTCGGTTAAAGCTCAGAATTTTATTCAGCAAGCAAAGGAAAATACACTCTTGAGGCATGAGGGTGGGCTGACCCCAAAGAAGAGGCCCAATCTTGGCTCCGCTTTTTATATGTTTCATGTCCTCCCCCTAAGCCTGCTCTATATAAATCAGGCTAACCAGGAAGGCTGTTTGTTTCACCCTCCAGTCCTTGGATTTTCTTTTGTTCCACTTTCATGGGCTTTTTCCTATCTTTTTCTTTTAGTCACTGCCATTTTGGACTCCCTTTTCCTATTCTAACTACCTAACAATTCTGGAGATCTAATATACACCATGCTATCTATAGTTAACGTTTTATTATATAATTGAAAGTTGATAAGAGAGTAGATCTTAACAGTTTATATCACATATGCAAAAAAAATTCTAACTATCTCAGTTGATTATGAATTACTGTGGTAATTATTCAGTGATAAATATAAAACTGGGCAAAGGACCTGAATAGACATTTTTCCAAAGGATTCATACCAGAGGTTAATAGCTACATGAGAAATTGCTGAACATTACTATTCCAAACTCTTATCTATTGACCTTCTCCCTCTGTCTCTTTGCAGCAGTCTCTCAGAGCTATCTGAGGTGCTATCTCCCAGGTTGCAGTCCTCATTTTGCACCAAAATAAAACTTAAATCGCAACTGTCAAGTTGGTCATCTTTTTAGTTGACCAGCACAAGAGAGTGAGAATAAAACATCTAAACAAATAAAAAACTTCAGGAGGGCTTCAGTGCACTCTGGGTGTAGTGCAGTCGACTTGAGGTATGTTCATCATGGGCAAGGAGCATCGTTGGCCATCCAGACGTCACCCAAAATGGAAATGCCAGTCAAATCTTGCATTCAAGGAGATATCATCCACACCTGCTAGCATGGCTATTGTCAAAAAAATAAAAGAGAAAAAGTGTTGAAAATGTGGAGAAGGTGGGACCCAGAGCACTGGCTGTGAAGAGGGTATGAGAAGAACATGATTCATCTTGCTGGTGACATCCGGGAAGATTTCCTATGACCTGCCCTTTTGTTAGGAAGGGAGACCCCACGAGGCTGCATGGAGTGAAGTGGTGAGTTTTCCAAGTGTGGAAGGGGATTCGTCTCCCCAGATGAAGGGCAGAGGGCTGCAGGGCCAGGTGAAAACAGGAGGTGAGAGAAAGTTCCTGCCCCCAACCAGAGCTCATTCAGGCCAGATAAAAAGATGGAAACCAAACCACAGCCAAGTGAGGATACATCACAGGATTCTTAGAACAGGTTCTGTGTTCTTTGCTTATTGAGAACTCACTAAGAATCCCTGTGAGAAGAAAAACAGAGGAGAGATAAGAGTGAAAGAGAATGCCAGCTATAAATTGGCAGTTGCTGGTCAACTACAAATTGGCACTTGCCAAGAGCATTTGCCAAGAACTGAATAACAAGTAGGGCATTTGCCATCTGCCTTTGTGGAGATGGAACCCTGTGCTGCTGCAGCTATTGACCTTCAACATTCAGGGTGGAGTGAGGCACTCTGTGCTCCAGGAAATCTGGTGGGACAGGTCTTTAGATAGTTAGATATTTTCAGGAACTGATTTTATGATCCCAACCTTTGCATCTCTTCATATCTAAAAAAGCACTGAATACCTTCATAATGATATCAGCTCCTCATGACTAGCAGAAAACCTTTTGTAAAATGAGTGCCTGATTGCACTGAACTTCCCGTTCACCAAATTCTTATCTATTGACCTTCTCCCTCTGTCTCTTTGCAGCAGTCTCTCAGAGCTATCTGAGGTGCTATCTCCCAGGTTGCAGTCCTCATTTTGCACCAAAATAAAACTTAAATCACAACTGTCAAGTTGGTCATCTTTTTAGTTGACCAGCACAAGAGAGTGAGAATAAAATATCTAAACAAATAAAAAACTTCAGGAGGGCTTCAGTGCACTCTGGGTGTAGTGCAGTCAACTTGAGGTATGTTCACCATGGGCAAGGAGCATTGTCGGCAATCCAGACATCACCCAAAATGGATTTCTGAGTTAAGGCAGAATTCCTGGCAGGACCTATTTGGATGCTCACAGACCTCCTTGAAACTGGCCCTGTCTGCACAGAGAAGAGAGTGATGGTTACTGTTTACTGGTCTCCTTGAATTTTATTGAATTACATGGGAGGAGGGAGTGTCTGGAAACAGACTTGTATAGATTTTTCGTTGTTATTCTATGTCTTAAAAATCTGTTGCCCAGTCCCTAAGTCATGTCTGATTCCTTTTTGTCACATGGACTGTAGTCCACCAGGCTCCTCTGCCCATGGGATTCTCCAGGAAAGAATACTGGAGTGGGTTGCCATTTCTTCCTCCAGGGAATCTTCCTGACCCAGAGAATGATTCCATGTCTCTTGCATTCAGTTCAGTTCAGTTCAGTAGCTCAGTCATGTCCGACTCTTTGCGACCCCATGAATTGCAGCACACCAGGCCTCCCTGTCCAACACCAACTCCCGGAATTCACTCAAACTCATGCCCATCGAGTCAGTGATGCCATCCAGCCAGGTGGATTATTTACCCCTGAGCCACCAGGGAAGCCCCTTAAAAATCTGCTTTCACATAAAATTAGGATTGGGGGCATTCTGGTAAAATCTGCCAATATTGAGTGCATCTAATAAAAGAAAGGCTAGCCATGGGCAGCCCTGCCCTCGCTCTGGGGCTCACACACATCAAAGCTCCTCCTATTTTTCTCACTGCCTGTTATCTCCTGACATTGATGGCATAAGTCAGTTTTTATTTATTATGAATCTTGTACTGCTCATTTTCCTAAAGTTGAAAAAACTTTTTAGAGAAAGCTGTCTTTGTGTGTGTGTGTGTATCTTTCAAAAGTGGAACTGAAATACAGATCCAAAAGATAATGTACACAAGGAAATTATTAGAGAGGATATACTTCTGGGGGAAGGAAACGATATTCCTATGTATATAATGTGCAGATAGCGCCCACGTCAGCATTTCTTGCATCATGAGGGGACACTCACTGCTTCTCTCCCTGGTGCTGCTCTTCCAGGTTGCAACCTGCTGCAGGAATCGTTGTATACATTGAGTTCTTAAGGGATAGGCTACCCACTCCATTATTCTTGGGCTTCCCTAATAGCTCAGATGGTAAAGAATCTGCCTGCAATGCAGGAGACCTGGGTTCGATCCCTGGGTTGGGAAGATCCCCTGGAGAAGGGACTGGCTACCCATGCCAGTGTTCTTGCCTGGAGAATTCCATGGACAGAGGAGCCTGACGGGCTACAGTCTATGCGGTCACAAAGAGTCAGACACAACTAAGCGACTTTCACTTTCACTTTCAAAGGCTGAACACACATGCTTGTTAAAAACATTGAATCATATTTGACTTACGGCCTAATATATTAGTATTATGGAGATGGGTCACACAAAACAACGGGCTCATTTTCGAAAGCGGCTTCATCTCAGCAGTCTCCATATGCAACAAAGAGCACCTTTCCCAAGACAGCTTCTGAAACTCTTTGCTGGTATTAAAAGAGTTCTCAAAACCAGCACTTCTAGATTTTTCTATTCCAGAACACAAAAGCCAACTCTTGAATAGCTTCAAATCAGTGTAGGGCATTTGTAGCAATTCAACAAAAGTCCATTGAATTCAAAGGAAAGTCAAATGGATTAAAGTGAATTTAACCCTACCGTTCACAAAACAATCACGAATTGATATTTATTATGCATCCACTGAATGGGAGGCCCTTACTGGGGCGCAGGCTTCCAAAGAAAAAAAAGATACGATGGCCCTTGACTTCCAAGATATCATGGTCCAGTCATCTTGGTGGCTAGACAGTCCAGGGAAGAGTCAACTAGCTCTCAAAGCAGATTGTTGGCCCAAGGATGAAGAAGAGGTTTGGTAAGTGAGAGCCAGAGGTAAATAAAACATGACTGAAATAAAGACAGCATAAGTGTCCCAGGGGATGAGAGCTCAAGGCACTAAAGCCTCAAAGAATCTGATGGTTGGAGCAGGCTTTGGAAGGAAAATTATGGGATCAGATTAGTACTAAGTAAGGCTGTGTATTCAAGGTTTTCATCTGCATTTTTCCTTATTCCCAGAATAGTAACATTCTCTGTATGTGTGTGTGTACACACACATGCACTTTGCCTGTCTGTGAAATATATCCACTGCCCCACACTCCACAAGGGATCTGAGATGAATGAAAGGGCTGGGATTACAGCTCCTTATACGAGGACTGTCCACATTCACCCATCTGTGTACCTTCAGACTCCTTCCCAACCCTGAGACCTTGAATTCTCAGGAAAAGATAAGACATTCCTGTTGATGTAGAGCAGTGAGTCGCTCAGCCCTCCTTAGATCAACACGTCCTGGAGATAAACATCTGCGCCTGCCCCTGTGATGAGTGTTGGCATACCACACAGCATGCAGGTGGACAGGCTTCACTGCAGTGCCATCTTCATCTCTGTGTTTAAGTTCTACTCCAGGAGAACAGATATTTAAAAGGAAGAGGAAGCCCAGGGTTGGGATGGAGCCTTTGGGGACATCATCAAGCCAGGAAACCAGCAGTGTTAAGGGGCAATGGGTTAGTGGTCTCTCAGACTCAGAATAGGCCTTTCAAGGAGACCTGGACCCCTGTAGCTTTGGCATAGCTCTTATATAAGTATCTTAGGATACTAATTTTTGCTGAAAGTAGAGGAATTTTGGAGACCAAAATTTAGCAGAATAATGCCTTGTTTTTTGTTACCTAGATCTAGAAACTGCTAGTAGACTTGCCTAAATAATTCATCTTCAGTGCTGGAGCAAGGAGGGTTTCTTTCAAGCCCTTGAAACACCCTTGAAATGCCCTTGACCTCGTGTCGTGTAACTGAGAGTCGCTGTAGGGAACTACTGAGTCAGGAGGCTGCGCGTCTTCCCAGGTTTCCCACAAGACCCATCCTCAAGCAGCAGTGATGGTAACGTTGCTCTGATCACTGGATCCGCTCAAGGTCTCAGGCACTCTACTCTTACCAAGGCGTCAGCAAGGTTTTGTTGTTGTTGTTACCTGGTGGAACGTGGCTCATAGAGAAGAGAATGGCGAACACGGGGACAGCAGTGCTCATGGCTGGAGGGAGGAGACAGCTTGGCCTCGTCGCCAAGAAGAGAGGACACTTCGGTCCGCGGCTCCGGTGCCAGCGGGATGTCGGGGCCGGATGTCCGCGCTCCTCCGCCTCATTAAGGCTCTGTGCGGAGCTGTTTTGAGCGCAGAGCGGCCTTCGCAGGAAGCCGGAGAATCCTCCTTTCGTGGGACACTCAGAGCAATGGGAGCCTGTGGGTGCACACTTTGGACCAGAAAACCGTGTTAAATGGGAACACGAGCTACAAATGCTTTGGCTCCAGATTAAAGGGTCTGAGCGAAGAGCCGTCTGTGTTCAGGGACAATGAGTGGGGCTGGTTTCGTCAATGACTAGACGTTAGTGAGCTCTTCCCAGGCTTTAGGAGCCATTCTCACGATCAATTGCCTTCTCTCTTCGGGTCGGAAAGCCCACGGTGCTCTGCTCACAATGTACTCATGACACGCATGTGAGTTTGCTTAACAGACATTTATTTGCCTTCCAGTGAGGTGTGAGCTTGTTGCTGAGATCAGGCTTTGCTCCTCAGGGCTAAGGAAGAAGTTGAATCCTGTGGTCATTTACTCTCAGAACCTCATCAGGTCAGATGCTGGTGGGGCAGGGAAATGGACATATCTCTGAATATGGAGGCAGGAGGTCAGGGTTCAGGTCCAAGTCTCTAGGCCAGCCCCTCACTAGAGGGCCAGACATCAGCAGAAAGCCGTCTTCCTGGAGTCTCAGCAGCACCTGCATAGATTCACATCTGCTGCACCATGATCAGGAGACACTCAATCATGCATGAAAACAACTGGGAAAGCTGCTTCAAGATGCAGACACCTAGACCCACTCCAGGGTGCAGTGGAGCCTAGACGTCTACATTTTTAATACAGTTCCCAGGTACCAATGTTGGAGTATATTCTGGAATACTCAATGGAAAATGTCACCTTAGATCATCTCTCAGCTCCTTTCTAGCTCTTACATTAGAGTATTCCAAGTGCTCTTGTCTGAGTAAATCTCATGGTTGGCTTTTATGATTGACAACAACATTCTGTGTGTGTATATAGGTGTGTATGCGTGTGTCTGTGCATGCCTGTATGAAGCACACAAAGGTAAATTGCACACCTTAATCTGTGCCAAGTTAGAATACATATTTATAAACAAAACTGGCCAGGAGGAGTAACTAAATTGACAAAGCAATTTATTTAGAAGAAAGCTGTTGCAGTAATAGAGGCTAATTGAGCTTCCAGACTAAAACAGAGTGCATGTATGGAAGAATGAGAGACAAAGCATGGGGCCATGATGACATTTATAATTAAAGTGGGCACATATGAGTAGCCAATAGTTTTAATCTGAGTGCTTAAGAAAATGGCAAGAACACTTACCTGGAAATGGAGCTGTGCTGAGAGGCAAAGGGGTGATGACCCTCAGCCTAAGCAAGTGCAGATAAGTGCCTGGCTGGTCAGAGTTCTAGAGCCACTCGTGGTGGCCTCTGCTGCCCCCTGTTGGTCCAGGAACAACAGTCACTGACACTTTCCTGTAGCCCTCTGCTGAGATACCCAGAAGCCAGCTGTGTGGACCCCCAGTGTTCTGGAGGAAGAGCTGGCAGACGGCACTTAAGTGTGAGGGCTGAGATGATGGCGGGGCTTCCTGTGGGTGTAGCTAGAGCTTCTGCACACTGGGTGTGGGTCTGGGGTCCTGCATTCAGTGCATGCACTTCTTGGATAGAACTTCTGAAATGGGTGGGGATGGAGGGGTAGGCAGTCTTAGCACCAAAGTCTCTCTGTCGCTGTCCCATAAGACAGCCCTGCAGGACTTGTCTTCTGGGGTTTGTGCCAGAACTCCCAAGTTCACCTGTGTCCTCCTCCTCCATGGTTTTTTATTTCCCTTTGCTGCAACATTTTGCTTTTTTTTTTTTCTTTCCTTTGTGCAGACCTTGGACTATGAAGCCCAAATATCCCATGAAGCCAGAAATTAGTACCTCGTCATCTGTAGAGGAGAGTCTCTATTCTAATCTCCCATGATCTTAAGGTTTATTTTTATTGTTATTGATAGTGGTGGTACTATTATTATCTTTATGATGGCCCTCAACTTTTGTTATCATTGTTGGTCATTATTATTTTATTAGTATTTATTAGTAATAGTAGTCATCTTTTTTCCTTATTATGGGTGACTTTGTGGTTGATTTATTCAACCTGAGAGCTTCCTATGGGACTTAGACAAATCTGCGATTGCTGAACAGGTCAGCTGGCACCCCTGTGCCTTCTAAGGCAGTAGCAGAACTTCTTGAACCAGTGAGGGGACTGAGAATGTGTCCAGAGGTGCAAGGGGTCCTAGGGTGCCCTAAATGCCCCTAGGATGCCATAAGTGCCCTTCAATTTGGGGCAGTGTTGGCTTCCGGTTTCTGAGCTGATGGAGGAAATACTGAGAAGGTAGGAGGAGGTGGTGACACTTTCTAGAAAGCCAAGAGCAATATCACCCCCACCTTCAGGGTGAACTTAGAAAAAAATGTATACTTCTGTAGGGCCAATGATTTCCTCCTTGTGTCTTCTAAGACAAATACGTTTTAAAAAATATAGATAGCATCACATACTTTTTCACTTTTTATAAATATATTGTCATTTCACACTTTTCATTATCTTTCCTCCCTGGGCTATTTGAAAGATTATTTTTGTTTTGAAAGTAGGAGATTGTTGAACCCCTCTTTGCTTACTCTAAATATTTTGGGTCAAGTGTGGCTAATGAGCTGCGTGCCTTCACCTGGGCAGATGGAGGACCACCATCTTCTCACAGCTGACAGCATGTGTTCTGATGGAGCCCAGATCTGTGCCATCTCACTAAAATCGTCCTGTGTCCTGAAGCCCTGCCCCCTGGAGGCACAGGCCCAAGAATATCAGCCCACCCAATCCCAATAATTCCAATCTCACCTGGCTTCTGTGACAGACTCCTCTCTACTCCTGTGATGCTCAGAGGATCCCATAAAATAGAGCATTTCTCAGGCCCATTCAGAGCCTTTGAAATGACAAAATTGAAGATCAGACGATGTTTTGTTTTGTGAGAATCTGAGAATGTAATGAGGAGGATTTAGATCCTGAGACAAGGGAGTAAAAGGAATAGGCTGTGACCCAGGTCACAGAGAAAGACCGTCTCAGAAGTTTTGGGAGGTCTGGGCATGGCCCCAGCGTGCCAGCCATCTCCCTGATAGTTTCATCCCCTTGTGCCTTCAGCCAGCAGCCCCCTGCCCCTGAGGTGCAGGGCTCTGCAGAATGAAGACATTCCCCCAACTGTTGCTCTGGAAGGAAGGAGCACAGTTTGCTCTTCCAAGGAAGTCCTCTCCGCGTGGCTCAGTGGCTGTTCTTGGACCTACTCGGGTCTTTTCCTGCTGGAGAAGAGAGGCAGCCGGTGAGGTGGGTGTTCTCTTCCTACTGCCTCCAGTGCTTCTCAAACTCTGCTGCTCATCTGATGACCTCAGACCAGCGGCAAGCCCGATGCCTCAGAACAGACAATGAGCTCTACCTGTAAGGAGGATTCGGGCGTGTGTACACATTGCAACTCACCAACTGAGTCCAGTGTGGCCAGAGTGAGAATAAACCAGTACAAACGCTTATTATATTCTCTACGCGTGGGGGTCACACAGTGCATTGTTAATGTGCACATGTGGGGGCTGGGAGGGCCTGTTTCTGTGTTTTTATAAAGTCTTCCGAAGCTCTTTCCCTCAATTACAAAATCTATCTTGAGTAAAAATAATATTCAGATCCTCTTCAAGGCGTACAGATAAAAACCACATAAAACATGTCTTATATGGTAGAACTTTATTAAAATTGAAAGAAAATTTTTTATTCTATGGTAAATTTTATAAAAATTTTGGGAAACATTATATCAGTCCTACTAAAATTATCATTAAAAAGGAAGGCGGGAACTTATTCAAACTATTTTTTCATACCAACTATTTTCATACCAGTATTACATGATAACAAAATCAAATAATGCATTATAAGGAAACCACAAATTTCCTCATGAGCATAGATACAAAAATTCTTAATAAATAGCATATTACATCCAACAGTCTGTAATATATTATAGCATATTAAATCCATATATAATGGATCTTGACCTACAGGTGTTTATGCAAATTTGATTTAGGGCAGAAGGAAGGCCCTGCTGGAGCTGGGTGCAGGGCATGCCTGAGAAGGATGGAATGTGGCCAAATGATCTTTCTACATCTCTTGAGATGATTGTGTAGTTTTTCTTGTATATTCTATACAAGAATAAATATACAAAGACATTTATATAAATATACAAAGAAAAATTTAAAACAAACTTTATAGTAACACTTAAAGAAACATAAACACATACATGGATGTCTCCCACCATGATTTATAGTGAAAGACTCCACAGAGTCCACTAGACTCATCTCAGGTCAGGGCGCACCTTCTGCAGAGCAGAGTCAGGCCCTTTAGGCAGGTTCCAAATGTTCAGATACAGATACTACCATCAAATACAGATACTACTATCAAATACAGATACTACCATCACAGTGGCTCAGACGGTAAAGCATCTGCCTACGATGTAGGAGACCTGGGTTTGATCCTTGGGTCAGGAAGATCCCCTGGAGAAGGAAATGGCAACCCACTCAAGTATTCTTGCCTGGAAAATCCCATGGATGGAGAAGCCTGGTAGGCTACAGTCTATGGGGTCTCAAAGAGTCAGACATGACTGAGCGACTTCACTTCACTTTCACCATCAAATACAGATACTACTATCAAAAACAGATACTACCATCAAATACAGATACTACCATCACTTCCTATCTACACAATGGTTAAAAGTCACTCCTAGAATTTGCCTCAATTTTTTTTTTTTTCCACAGACCAGCATGTGCCCTTGGGCTTTATTGGGTAGGTAGTTACAGTATGTTCTGGAGCCGGGGCCTATGTACGTGGTCAGCAGGGACCCAGGGCAGCTCTCTACGAAGCGGTGGTGCCAGCTAAGGTAGGCAGGCAGGCCAGGTAAGGCGGGCAGGCTGGCTGGCCTCCACCTTCTGTCGTGTCTCTCTGGCATGATTAGGCTCCTGATCAGAGAAACGTCTCTTGGGCACATGGGGGCAGCCACTCTGGTCCAGGTACCTCCACCCCTACCTCAACTCTTGACCCATAATAAGGGCCCCCTTTACCAGGATTTCTTCGTGCAGGAAAGCTGACTTGGAAATGGGGGCTGGTGGGAGGGAAGGGCAGTGAGAGGCACCCTGGCAGGCAGACCCGCTCCTCTGGGCACCCACTGTGAGGAACTCTTGAGGGAGGGGCCCCGAAGGAACCGTGCATTGCAGCCCTCCCGCCTCCAGGAGCCAAAAGCAAGGGACAGAAGCAAACTGGAACCCCCACCCCATCATCCTACCCCTCTTCTGGCAGTCTCTGGATAATGATCTAAGAAGACAGGCTTACGTTTATAATTAGAGGATAATTTGGAGCGTATACACTATTTACAAGGGCCACCTTGCATGTAGCATGGAAGGCGGAGGGATGTTGTTGGGCACAGATGCCAACGGTCTGGGGGCCCCTCCTCCCTTCTCACCCTGTTTCTGCTGTTCCCACCCTCAGTGCCTGGTGGGGAGTTGGGGGCATAGAGACCAGCCCCCAGGACCTTGCTGCTTGCAGAAGGCCCAGGACTGGCTCAGACAGGGTGCCTGCTGTAGCATCGCCAGTCTGGGGAGTGGGGCACTGGGCGAGTGGATGGCCCCTGCAGACTGTCCTCGCAGAGGACTCGGAAGGCCGGCCCCCGAGCACCTGGAGAGTGAGTGGATGGCTTGAGGGGCAGGAGCCCTGCCTCTACCGCAGGTCAGGAATGCACTGAGTCCAGCCAACGCTGCCGGGGCCCAGCAGGTCCTCCTCCAGGCCAGGGAAGCTGATGTCCAGCAGGATTTTGCTGAGGCTGTCATTCATCATGTCCAGGATCAGGCCCTCGGTCAGAGAGCGGTTGGCCGAGAGGCCGGCCACCTGCGGCTCGGGGGAACCCGGCTTGGGGACCTCCATTTCGGAGGACAGGCAGCTGCCGAAGGGGTCAGTGGCGAGGTCAAAGGGTTCGGAATTGAGGAGCTCTCGGGGGGAGTCAAAGAGAGGGACGCTTTTCAGAGGGGTGGCACTGAGATCCGCGAGCTCCAGGGAGTCCAGCAGGAGGCCAAAGGCACCCTGGGGGGTTCGTACAGGGCTGAAGTCGAGCCCCCCCACTTTGGCTAGGGGTGTGAGCCTCCAGGACTCAGGGGTTGTGGGGAGGGCAGATTTGCTGGGGGTGGAGGAGGTGGGCAGCATCCCCTTAATGGGTGTCTTAAAGGGGCCTCCATCTTCTGGCGGGGAGCCGAGCTGGCAGGTAGGCTGTGGGGGCCCTGCCAGGGCTGGCTGGGGAGCCCCCGGGCCCTCGGAGAGGAGCAGCTCGGGCTCGTCCAGGCGGGGCGGCACGAGGTGCTGTTTCCTCCGAGACTGGCTCATCTCCCGCCCCTCCCTGCGTTTGATCACCAGCAGGTCGGAGAAACGGCGGGTGGGGGACCTGGACCCAGTGCTGGAGGACTTCTTGGGCCTGGGGGTTGGGAACAGGACGAGTCCTCCCAGGAGTGGGATGACTCTTCCTTGACCGATGGGCAGGGTGAAGGCCACGCTTCCAGGGGTGGGCTCTCGACTTTGATGGGCCTCCCTAGATGTGGTGTCTCCTCCCCAGGCTGGACGTCTTCCTCCTTGATGGATGGGACAGGAAGCAGAGGAGAGAGTCCTTCCACGAGGAGTAGCTTCTCCTCTGTCACCTGTCCTGCCGTGGGCAGAGAGGCCACCCCCTCATCCGCTAGCAGCACCTTGGGGGCGATGCAGACTCGCTTGCTGTGGCGGGCAAGCTCTGAGAGTGAGGCCACCAGGGGCAAGGGCACCTTGACTGAGGGCTGCAGCACCAGTGACGGGTTCGCGGGGAACTGGATGGGCACCAGGTACGAGCTGACCCGTAGCAGTAGTGGCTTCATCTTCCGCCGTGCACCCAGGGGGAGTTCGGTTTTGATGGCCACGTTCCGGCGGAGATCAGGGTTGGGCCGTTTCTGCTGTGATTCCGAGTGCTCGGGCGAGTGTGCAGACCCTGGGTCCAGTGGCTTAAATACCTGGTCAAGTGTCAGGTAGCGATTGGCACTGGGGTGAATGGTCCAGAAGGAGACCTTGCCGTTGGCAGACGTCTCACAGACAAACATGTCATGTAGAGAGAAGTTGTGGCGGATGGAGTTCTTCCAGCCTGGCTTGGCGATGTGCTTGAAATAGGGGAAGTGGTCCTTGATCCAAGAGTAGATGTCTTTCAGGGTCATGCGCTTCCTCTCTGTGCTGTTGATGGTGAATTGTATCATGGCCATGTAGGAGTATGGGGGTCGTTCAGACACGGAGTCCGGCCAGGGTGCCGACGCTCCAGGGGGCCTCTCCACCTGAGGGCTCTTGGCCTGACTCTGCTCCAGGTGAAGATTCTCCTTTTCTTCCACCTCTTGCTTGATGCTGCAGGAGCCCAGCCCGTCGGAAGTCATCTTTCCAAGCCACTGGATGTTGGTCAAGCTGTTGTCCAGGGGGCAGCTGGCTGCCTCACCGCCAGCACAGTTCTTCCATCTCTGCCCAGGAAGGGCTCCCGCTGGTCTTAGAAGATTCTCATCCCCAGTTGCAGACTTTGGTCCCAGGGTGATCACTTCTGTCCTCTTGGGGTCCTTGCTGGTTTGGGCTTGACGCTGGGGTCCTGGAGGGGGAGTGGGGGCTCCCCCACAGCTGATGAGGATGAACTTGTTAGGCCCACTGCTGCCACTCTCCTTCCCTTTGGCGGTCAGTGCTGTGATGATGCTCTGGATGTTGGCATTGTTGGGGACGACCACCACTTGGGTGTTGGGCATGGTTGGGTGGTTCAGGATCTTGATTCCGGCTGGAAACTTGCAGGGGTGGGGCTCTGCCACCTCCTTGGGGGCTTGTGCTTGAGCAGGCTCTTGTTGGGCAGGGGGCCCCTTCGGCTCCTCCTCTGCTGTGTCACCTGGAGCATTTTGAACAGGAAGGGGCAGCCTCTGTCTTTTGAGAATCAATGGCCTACGGGGGCTAGTTTTCATCATGAATCTGTGCTTTCACTCTCCATTGAGCATCACAAGCGTGGACCCACCATCCAGACCAGGGCAAGGCAGCGGGGGTCTCTGGAACCCGGAGGAGGGTCCTGGGACAGGGCGGAGTGGAGACTGGGCTACCTCGCTGCACCATCGGCTCCGGGCGGCTGGGCGCTGCTCCGACCTGCGGGCCTGGCCGCAACCCCGGCTGCGGGGCGGGAATCCCGGGATCCCAGCGGGGGAGGGGGGGGGAGGGTGTCCCAGGCCCGGGCCGGGGGTGGGGACCTGCTCTGGGGCTTTCAGTTTGTTCCCTAGTTTTAGGTTGACAGCTTGACATTCGGTTTGAGAAGTGCCATGTGACAGACTTGGATTCCATGAGGAGACAGGGCAGTGTGTGCAGCTGTGTGTCCCCAGGGTGGTCCGGTCCCACTGCTGTCTCACCCACCAGGGTGGGGAGTCCTGCTTCACCGGGCACAGCCACTCCCTCTAACACCCAGCCCACTCGCCAGAGTCACAGTCACGTCAGGGCACGGGGCGCTGGAGGACGAGTCTCAGTCGCCACTGGTGTCTTCGTCCCAGTCACTCTCTTCGGAGGAAGAAGACACCTGGAGGTCATCGTAGAGGACGCTCCGGGGCCCGGGTATAGCGTGTCCCTCAGGCTCCTGGTCGACGGACCGGCGCTCCACAGGCCACGGAGACGGGGGCACCGTGTACCCGCAGCTCCAGCAGCCTTCGCCGTCTCTCAGGAAGAGCATCCTGAGAGGCTGGGCTGGGATGCCAATAATGGGCGAGGGGTGGGCTGCGGAGAATGCACGCATGCTCCTGGAGGGAGATCTGTCCGCTGGAGGCTTGAGGTCAAAGTGTTGCCCCTGTGCAGGTGTCTCCCTGGATACACGGGCGGCCACTCTAGGTCCACATCCAGCTGTGCCGGGTGGAGGAGGGAGATTCAGGAAGGCCCCCGGATCTGCTGTCAGAGTGCTCTGCTGGGGGATCTGGACAGGGCTGGGTCTAGGTTTCTTTGGGGGGTTCACACATGTCAGGGTGGGGGTCTGAGCACATCTCTTGCCTGGAGCCTCGATGCAGCCCTTGGATGCTGGGGCCAAATTCCTGCCGATGAGAGGCACTGTGGAGAGGCTGGATTTCACACCATCTCTCCTTGTTGGTGACCCTCTTGGGTGATCTGGATGCTGTAGGGATTTCCTCTTGGATGTGTGGATAAGCACGGGCAAGTTTGGGTGCTGCAGGAGAAGAACACACAGAGAAACCAGGTGTGAGAATCTCCTCTTCCTCTAGTAAAACACCTCAAAGGAATTAATTTTATATGATAAGATACTCAACATCAGGTTTGCTCATAAAAAAAAAGAAAATTACAGTATGATTTTGATACATTTATGGATCAAATAGGTAAATGGAAATGTTATAAAAATATATCTTGTTAAGCAAGGGGAAACAAGCTTTTGGTACACACTCTTCTTAGGACTGTACACAGCTTGGTGTTTTGCAGGCACTATGATGGCAAAATGAGTTTTCATGGTCATGGAGGATGAATCACAATTCACAGATTCCTGTTCTAACTTCTACTATGGAAGCTACTGATAAAATCACTTTCACGTCCCTGCCAGCTTCTTCTTCCAGACATGCAAGTAAGAATGCAAAATCAAAGACAGCAAGAAAAATGGCATCTGAAAAATAAATGATGACATTGGTCAGGAAAGAACATGAACAATTTCCTCCCACAGACAGGACTGAAGCCAATGGATTAAAGAGGGGGCCCAGCAGAGACTGACCCTCAGGCAGAGGCCGGGCTCCAGCTCCTGCTTCCAGCTCTGTGGCTGCCGACCACAGGGCCTCCTGGGAAATCACTGCAGGAGCTTCCTCTGCTGCTCCTCTTTCCTGCAACACAAACATGTCAAGTGTCAGTAACCCAGTGTCCTTGTCACAGTTGGGACCAACGGTGCTGTGGCCCAGCCCCTTTCCTACTTTGGGAGTGACACCAGACCTGAACCCCTCTGCCTTTGTGCAGACCCCCCACGTCCTTCCCCAACTCCAGAAACCCCTCCAGAGTCTCCCAGGAAGTCTTGTCTCTCCATCTCTATGGCTTTGGGGCCCATCAGGTGCAAAGTTGTGTGTGTTCCCCACTCTCCTTAGTGACTTCAGGGCCTAGTGTGAGCCCCCGAGTGTGGCCCCTGAGCACTGGCTCCTGTCTGTCTCCTTAGTTCCCCTGTCCTTTGTAGAGATGGCTCAGCACAGTGTCAACAAGGAGAGGAACCGTCTCCCGATTGCAGCCCAGACCTTGGGTCCCACCTCCCTGCCACACACATCTGCCTTTCCTCCTCCTCTCTCTCAGCCATGTTAGGGGTCCCTGGGGTAAGTGGGTCCTGCAGCTTCCACGCCAGGTTCTCCTTACCGAATCTGGACCCCAAGGGCAGGGGGACCAGCGCCCCTTGCCAGCGCTTCATGGGGCACCTGAGGCTCCTTGCTGTGTGCCCAAAGGCTCCACAGTCCTTACACTTCTGGAGGAGAACCAGGTCAGTGAGTCAGCAGAAGCCACAGGCACGAGTCCAAAGGGAGTGCAAGGATGGATGAAGAGCATTGCATGCTGGTTCTGGAGAAAGGACGCGGTCCCTCAGGTGCCGGGGTAGTTACAATATTGTGGTTCCCAAAGCCCTCTTCAGGAGCATCAGAGGAGGAGGGGCTGGCGGTCTAAGGTGAACAGTAAGAGCCCCATTGAAAGATCTGGATGAAGCCAGGGCAGACATAACCCTGAGGAGCCCCAGTGGTTCCTCCCAGGCTCTGAATGGCCCGATCTGCTGGGGAGGGAGGTGGAGGCAGCTATCTTTGGATGCGAATGCACTAGTGAGTTATGGACCCAGAATATTCCAGGTCTAAACCCTGAATCCGCAGTCCATGCCACCCACAGATTCCCTGCAGGTCCAAGCCTCCATGCACCATGGAGTCTTTCTCCTGTGGTGGGGGAGCCATCTGCCTCCCAGGTCCCTGGTTTTGCTTCCTCACTCTCTGGTCTTGAAAGAGTCAGCAGGCTTTCAGCCATCCGTAATGACCAGCCATCTTCCACACCTACTGGAGATTCCCGTCAAACTTAATTTTTGGATCTCCTTTGTGAAAAGAAAGAAGAAACTATCATATTGATGCAGAGACACAGAGACTTCCCTGCCCTATTGACCCTAAATGGGGATCATGACATCGGGACCAGGTTTCTGACAATTTGACTTCTCCTGCCCAGATCTTTCTCTTCAAGGAAAGCGAAGAAGAACTAAGGAGGCTCTTGATGAAAGTGGAAGAAGAGAGTGAAAAAGTTGGCTTAAAACTCAACATTCAGAAAATCAAGATCATGGTAAGTGGATAGGGAAACGGTGACAGACTTTATTTTTGGGGGCTCCAAAATCACTGAAGATGGTGACTGCAGCCATGAAATGAAAAGACGCTTGTTCCTTGGAAGAAAAGCTATGACCAATCTAGACAGCATATTAAAAAGCAGAGACATTCCTTTGCTGACAAAGGTCTGTCTAGTCAAGGCTATGGTTTTTCCAGTAGTCATGTATGGATGTGAGAGTTGGACTGTAAACAAAGGCGAATGCCAAAGGATTCCTGCTTTTTAACTGTGGTGTTGGAGAACACTCTTGAGAGTCCCTTGGGCTGCCCGGAGATCCAACCAGTCCATCCTAAAGGAAATCAGTCCTGAATATTCACTGGAAGGACTGATGCTGAAGCTGAAACTCCAGTACTTTGGCCATCTGATGTTAAGAACTGATCATAGGAAAAGACTTGATGCTGGGAAAGATCGAAGGCAGGAGAAGAAGGGGAGGTCAGAGGATGAGATGGTTGGATGGCATCACCGACTCGATGGACAGGAGTTTGAGTAAGCTCCCAGAGGTGAAGATGGACAGGGAAGCCTGGTGTGCTGCAGTCCATGGGGTCCCAAAGAGTCAAACATGACTGAGAGACTGAACTGAAATGCCCAGACATTTCTATATTCTCCCCTGATTCCCGACACACAGATCAGGACCCAGACTAAATGCATTTGGATTTGCATCCTCGGAAGACTAAACTTAGAGACTTGGGTTACATGTATCACAGTCTAGGAGATAAAAGGTCTCCCCACATGTACACAAATATTTGCACTAGGGGAAGCTACACTTAATATTGAGGAATAGGCATTTGAAAAGGAAAAATAAGTGTGATTAATTTTGAAAACTGGACTCTCCCATTCGACATCAGGGAAGGCAATTTTCAAGTACAAATTCACTTCAAGTTATCTTCCTCTCTACTAGCTTACATGATTCACGGCTGAGGGTCTGTTTTCTGGAACTTTTGTCCTCAGCGTCTCATTTGTACCTAGCTCATGTGAAATACATGTTTCAACTAATTATGTTTTTGGCTTTCAATAGTATGCATATTCAATGGAAATCTAATCAGCCAGGAAAAAAAAAAAGTTGAGATGTTATTATTCTCCAGAACATGGAGAGACCTTAGTGTTACACTGCTGATGAATTAAGTCAGAGGCTGAAAGCAAAGACAAGAGGACTTCCCTCCTGGGTAGAAGAGTGAGAGCAAACACAGAAGGAACAAACCAGCACAGCGACAAACACAGCAGAGACAGAGGCGACACACAGACATGAGAACAAGAGCCCACAGTAGGGAGGACGCTTCCGCATCCACTGGATCACCATAAAAGCAAGAGGGTTGCAGAAAAACATCCACTTTTTCTTTATTGACTATGCCAAAGCCTTTGACTATGTGGATCACAACAAACTCTGGAAAATTCTGAAAGAGATGGGAATACCAGACCATCTTTCTTGCCTCCTGAGAAATCTATATGCAGGTCAGGACACAACAGTTAGAACCAGACATGGAACAACAGACTGGTTCCAAATAAGGAAAGGAGTATGTCAAGGCTGTCTGTTGTCACCCTGCTTATTTAACTTACATGCAGGGTGCATCATGAGAAACGCTGGGCTGGATAAAGCACAAGCTGGAATCAGGATTTCCCGGAGAAATATCAATAACCTCAGATGATACCACCCTTTTGCAGAAAGTGACGACCTAAAGGGCCTCTGGATGAAAGTGGAAAGGGAGAGTGAAAAAGCTGGCTTAAATTCAACATTCAGAAAACTAAGATCATGGCTTCTGGTCCCATCACTTCATGGCAAATAGATGGGGAAACAGTAGAAACAGTGGGAGATTTATTTTTGGGGGGGGCTCCAAAATCACTGCAGATAGTGACATGCAACCATGAAATTTTAATTTCTTTTAAGACACTTGTCCTTGGAAGAAAAGTTATGACCAACCTAGACAGCATATTCAAAAGCAGAGACATTACTTTGCCAACAAAGGTCCATCTAATCAAAGCTACGGTTTTTCCAATAGTCATGTATGGATGTGAGAGTTGGACTGTGAAGAAAGTTGAGTGCTGAAGAATTGATGCTTTTGAACTGTGGTGTTGGAGAAGACTCTTGAGAGACCCTTGGACTGCAAGGAGATCCAACCAGGCCATCCTAAAGGAAGTCAGTCCTGGGTGTTCATTGGAAGGACTGATGCTGAAGCTGAAACTCCAGTCCTTTGGCCACCTGATGCAAAGAAGTGACTTCCTTGAAAAGACTCTGATGCTGGGCAAGATTGAAGTCAGGAGGAGAAGGGGATGACATAGGATGAGATGGTTGGATGGCATCACCGGCTCAATGGACATGAGCTTGAGGAAACTCTGGGAGTTGGTGATGGACAGGGAAGCCTGCCGTGCTGCAGTCCATGGGGTCGCAAAGAGTCAGACATGACTGAGCGACTGAATTGAAATGAGGGAGGAAGCTTCAGGGGAGAAGGCAGGATAGTCACGGTGGTCAAATGTGTAGCGGCAGTGAGAGAGGAAAATCTGGGTGGTGAGCCTGAATAAGGTTCAAAAAGCTGAAATGCAGTAATGTACAAAAGGGCAGAAGTCACTGTAGTCAGCATGACGCAAGGTAGCCAGCAGGAGCTTGCCCGCCAGAAGAATAAGAAAAGGCAGAGCAGCTCGGTTAAGGGAATGCACTGATCTGCTGGGGCGATTGTTCCCCAAGCAGAGGGACATGCAGATCATGCAGCAGAAGCTAAAAATGCAAAAGGGAAGGGGGAAGCCCAGTAGCTTTGTGGCTTCCTGTGCAACCCTCTTGCCCTTGGCCTGTGTGCCTCAAGCCAGTGCCCCCACACTGGGGTTTCCTGCCACAGGGCTCCTGGGCCCCACGACCGATGGTGTTCCCTTTGCCCTGAGTCTGCAGCGGGTCCCTTTTGTGCTTCCTTCCCCTCAGGTAGCCTCTCTCCCTTTCAGCCACTTCCAGAGGGTGAGGGGGTTATCCTTTCCCAGTCTTTTTTATTCCTCTGGAGTTCACCCCAAAGTTTTAAAATTAGCTTTGTAATTGCAAAAAAAAAAAAAAAAAAGGACAAATGAAACATCTAATATTCACATCAACGTTTACTCAATTTAAAAAGTAAAATTATAAAGTTCAAGACACCTTACCCTATTGCAAGGCCAAACCACTACATAAGTTTACTATGGATTTTTGTTCTGAGCAATATGCTGAACATCAGCTTTAAAAGGCAAACCATCCTAAAATCCAGCTGTGCTCCTCCTCTCTGTAGGAGATGGTCAGACAGGTGGGGGAGGAATGCCCTCACTGAGGGAGATGCAGCTTTGAAGGTGGCTGAGGACCAGTCAAGAAGGAATGTCCCCTTCCTAGCTGACCTGAGGCTGCTCCAAGGTCGCATGACCTTGTCGAGAGTTTCTTAGCCAAGTGACATCATATATTCCCTTTGGTCTAACCACTTCTGAAGACTTGTGAAGAGAAAAATAATTCACAATTTCCCTCATGTGTGGGACACAAAAGACAAACAAAAAGAACACAAATAAACAGAATTTTAAAGAAGACAACGTGGACATGATAGCAAATACAAAGATACACAGACCTGAGTAAAGGAAATCAGAAGAGGAGCCTCAAACAAAATGGGACAGCAAATAGTAACAGAGGAAAACTGCATTTTTTGGTGCTGAGAAGGTGTGTGGTTCACAGAAGCTGAAATGTATGGTGATGCACCTAAAACTTCACTAAAATTATATTGGGATAATACCAAAACTTACAACAATTAAAATAAAATTCTAAAGAAATTACAGAATCAATCCCCAGCTGCCTAAAGCCACATCACTACATGATTTTACTCTTGTCCTGTTTCCCTGAGGGACTAGCCAAACACTAAATTTAAACCACAAAACCTGAAATGCAGCTGTGAGCCTCTAGTCTGTCAGCAGATGCTCAGAATCATGAGTGCTGGACACTCCAGCTGAGGAGGTGCAGCTTCCAGGGTGGCTGAGGAGATTCAAAGGGGAAATTTCCCTTTCCCTCTGACTTGATACTCCCCTAAGGTCACATGACCTTGATGAGGTTTTCTTTCCTTTTTTTTTTTTTTTTGATGAGATTTTCTTAACCAATCAATGTTATGTAGGCTACAGTCCAGGGGGTCACAAGGAGTCAGACACACCTGAGCGACTGAACAGCAAAACTCACCCTGTATCTCTCAGTGTCTTGAAGACCCATTTAGAAAAGAGAAATATCTTGTGAATTCACTTCAATGTGGAACACTAAACACAAATTTCAAAAGCAAATAAGTCAAAACAAAAAGAAAGGAAAGCAAATGACACAAAAGCAAACATTCTCACAGAACAGAGCAGGGCATGTCAGAGGATAGTGGCAAGGGGATGGCCGAGGAGTGAAACGGGTCCACAGGATGGTTACAAAACTCCCAAGTTGTTGGTGCTCACCAATTGTATGATCTACTGGAATTGAAACATATTTTTTGTACACATAACGTTTAATCTAACAAATTCACTGAATCAGTTCAGTTTAGTCTTTCATTGGTGTCCTACTCTTTGTGACCCCATGAATCACAACACCAGGTCAGGCCTCCATGTCCATCACCAACTCTCGGAGTTCACTCAAGCTCATGTCCATTGAGTCGGGATTGCGATGCAGCCATCTCATCCTCTGTCATCCCCTTCTCCTCCTACCCCCAATCCCTCCCAGCATCAGGGTCTTTTCCAATGAGTCAACTCTCCGCATGAGGTGGCCAAAGTATTGGAGTTTCAGCCTCAGCATCAGTCCTTCCAATGAACACCCAGGACTGATCTCCTTTAGGATGAACTGGTTGGATCTCCTTGCACTCCAAGGGTCTCTCAAGAGTCTTCTCCAACACCACAGTCCAAAAGCATCAATTCTTCGACACTCAGCTTTCTTCACAGTCCAACTCTCACATCCATACATGACCACTGGAAAAACCATAGCCTTGACTAGACGGACCTTTGCTGGCAAAGTAATATCTCTGCTTTTCAATACGCTATCTAGGTTGGTCATAACTTTCCTTCCAAGGAGTAAGTGTCTTTTAATTTCATGGCTGCAATCACCATCTGCAGTGATATTGGAGCCCCAAAAAATAAAGTCTGCCACTGTTTCCACAGTTTCACCATCTATGTGCCATGATGTGATGGGACCGGAAGCCATGATCTTCGTTTTCTGAATGTTGAGCTTTAAGCCAACTTTTTCACTCTCCTCTTTCACTTTCATCAAGAGGCTTTTTAGTTTCTCTTCATTTTCTGCCATAAGGGGTGGTGTCATCTGTATATCTGAGGTTATTGATATTTCTCCTGGCAATCTTGATTCCAGCTTATGCTTCTTCCAGCCCAGTGTTTCTCAAAATGTACTCTGCATATAAGTTAAATAAGCAGGGTGACAACAGACAGCCTTGAAGTACTCCTTTTCCTATTTGGAACCAGTCTGTTGTTCCATGTCCAGTTCTAACTGTTGCTTCCTGACCTGCATATAGGTTTCTCAAGAGGCAGGTCGGGTGGTCTTGTATTCCCATTTCTTTCAGAATTTTCCACAGTTTATTGTGATCCACACAGTCAAAGGCTTTGGCATAATCAATAAAGCAGAAATAGATGTTTTTCTGGAACTCTCTTGTTTCTGCGATGATCCAGTGGATGTTGGCAATTGGATCTCTGGTTCCTCTGCCTTTTGTAAAACCAGCTTGAACATCTGGAAGTTCACAGTTCATATACTGCTGAAGCCTGGCTTGGAGAATTTTGAGCATTACTTTACTAGTGTGTGAGATGAGTGCAATTGTGTGTTCATTTGAGCATTCTTTGGAATTGCCTTTCTTTGGGATTGGAATGAAAACTGACCTTTTCCAGTCCTGTGGTCACTGCTGAGTTTTCCAAATTTGCCAGCATATTGAGTGCAGCACTTTCACAGAATCATCTTTCAGGATTTGAAATAGCTCCACTGGAATTCCATCACTTCCACTAGCTTTGTTTGTCGTGATGCTTTCTAAGGCCCACTTGACTTCATATTCCAGGATATCTGGCTCTAGGTGAGTGATCACACCATATTGGCTGAGAGGAGATACCCCACACCCGAGGTCAGGAGAGGCGGCCGCGAGGAGCAACCCCATGTCCAAGGAGCGGCAGCTGCGCGGGCCCAGGAGGGCCAAGAGTAGCTCCTCCAACTTCAGTTTCAGGAGGGGCAGCCGTGAGGAGATAGCCCTTGTCCAAGATAAGGAGCAGCGACTGTGCTTTCTGGAGCAGCCATGGAGATATACCTCACATCCAAGGTAAGAGAAACCCAAGCAAGATGGTAGGTGTTGCGAGAGGGAGTCAGAGGGCAGACACACTGAAACCACAATCACAGAAAACTAGCCAATCTGATCATACGGACCACAGCCTTGTCTAATTCAATGAAACTAAGCCATGCCGTGTGGGGCCGCCCAAGACGGGAGGGTCATGGTGGAGAGAGGTCTGACAGAATGTAGTCCCTTGGAGAAGGGAAAGGCAAATCACTTCAGTATTCATGCCTTGAGAACCCCATGAACAGTATGAAAAGGCAAAATGGTAAGATACTGAAAGTGGAACTCCCCGGGTCAGTAGGTGCCCAATATGCTACTGGAGATCCGTGGAGAAATAATTCCAGAAAGAATGAAAGGATGGAGCAAAAGCAAAAACAATACCCAGTTGTGGATGTGACTGGTGATAGAAGCAAGGTCGATGCTGTAAAGAGCAATATTGCATAGGAACCTGGAATGTCAGGTCCATGAATCAAGGCAAATTGGAAATGGTCAAACAGGAGATGGCAAGAGTGAGCGTCGACATTCTAGGAATCAGCGAACTAAAATGCACTGGAATAGGGGAATTTAACTCAGATGACCATTATACCTACTCCTGTGGGCAGGAATCCCTTAGAAGAAATGGAGTAGCCATCATGGTCAACAAGAGTCCGAAATGTAGTACTTGATGCAATCTCAAAAATGACAGAATGAGCTCTGTTCGTTTCCAAGGCAAACCATTCAATATCACAGTAATCCAAGCCTATGCCCCAACCAGTAATGCTGAGGAAGCTGAAGTTGAACGGTTCTATGAAGACCTACAAGACCTTTTAGAACTAACACCCAAAAAAGATGTCCTTTTCATTATAGGGGACTGGAATGTAAAAGTAGGAAATCAAGAAACACCAGGAGTCACAGGCAAATTTGGCCTTGGAGTACGGAATGAAGCATGGCAAAGACTAATAGAGTTTTGACAAGAAAATGCACTGGTCATAGCAAACATCCTCTTCCAACAACACAAGAAGAGAATCTACACATGGATATCACCAGATGGTCAACACCAAAATCGGATTGATTATATTGTTTGCAGCCAAAGATGGAGACACTCTTTACAGTCAGCAAAAACAAGACCGGGAGCTGACTGTGGCTCAGATCATGCACTCCTTCTTGCCAAATTCAGACTTAAAGTGAAGAAAGTGGGGAAAACCACTAGACCATTCAGGTATGACCTCAATCAAATCCCTTATGATTATACAGTGGAAGGGAGAAATAGATTTAACGGACTAGATCTGATAGGCAGAGTGCCTGAGGAACTATGGACGGAGGTTCATGACATTGTGCAGGAGACAGGGATCAAGACCATTCCCATGGAAAAGAAATGCAAAAAAAGCAAAATGGCTGTCGGAGGAGGCCTTACAAATAGCTGTGAAAAGAAGAGAAGCCAAAAGCAAAGGAGAAAAGGGAAGATATAAGCATCTGAATGCAGAGTCCCAAAGAATAGCAAGGAGAGATAAGAAAGCCTTCCTCAGCGATCAATGCAAAGAAAGAGAGGAAAACAACAGAATGGGAAAGACTAAAGATCTCTTCAAGAAAATCACGCTACAAAAATCATAAAATGTAAACATTTAAAGTATCCATACCCCATCGCCTAGACCACATCGGTACCTCTTTTGTCTACTGTCCCATTTCTCCAATGGACACACACCACCAAATTTAAATCAGCCTTAATCCCAGCCCATACCTCTTACCTGTCAGTAAATGCTCAAAATGTAGGTGCTGGATACTCTATGCACCTTTGAAGGTGCCTAAGGAGGGTCAGTGGGGTCATTTCCCTCTCCTGCTGCCTTTGAGTCTGCTCCCACATCACCTGACCTTGACGAGGTTGTATTAATCCAATCAAGGTTAAGTATCACCTTTGATCTAATAACATCTTGCAGACACTTTCAGAAAAGAGAAATACCTTATAAATTCACTCATATATGGAACACTAAATACAAAGAAAAAGAGGGAATAAGTACAAAACATTATTAAGAGACAGCAAATGACACAAGAATAAACACACATATTCACAGAACAGAGCAGCAGGTGTCAGAGGGTGACTTTAAAATAGGCCCACAGGACGGTAAAAGAAAAACCTAGTTTTTGGTGCTGGTCAGTTTTGTGGCATGCCAGAGTTGAAATCTATTTTTATACAAATAAAACATGTACCATTGTAACCCAAAGATACCCTAGAAAAAAAAATACTTAAAAGTTGCATTATCCATGCCTCAGTGCATCCCTTGTGACTCAGCGGTAAAGAATCTGTCTGCAATTCGGGAGACCTGGGTTCGATCCCTGGGTTGGGAAGATCCCCTGGAGAAGGGAAAGACCTCCCACTCCAATATTCTGGCCTGGAGAATTCCACCGACTATTCAGTCCATGGGGTCGCAAAGAGTTGGACACAACTGAGTGACTTTCGCTCACTTCACTGAGAGACAAGGGGGTGGTGACCCTCAGCCTGAGCAAGGGTAGATAAGTGCCTGGTTGGTCAGGGAGTTCTTGAACCACTCATGGTGGCCTCTGCTGGCCCCTGTTGGTCCAGGAACAACAGTCCCTGACACTTGCCTGTAGCCCCCTGCTGAGATCCCCCTAACAGCCCCCTGCTGTCTGGACTCCCAGGGTTCTGGAGGAAGAGCTGGCGAAGGGCACCTGAGGATGAGGGCTGAGCTGATTCTGGGGCTTCCTGTGGCTGTACTCCACAGGCTGACCACATTCTCCAAACAGGGGACTGACACGGGAGCATTGTTAGTGTGCGTAAGTGGCCCCGGGGATCTGGGAGGCCCTGATTCTGTGTTTTTCATAAAGTCCTCCCATGTTCCTCTTCCCCCTCCATTACAAGATCTATCTTGAGTCAAAATAGTATTAAGATGATCCTCAAGGCTTAGAGATAAAAACCACACACAAAATATTTTCTATGGTAAAACGTTATTAAAATTCAAACTTTTTCACTGGTAAATTTTATAAAATTTGTGGGAGACAGTATATCAATCCTACCAAAATTATCATTCAAAAGCCAGGCGGCAACTGATTCCAACTAGTTTTTCATACCAGGATGACATAATAGGGCTTCACTAGCAGCTCAGTCTGTAAAGAATTTGCCTGCAGTGTAGGAGACCTGGGTTCAATCCCTGGGTTGGGAAGATACCCTGGAGGAGGGCCTGACAACCCACTCCAGGATGCTTGCCTGGAGAATCCCCATGGACAGAGGAGCCTGGCGGACTGCAGTCCATGGGGTCCAAAAGAGTTACGCATGACTGAGCCACTAAGCGTAGCATTCCAGGATAACAAAGTCACATGATACATAATAACAAAGTCAAAAATGTCCTGATGAGCATAAATACAAAACATCTTAATAAACTACTAGCATATTACATTCAACAGCATGTAATTGCATATACATATGAAATGGATCTTGACCTATTGCTGATTTGATTTAGGGCAGAAGGAAGGCCCTGCAGGGGCTGGGTGCAGGGCCTGCCTGACCAGGGTGTTGAATGTGACCAAATGATCTTTCTACATCTCTTGAGAGGACTGTGTAATTTTTCTTGTTTATTCTGAAAACACAGAAAGAAAATTTTATAAAACAAAGCTTTGTAGTAACATTTAATGACACTTGATAAGCACAGCCACGGGAATTTTCCCCACTGTGATTTATAATGCAAGACTCCACAGAGTTCACTAGACTTCTCTCAGGACAGGGCACGGCTGACCTTCTGCAGAGCAGAGTCAGGCCCTTTAGGCAGGTTCCAAATGTTCAGATACAGATACTCCCATCCAACACAGACACTACCATCATCAACTACTGATACTACCATCACTTCCTATCTACACAATGGTTGAAAGTCACTCCTAGAATTTGCCTCAATTACTGATAATAGATTTAGGTTGACAGCTTGACATTCGGTTTGAGAAGTGCCATGAGACAGACTAGGATTCCATGAGGAGACAGGGCAGTGTGTGCAGCTGTGTGTCCCCAGGATGGTCCGGTCCACTGCTGTCTCGCCCACCAGGGTGGGAAGTCCTGCTTCACCAGGAAGAGCCGCTCCCTCTAAAAATCAGCCCACCCGCAAGAGTCACAGTCACGTCAGGGCACCGGGCGCTGGAGAACGAGTCTCAGTTGCCACTGGTGTCTTCGTCCCAGTCACTCTCTTCGGAGGAAGAAGACACCTGGAGGTCATCGTGGAGGACGCTCCGGGGCCCGGGGACAGCGCGTCCCTCGGGCTCCTGGTCGACAGACGGGCTCTGAGCAGGAGGGGCTGGCCGCTCCGCAGGCCGCGGAGACGGGGGCGCCGTGTACCGGGGGTGCCGTGTACCGGCAGCTCCAGCAGCCTTCGCCGTCTCTCAGGAAAAGCATCCTGAGAGGCTGGGCTGGGACACGGATGATGGGTGGTGGGTGGGCTGCGGAGAAGGCGTGCACGCTCCTGGAGGGAGATCTGTCGGCTGGAGGCTGGAGGTCCAAGCGTTGCCCCTGGGCAGGTGTCTCCCTGGATACACGGGTGGCCACTCTCCGTCCACGTCCAGCTGTGCTGGGTGGAGGAGGGTGATTCAGGAAGGCCCCCAGATCTGCTGTCAGAGTGCTCTGCTGGGGGGTCTGGACAGAGCTGAGTCTAGGTTTCTTTGGGGGTTTCTCACATGCCAGGCTGGGGGTCTGCGCACATCTCTTCCCTGGAGCCTCGATGCGGCCCTTGGAGGCCTGGGCGATTCCTGCCGATGAAAGGCACCATGGGGAGAGTGGATTTCACATCATCTTTCCTGGTTGGTGACCCTCTTGGGTGATCTGGATCCTGGAAGGATTTCCTCTTCAATGTGTGGATAAGCAGGGGCATGTTTGGGTGCTGTAAAAGAAGACCACACAGAGAGGCCAGGTGTGAGAATCTCCTTCCCTCCAGAAAAAAACACCTCACAGGAATTAATTTTATATGATAAGATCCTCAACATCAGGGTGCTCATGTGACCTTGATACATTTGTACATCCAATGGCAAATGGAAATGTTCTAACAATGTCTCTTGTTAAGTAAGGGGAAGCAAGCTTTTGGTAGACCTTCTTCTCGAGACTATACACAGATTGGTGATTTGCACACACCTTGATGGCAAAATGAGTTTTCCTGTCCAGTTTTGGAGGATGAATCACAATTTACAGATTCCTGTTCTAACTTAAAGGATTTGACTATGGAAGCTGCTGATAAAATCACTTCCATGTCCCTGCCAGCTTCTCGCCAGACATGCGAGTAAGAATGCAGTCAAAGGCACCATGAAAAATGGCATCTGAAAAATAAATGATGTCATTGGTCAGGAAAGAACATGACCGGTTTCCTCCCACAGACCAGACTGAGGTCAGTGGATTAAAGAGTGGGCCCAGCAGAGACTGACCCTCAGGCAGAGGCTGGGCTCCAGCTCCTGCTTCCAGCTCTGCGGCTGCCGACCGCGGGGCCTCCTGGGAAATCGCTGCAGGAGCTTCCTCTGCTGCTCCTCTTTCCTGCAACACAAACATGTCAAGTGTCAGAAACCCAGTGTCCTTCTCACAGTTGGGACCAACAGTGCTGTGGCCCAGCCCCTTTCCTACTTTGGGAGTGACATCAGACCTGAACCCCTCTGCCTTTGTGCAGACCCCCATGTCCTTCCCCGACTCCAGAGACACCTCCAGGGTCTCCCAGGAAGTCCTGTCTCTTCATCTCTATGGCTTTGGGGCCCGTCAGGTGCAAAGTTGTGTGTGTTCCCCACTCTCCTTAGTGACTTCAGGACCTAGTGTGAGCCCCTGAGTGTGGCCCCTGAGCACGTGACTCCTGTCTCTGTCTGACCAGTTTCCCTGTCCTTTCTAGAGATGGCTCAGCACAGTGTCAACAAGGAGAGGAACCGTCTCCCGATTGCAGCCCAGACCTTGGGTCCCACCTCCCCTCTGCTCACCTTTGCCTTTCCTCCTTCTCTCTCTCAGCCATGTTAGGGGTCCCTGGGGTCGGTGGGTCCTGCAGCTTCCGTGCCAGGTTCTCCTTACCGAATCTGGACCCCAAGGGCAGGGGTACCAGCATCCCTTGCCAGCGCTTCATGGGGCACCTGAGGCTCCTTGCTGTGTGCCCAAAGGCTCCACAGTCCTTACACTTCACCTGTGGGTGGAGGAGAACCAGGTCAGTGAGTCAGCAGAAGCCACAGGCATGAGTCCAAAGGGAATGCAAGAGAATATTCCAGGTCTAAACCCTGTCTCCCCAGTGCATACCACCCACAGATTCCCTGCGGGTCCAAACCTCTACTCACCATGGAGTCTATCTCCTGTGGTAGAGAAGCCGTCTACCTCCCAGGTCCCGGGATTTGCTTCCTCATTTTCTGGTCTTGAAAGAGTCAGCACGCTCTCAGCCATCCGTAATGACCAGCCATCTTCCACGCCTACTTGAGATTTTCCTCAAACTTAATTTTTGCATTTCCTCTGTGAAAAGAAAGAAAAAACTGTCATATTGATGCAGAGACACAGAGACATCCCTGCCCTATTGACCCTAAATGGGGATCATGACATCGGGACCAGGTTTCTGACCGTAAATGGGGATCATGACATTGTGACCAGGATTCTGACAATTTGACTTCTCCTGCCCAGATCTTTCTCTTTACGGAAAGTGAAGAAGAACTTAAGAGCCTCTTGATGAAAGTGAAAGAAGTGAGTGAAAAAGTTGCCTTAAAACTCAACATTCAGAAAGCTAAGATCATGGCAAATAGATGGGGAAACAGTGACAGACTTTATTTTTGGGGGCTCCAAAATCACTGAAGATGGTGACTGCAGCCATGGAATGAAAAGATGCTTGTTCCTTGGAAGAAAAGCTATGACCAATCTAGACAGCATATTAAAAAGCAGAGACATTCCTTTGCTGACAAAGGTCCGTCTAGTCAAGGCTATGGTTTTTCCAGTAGTCATGTATGGATGTGAGAGTTGGACTGTAAACAAAGGCGAATGCCAAAGGATTCATGCTTTTTAACTGTGGTGTTGGAGAACACTCTTGAGAGTCCCTTGGGCTGCCCGGAGATCCAACCAGTCCATCCTAAAGGAAATCAGTCCTGAATATTCACTGGAAGGACTGATGCTGAAGCTGAAACTCCAGTACTTTGGCCATCTGATGTTAAGAACTGACTCATAGGAAAAGACTTGATGCTGGGAAAGATCGAAGGCAGAAGAAGAAGGGGAGGTCAGAGGATGAGATGGTTGGATGGCATCACCGACTCGATGGACAGGAGTTTGAGTAAGCTCCCAGAGGTGAAGATGGACAGGGAAGCCTGGTGTGCTGCAGTCCATGGGTCCCAAAGAGTCAGACATGACTGAGAGACTGAACTGAAATGCCCAGACATTTCTATATTCTCCCCTGATTCCCGACACACAGATCAGGACCCAGACTAAATGCATTTGGATTTGCATCCTCAGAAGACTAAACTTAGAGACTTGGGTTACATGTATCACAGTCTAGGAGATAAAAGGTCTCCCCACATGTACACAAATATTTGCACTAGGGGAAGCTACACTTAATATTGAGGAATAGGCATTTGAAAAGGAAAAATAAGTGTGATTAATTTTGAAAACTGGACTCTCCCATTCGACATCAGGGAAGGCAATTTTCAAGTACAAATTCACCTCAAATTATCTTCCTCTCTACTAGCTTACATGATTCATGGCTGAGGGTCTGTTTTCTGGAACTTTTGTCCTCAGTGTCTCATTTGTACCTAGCTCATGTGAAATACATGTTTCAACTAAGGATGAACAAATAATGTTTTCGGCTTTCAATACTATTCATATTCAATGGAAATCTAATCAGCCAGAAAAAAAAAAAAACAGTTGAGATGTTATTATTCTCCAGAACATGGAGAGACCTTAGTGTTACGCTGCTGATGAATTAAGTCAGAGGCTGAAAGCAAAGACAGGAGGACTTCCTTCCTGGGTAGAAGAGTGAGAGCAAACACAGAAGGAACAAACCAGCACAGCGACAAACACAGCAGAGACAGAGGCGACACACAGATACTAGAACAAGAGCCCACAGTAGGGAGGACGCTTCCACATCCACTGGATCACCATAAAAGCAAGAGGGTTGCAGAAAAACATCCACTTTTGCTTTATTGACTATGCTAAAGCCTTTGACTATGTGGATCACAACAAACTCTGGAAAATTCTGAAAGAGATGGGAATACCAGACTATCTTTCTTGCCTCCTGAGAAATCTATATGCAGGTCAGGACACAACAGTTAGAACCAGACATGGAACAACAGACTGGTTCCAAATAAGGAAAGAATATGTCAAGGCTGTCTGTTGTCACCCTGCTTATTTAACTTACATGCAGAGTGCATCATGAGAAATGCTGGGCTGGATAAAGAACAAGCTGGAATCAGGATTTCCCGGAGAAATATCAATAACCTCAGATGACACTACCCTTTGGCAGAAAGTGACGACCTAAAGGGCCTCTTGATAAAAGTGAAAGGGGAGAGTGAAAAAGCTGGCTTAAAGGTCAACATTCAGAAAACTAAGATCATGGCTTCTGGTCCCATCACTTCATGGCAAATAGATGGGGAAACAGTGGAAACAGTGGTAGATTTATTTTTGGGGGGCTCCAAAATCACTGCAGATAGTGACATGCAACCATGAAATTTTAATTTCTTTTAAGACACTTGCTCCTTGGAAGAAAAGTTATGACCAACCTAGACAGCATATTCAAAAGCAGAGACATTACTTTGCCAACAAAGGTCCATCTAATCAAAGCTACGGTTTTTCCAGTAGTCATGTATGGATGTGAGAGTTGGACTGTGAAGAAAGTTGAGTGCTGAAGAATTGATGCTTTTGAACTGTGGTGTTGGAGAAGACTCTTGAGAGACCCTTGGACTGCAAGGAGATCCAACCAGGCCATCCTAAAGGAAGTCAGTCCTGGGTGTTCATTGGAAGGACTGATGCTGAAGCTGAAACTCCAGTCCTTTGGCCACCTGATGCAAAGAAGTGACTTCCTTGAAAAGACTCTGATGCTGGGCAAGATTGAAGTCAGGAGGAGAAGGGGATGACATAGGATGAGATGGTTGGATGGCATCACCGGCTCAATGGACATGAGCTTGAGGAAACTCTGGGAGTTGGTGATGGACAGGGAAGCCTGCCGTGCTGCAGTCCATGGGGTCGCAAAGAGTCAGACATGACTGAGCGACTGAATTGAAATGAGGGAGGAAGCTTCAGGGGAGAAGGCAGGATAGTCACGGTGGTCAAATGTGCAGCGGCAGTGAGAGAGGAAAATCTGGGTGGTGAGCCTGAATAAGGTTCAAAAAGCTGAAATGCAATAATGTACAAAAGGGCAGAGTCACTGTAGTCAGCATGACGCAAGGTAGCCAGCAGGAGCTTGCCCGCCAGAAGAATAAGAAAAGGCAGAGCAGCTCGGTTAAGGGAATGCACTGATCTGCTGGGGCGATTGTTCCCCAAGCAGAGGGACATGCAGATCATGCAGCAGAAGCTAAAAATGCAAAAGGGAAGGGGGAAGCCAAGTAGCTTTGTGGCTTCCTGTGCAACCCTCTTGCCCTTGGCCTGTGTGCCTCAAGCCAGTGCCCCCACACTGGGGTTTCCTGCCACAGGGCTCCTGGGCCCCACGACCGATGGTGTTCCCTTTGCCCTGAGTCTGCAGCGGGTCCCTTTTGTGCTTCCTTCCCCTCAGGTAGCCTCTCTCCCTTTCAGCCACTTCCAGAGGGTGAGGGGGTTATCCTTTCCCAGTCTTTTTTATTCCTTTGGAGTTCACCCCAAAGTTTTAAAATTAGCTTTGTAACTGAAAAAAAAAAAGGACAAATGAAACATCTAATATTCACATCAACATTTACTCAATTTAAAAAGTAAAATTATAAAGTTCAAGACACCTTACCCTATTGCCAGGCCAAACCACTACATAAGTTTATATGGACTTTTGTTCTGAGCAATATGCTGAACACCAGCTTTAAAAAGCAAACCATCCTAAAATCCAGCTGTGCTCCTCCTCTCTGTAGGAGATGGTCAGAGAGGTGGGGAAGGAATGCCCTCATTGAGGGAGATGCAGCTTTGAAGGTGGCTGAGGACCAGTCCCCTTCTCCTCCTGACCCCAATCCCTTCCAGCATCAGGGTCTTTTCCAATGAGTCAACTCTTCGCATGAGGTGCCCAAAGTACTGGAGTTTCAGCTTTAGCATTATTCCTTCTAAAGAACAGCCAGGACTTATCTCCTTTAGAATGCCATAGGCATTTGAAAATCAAAACTATTTTTTCATTTGCTAATTTAAAAAAAACTGTACCCTCCCAACTGACATCAGGGAAATCAATTTTCAGATTCAAATTCACTTACCCAAATTATTGTCTTGTTTCCTGTTTTCTGAATCTTTCATCCTCAGTGTCTCATATTTACCTAGTTAATAATAATGTGAAATATATTTTTCAATGAACGATGAACAAATAATTTTTTAAGCTTTCAGTGCCTACAGACAATAGCATTGAGTTTTCATAACTACTTATCCAGTATTCCACATCAATCAGAATGATAAGATGCTAAATTCCTTAGAATTTGAATCTTCACATAATATTAGTATTCAGAAGGATGTATTTTATCAGCTGCTGTTTTTAAATTTACTGAGATTAAGTGATCTAGATCATTGTATTTGTGTGTTCATTCACTAAGTTGAGTCTGAGTCTTTGCAATCTGATGGACTGCAGCATGCCAGGCTTCCCTGTCTTCCACAATCTCCCAGAGTTTGCTCAAGGTCATGTCCATTGAGTTGGTGATTCAATATAACCATTTCATCCTTTGATGCACCCTTCTCCTTCTGCCTTCAATCTTTCCCAGCATCACAGTCTAAATCTAGATCCTTGTTTGGCACCATACCTAAAACTCAACCCAGAGTTGATTAAAGATGTGAAGATAACACCTAAGAATGTAAAACTCCTAGAAGAAAACAAAAGTAATACGCTCCTTTTCATAGTTCCCAATCAAGGGAAAAGGGGGTAAGGAAAAAAAAATCGTGTGCATATTCAACGGAAATCTAATCAGCCTTTAAGAAAAAAATTGAGGTCTTGTTCTTTTCCAGAACATGGATAGACCTTGTTATGATGCTAATGAACTAAGTCAGAGGCTAAAGGACTTCACTCCTGGGTAGAACAGTAAGAACAAATAAGAAAGAAACAAACCAGATGACAAAAAGAAACACACAGAACAGAGTAGTGAATACCAGTGAGGAGGTTTCAGAGGTAAAGGCATGATGGTAAAGTCATCAAATGTGTAGTGACAGTGAGAGAGGAAAATTTGGGTGGTGAGCATGTAAGGTTTACAAAAGTTGACGTGTAAAGCACAAATGAAGCACATCTAACCTTAACACACAATGTTAACTCAATTTATAAACTTAAATTATAAAGACACCTTACCCTATTGTCAGGCAAAATCACTATGTATCTTTACTATGGATGTCTTTTTCTGAGCGATATGCTGAACACCAAGTTGAAAGCAAACTATCCTAAAATCCAGTTGTGCTCCTCCTCTCTGTTGGAGATGATCAGAGAGGTGGGGGAGGAATGCCTCTACTGGAGGAGATGCAGCTTTGAAGGTGGCTGAGGATCAGTGAAGGAGGAATTTCCCTTTCCTAGCTGACCTGAGGCTGCTCCAAGGTCGCATGACCTTGTTGAAAGTTTCTTAGCCAAGTGACATCGTCTATTCCCTTTGGTCTAACCACATCTGAAGAAAGAAATAATTCACAATTTCACTCTTGTGTGAAACACAAGAAACAAAAAGAAAACAAGCAAGAAGAATTTTAAGGAAGAAAAAAGTTGACAGGATAACAAGTACAAAGATACACAGACCTGAGTAGTGGAAATCAGAGGAGAAGCCTCAGACAAAATGGGGCAGCAAATAGTAACAGAGGAAAACTGCATGTTTGGTGCTGAGGACATGTGTGCTTCACAGAAGCTGAAATGTATGGCTGTGCATCTATAAATTCACTAATATTATAATGGAATGATACCTAAGTTTAAAACATTTTTTAATTAAGTTGAAAGAAATTAAAGAATCAGTTCCCAACTGTCTAAAGCCACATCAGTATATAATTTTACTCTTGTTGTATTTCCCTGAGGGACTAGCCGAACACCAAATTTAAACCACACAGCTGTGAACCTCTAGTCAGCTGTGAGCCTCTAGTCTGTTAGCACATGCTCAGAATCATGAGTGCTGGACACTCCAGCTGAGGAGATGCACTTTCCATGGTGGCTGAGTAGTCAGCGGGGAAATTTCCCTTTCATGCTGACTTTATACTATCCTAAGGTCACATGACCTTGATGAGGTTTTCTTAACCAATCAAGGTTAGGTAAGCTATAGTCTAGGAGGTCGAAAAGAGTCACACATCTTAGTGACTGAACAACAACAATCACCCTGTATCTATCAACATCTTGAAGACACATTTAGAAGAGAAATAGCTTACAAATTCACTTATATGTGGAACACTAAACATATATTTAAAAAGCAAATAGGTAAAAAAAAAAAAAAATGAGGAAAACAAATGATACAAAAACAAACACATATTCTCAGAGAACAGAGCCGTTGACGTCAGAGAGTAGCAGCAAGTGGACGGCCAGTGAGTAAAATAGGTTCACAGAATGGTAACAACAACAACAAAAAAAAATTTTTGGTGCTAAGCAACTTTATGATATGCTGGAGCTGAAATGTATTGTTACACACATGAAACTTATCTAATATTGTGACCAGTGATAACCTAGAAAAGAATAATTAAATTAAAATTTAAATTATCTGTGGCCCATCACTTAAACCACATCAATACGTAATAATATCTGGTTTACTGTCCCATTTCTCTGATGGACAGGCTGAATGCCAAATTTCTTTTTCATATAATAGTAAGTTTATTCAAGTCAACAGCACTAAGCAGGTGTATCAAATAATGTCAAAATGGACAAGTAAGTGAACTCCAAATTTACATAAAACAACCTTGAATCCTCTGCTCTGTTGCACCCCAGCTGGGTTGGTCCCTAACCCTAACCCCTGTTGATCAGTAGATGTTCAGAATGGCAGATGCTGGACACTCTTGAGTCCATTTGAAAGTGGTTGAGGAGGACCACTGGGAAATTTCACTTTCCTACTGCCTTTGATTCTGCTCTGAGGTCGCATGACCTTAATGAGGTTTTTCTTAACCTCAAGGTTATTTATCAACTTTTGACCCTTTCATGTCTTGTAGACACATCTAGAAGAGAAATACCTTAGGAATCCACATATATGGAACACTAAAAACAAATAAAAAGAACACATACAGTAAAAAATATTAAAGACAGTCAATGGCACAAAAACAAATCCATATATTCACAGAACAGAGCAGTTGATAGCAGACAGTAGCAGCAGAGGGATGGCTGATGGCTCCTCTGTCCATGGGATTCTCAAGGCAAGGATACAGCAGTGGTTTGCCATGCCCTCCTCCAGGGGATATTCCCTACCCAGGGATCAAACCTAGGTCTTCTGCATTGCAGGTGGATTTTTTACCATCTGAGCCACCAGGGAAGCCCCAAAATAGGTCAACAGGATGGTAAAAGTAAAACCTCGACTTTCTTGGTGTTGATCAGTTTTATAGCATACTAAAACTGAAATATAATCCTACACAAGTAAAACATGTAATATTGTAACCCAATCATACCCTGGAAAAATAATTAGTTTAAAAATTTAAATTATCCATGCCTCAGTGCATAAAGCCACATCTATGCATATTTTGTCTATGTCCAGGTTCTCTGGGGAATACACTGAACACCAAAACTAATTAAAAAAAAAACAAACAAACAACCTGAAATCCAGCTGGGTACCTCCCATCTGTCAGTAGACGCTCAGAATGGTAGGTACTGGACACCCTCCACTGGAGGAGATACAGCCTCGGAGGTGGCTGAGGGTCAGTGGGGAGAATTCCCTTTCTTAGCTGCCTTTTTTACTGCCTCCGTGGTCCTGTGACCTTGTTAAGATTTCTCCTGGCCAATTAAGGTCATGTATCAGCTTGTTTCATCTGTGCCTGAAAACAAACTAGGAGAATCTTGATAGGAACAAGAATAGGAACACACCTGATCCCAGTGGGTATCCGGGAAGACTCCCTGGAAATTTCAATTCAGTGTAGGTATGTATCAAAGGATAACTTTCCAAGTCCTGCAGACAAGTGGGGACATCTGCTTTGTGACAGTATTTCTTTCTTTCTTTGGAAAAAGACATTGCACTAGTTATTTTCAAAACTGACTTGTGTTAAGGCTGATAGTTTGGGGCATTTTATATTCCTACAGCCTTATTCCATGAGCTTATGTGGTAGTAACAAGGCTGAGTTCCTGTTTAGTGAGAATGCTGGGTGCATAATTCAGTAATCAGCTAAGTAAGACAGACAGTATGATCATGGAAGGAAGTTTTCATTCACTTGGCTCAATTCAGAGGTTTGGGGGCAAAGTAACGAAGATTTCTGAGGTCTGGGAGGGAAGAGATGTCTGTTTCTTGAGCCCCAGGTGGTTTCTCTCTGCAGACATAGGTTGAAGGGTTCAAATAATGTAACACCAGATGTCTCTGAGACTCCCCCAGGACCTTGCATGAGCAGGGTCAACATTCTGGGAAACCTGACCAGTGGAGCTGAAGATCAGAGCTGTGTCACCACCAGGGCCTGAATGGGGTACATGGGGATAGAGGGACATTGGAATGAGTGGAGTTGAGTTGTGTACAAAGAGCTGTGGAGAAAGAGGGAACTCAGAGAATGGGGCTGAGTCTCTGTTCACTTTCCCAGAGTGTAAACCTGTGTCCCTTGTTTATAGGGGCTCAAAGAAATCAAACAGCAACTCTGAGCTTCTTTAGCCATGGACTTTATTGTTTGAATATTTGCAATTATTATTCTATACACAAATGTTAATTTCTTACAAAACTCTGTATTCCATATTGCTAGGTCACTTCACTCTTCATTTTATGTCACATTTCCATCAATAACTATTTCCCCAAATCACCATCTGCCTGATTGTGTGTTGTTGTTGTTCAGCTGCTAAGTTGTGTACGACTCTGCGATGCCAGACACTAGTCCACCAGGCTTATCTGTCCATGAGATTTTCTAGGCAAGAATACTGGAGTGGGTTGCCATTTCCTTCTCCAGGGTTTCTTCCTGGAACCAGGATCGAACCTGTGTCTCCTGCATTCACAGGCAGATTCTTTACCATTGAGCCACTTGGGAAGCCTGATTGTGTGTTACAGTTTTCTTTCAGGGGTTCCCCCTCCCATACATGATCATTTTTTTCTGATGTGAAATCTAGCTGTAGCTCCATTGTGGTTTTTAGGATTGCTATATCCTCAGTGTGAGAATTTCACATTAACTGAAAAATAAGTGATCACTGAAGACTTCTCTTCCTTCTTCCTTCATGACACTGAGGGTGTGTTATATAGTCTGAGCACAGGTGAACCAATGGACAAAGAATTTCTCATAACTTTTCATGAAATCAATTCTCAAGGATAAATTATTTAGAAGTATGCTTTGATGTTGCTCAACATACTTTGGTATTTCTCAAATGTGCTTATTTTCACTGAGTTGCTTGTGCACATCAAGCCTGGGGCTCACCTGAATATATGTTAAGAGTGATTACAGTCCCAGTGATTCTCCACATTGACTGTGTGTGTGTATTAGTTGCTCAGTCATGTCCAACTCTTTGTGACCGCATGGACTGTAGCCCACCAGGCTCCTCTGTCCATGGAATTCTCCAAGCAAGAATCCTAGAATGGATTGCTGTTTCTTTCTCCAGGCCACATGGAGCAGCCTCATACTGAACAATTAATCGTGAAAGAACTAGGGGTTGCTTATCCTCTCCTCACATACTCTAGGGTCTATAAAGTTGGAAGGTGCTGCTGAAAACACTCATATTGTGTTTACAGAGTGAGTTCTGCTAAGTTACCTGAGGTCAGGCAATTGACTAAAGGCATAGACAGTGCACATATAGGTCCACTTCCACAGGTGATACCTGTCTGGACTGTGGATGGAGTATGATGCCTGTAGGAGCCTCCATGTTGATTAAGTCACCTCAGGTTAGAACATCTATGGAGGGCCCTTCTGCTTTTCTCTCCTGTGCTGGGTTCCCTCGTGTTGTCTAAGGGAAAAAGCAGGAGCAAAGTGTTCTCCACCGAGCTGACACTCATAGGGCTGCTCTCTGCTCTGGGTTCTCTCATGTTCTCTCAGCTTATTACGTTTACTGAAGGCCTTCTTACACACATGGCAAACGTGCTTTCACTCCTGTGTGGATTTTCTTGTGCATACAAAGCCCAGAACTATAATGGAAGAACTTCCCACACTCAAGACATAGATATGGTTTCTCTCCCGTGTGAATTTTATTGTGTGAATTAAGGTCCCTTCTTTGAGGAAAGGCTTTTCCACACTGATGACACTCACAGGGCTTCTCTCCTGTGTGAGTTCTCTCATGTCCTTTCAAGGAGGAATTTCGATTGAAGACTTTCCCACACAGCTGACATTTGAATGGTTTCTCTCCAGTGCGAATCATGCTGTGTCTCTTGAGGCTAGCACATCTACTAAAGACTTTCCAACACTGATGACATTTATAAGTCTTCTCTTCTGTGTGACTTTTCTCATGTTGTTTCAAGGAGAAATTTTGATTGAAAGCCTTCCCACACAGTTGACATTTGAATGGTTTCTCTCCAGTGTGACTCTCCTTGTGTCGTATGAGCTTAGAGCAATGACTAAAGACTTTTTCACACTGATGACATTCATAGCCATTCTCTCCTCTGTGAGCTTTCTCATGTTCTTTCAAGGAGAATCTTCCACACAGTCGACATTCAAATGGTTTCTTTCCAGTGTGAATCCTCTTGTGTTTGCTGAGGCTAGTACATCTACTAAAGGCTTTTCCACATAGAGGACATTTATAGGGCTTCTCTCCTGTATGAATTCTCTCATGCTCTTTCAAAAAGAATCTTTGATTGAAGACTTTGCCACAGTGTTGACATTTGAATGGTTTCTCTCCAGTGTGAATCATCTTGTGTTGTCTGAGTCTAAAGCAATTACTAAAGACTTTTCCACACAGAGCACATTGACATGATTTACCTCTGGTGTGAATATGACCCTGTCTATTAAGGAATGACCCTTGACTAAGTGATTTTTCACACTGTTTGCTGACATTATGTTTCCTTCTTAAGGGAACTGTTGAATATTGAGGTGAAGATTGAGGAGTAAATTCATCACTCAGATCAGTACATCCAGCAGAATTCCCTTGCGAGTGAGAAACCTGCTTTGGAGAAGGAGATATGAGACTGTTACTGGTTTGCCCAAGACCAGGCAGACATTCATTTGTCTGCATGTTCACCATAGAGCATCAGCTGGTAAATTTCCTGTTAAAACGTCTCCAGTGTTAGATGTAAACATGTGTTGTGTTACTCCCCTGCAGGCACAAACTTTTGCTTTTATAGTTTCCTACCTCAGATATCAGATTAATTTTGAAGATGAGCAATGTTTGTATAACTGACTTTTCCCCCTTAATTCACTGGTTGTGGTTTTGAGCTCATATTGATTCTTAACTGATTTCAGACTACCCCAAATTTTTTTCAAAAAGAGCTCAATCTCAAATTACACATAGGCAATGGTTCTCAATTGCCAACTTATCTCACTGCCAGGTCTTTAATTTGGATGACTGGGGTTCCCACCCATGAAACTTACCATTGCCATGGCAGGGGATATGTGTTTCCTGTAGACACTTGACATGAGTATCATTTCTTGTTGTCTAAGGGGTCTTTCACTGCCTAAATAAATGGGAAAAATATAGATTTTAGAATGGCATTCAGTCAGTCAGTCAGTTCAGTCGCTCAGTCATGTCCAACTATTTGCAACCCCATGAATCGCAGCACGGCAGGCCTCCCTGTCCATCACCAACTCCCGGAGTTCACTCAGACTCATGTCCATCGAGTCAGTGACGCCATCCAGCCATCTCATCCTCTGTCGTCCCCTTCTCCTTCTGCCCCCAATCCCTCCCAGCATCAGAGTCTTTTGCAATGAGTCAACTCTTCACATGAGGTGACCAAAGTACTGGAGTTTCTGCTTTAGCATCATTAGGAAAATAGAAATATAGATAAATACCAAGTCCTCCATGTGAGTATGTTTCAAAAATTGGCACTCACATGGAGAAACTGTGTATATAACAAAGAAATACTCAAGGTAGTAGAATACTTTAAAAGTCATTGTCTATTAGACAAAACCAGGAATAAAATATAAAAATGTAGTGTGGGGAAGAGACAGTGTGTCAGAAAATGATGGAAAAAACATTAAATGAGAGGATCAGGACAGGAATCACTATGTGTAAGTTTAAGTGCAGCAAGTCCACAAGTATTTAAAGAAAAGAAAGTGGCAGGAAGACACATGATTTTGGATAATAGGTGCACAAAATGGTAAAAATGTGAGGAATATGCCCCAATGTCCTCACTTTCATTTAGGATAGATCACTCATGTCTCACGGAGAAGGCAATGGCACCCCACTCCAGTACTCTTGCTTGGAAAATCCCATGGATGGGAGGAGCCTGGTGGGCTGCAGTCCATGGAGTCGTGAAGAGTCGGACACGACTGAGCAACTTCACTTTCACTTTTCATTTTCATGCATTGGAGAAGGAAATGGCAACCCACTCCAGTGTTCTTGCCTGAAGAATCCCAGGGATGGGGGAGCCTGGTGGCTGCCGTCTATGGGGTCACACAGAGTTGGACACGACTGAAGTGACTTAGCAGTAGCAGCACTCATGTCTCAAAACCTTCAGTTCTGCTTCCAAGGACTTAGTCACTCAATGACCAGAACCTTTTTGCAGTGAAGTCCAGGCCCCTGATGTTCACCTGGTCTTTGACCTTGGAAGCCTCCTGCTGCTTTACTCCACAACTCTTTTCCCTGTTCCAGCAGGGCAATCACATCTGATTTGCCGATCTGATAGCCTGTTTGATTTAAAAAAAAAAAGTGTGGATTTTGAGTCTGGCCTAATTATCTTTTGGTATGCTGAAGTCCAAGGTAAGGGTACTGAGGAAAATAAAGAGATAATTGAAGGTCAGTGCAGGCAACAACATCTTTACCAGACAGAACAGTGAAGGTCCTTCAGTAGACCAGGACGAAACCCAGAGCAGCAGCAAGAACAGTGAGGTTGTCTAAGGGATGATGCCCATGTACCAGTTCAGAGAGAGGACACAGAATCCTCAGTCTTTTGCAAATGGGAAAGAGCAAAAGCTTCTACAGTGGGCTGAATATTTATGTCAAACAGGATCCAGTAATGATCCACCTTACAGGAAGAATCAAAATTATGTCATATACAGGACTCTGCTCTCAAGCCTTCAAGAAGTGATTCAGTTCAGTTCAGTTCAGTCGATCAGTTGTGTCCGACTCTTTGCAACCCCATGAATCGCAGCACACCAGGCCTCCCTGTCCATCACCAACTCCCAGAGTTCACCCAGACTCACGTCCATCGAGTCAGTGATGCCATCCAGCCATCTCATCCTCTGTCGTCCCCTTCTCCTCCTGCCCCCAATCCCTCCCAGCATCAGAGTCTTTTCCAATGAGTCAACTCTTCGCATGAGGTGGCCAAAGTACTGGAGTTTCAGCTTTAGCATCATTCCTTCCAAAGAAATCCCAGGGCTGATCTCCTTCAGAATGGACTGGTTGGATATCTTTGCAGTCCAAGGGACTCTCAAGAGTCTTCTCCAACACCACAGTTCAAAAGCATCAATTCTTCAGCGCTCAGCCTTCTTCACAGTCCAACTCTCACATCCATACATGACCACAGGAAAAACCATAGCCTTGACTAGACAGACCTTTGTTGGCAAAGTAGTATCTCTGCTTTTGAATATGCTATCTAGGTTGGTCATAACTTTCCTTCCAAGGAGTAAGCGTCTTTTAATTTCATGGCTGCAGCCACCATCTGCAGTGATTTTGGAGCCCAGAAAAATAAAGTCTGCCACTGTTTCCACTGTTTCCCCATCTATTTCCCATGAAGTGGTGGGACCGGATGCCATGATCTTTGTTTTCTGAATGTTGAGCTTTAAGCCAACTTTTTCACTTTCCTCTTTCACTTTCATCAAGAGGCTTTTTAGTTCCTCTTCACTTTCTGCCATAAAGGTGGTGTCATCTGCATATCTGAGGTTATTGATATTTCTCCCGGCAATCTTGATTCCAGCTTGTGTTTCTTCCAGCCCAGCGTTTCTCATGATGTACTCTGCATATAAGTTAAATAAGCAGGGTTACAATATACATACAGCCTTGACATAGTCCTTTTCCTATTTGGAACCAGTCTGTTATTCCATGTCCAGTTCTAACTGTTGCTTCCTGACCTGCATATAGATTTCTCAAAAGGCAGATCAGGTGGTCTGGTATTCCCATCTCTTGAAGAATTTTCCACAGTTCATTGTGATCCACACAGTCAAAGGCTTTGGCATAGTCAATAAAGCAGAAATAGATGTTTTTCTGGAACTCTCTTGCTTTTTCCATGATCCAGCGGATGTTGGCAATTGGATCTCTGGTTCCTCTGCCTTTTCTAAAACCAGCTTGAACATCAGGAAGTTCACGGTTCACATACTGCTGAAGCCTGGCTTGGAGAATTTTGAGCATTACTTTACTCGCATGTGAGATGAGTGCAAGATGGCAAGAATACACAGAAGAACTGTACAAAAAAGATCTTCACGACCCAGATAATCACGATGGTGTCATCACTCACCTAGAGCCAGACATCCTGGAATGTGAAGTCAAGTGGGCCTTAGAAAGCATCACTATGAACAAAGCTAGTGGAAGTGATGGAATTCCAGTTGAGCTCTTTCAAATTCTGAAAGATGATGCTATGAAAGTGCTGCACTCAATATGCCAGCAAATTTGGAAAACTCAGCAGTGGCCACAGGACTGGAAAAGGTCAGTTTTCATTCCAATCCCAAAGAAAGGCAATGCCAAAAAATGCTCAAACTACCGCACAAGAAGTGATTGGAACAGAATAATTATTTGTAAAATATCGAATCCTTTTACTTATGCATTAAAATATCCACTGAATCCCCACTTCTGTTCTGACTCTAGAGACTGAGTAGCAACAAAGATGAAACCTTGCCAATAAAACCTTTCAGTGTGGTGATGAAAAGTGTCACATAAAGAAATATCTTCCTTTTAAGTGGTCATGAAGAATATCAGAGAATCAGGAAGCAGTTGCAGTGGGATACAAGAAAGCTGTTTTAAATGCTTGTTCAGTGAATGAATGAATGCAATGGACACAGATGCATGTACATCTGTGTTGACAGACTCACCTACAGAGACCAGATGATGGATAGTTTCCATCATCACATTTCTGAACAGGTTTTTCTGGGACTTGTCTAGCAGGCTCCACTCTTCCTGGGTGAAGTCAACAGCTACATCTTCAAATGTCACCAATTCCTAAAACATCAGGGATATTCTGATTTGGACAGAGCAGCCTCTACTGCTGTGAAGGTTCAGCTGAGGAAGGATGGGGACTGGGTGGATGATGACCATGTTCCATGTGGGGTTCCCCTGGTTCCCTGCAGCACTGAGCTGGTGTCTGCCTTTCAGGTACATTCATGGACACCTATACACTCAAGAATCCTTATTTTACAGAAATATCACATGAAGTGTGTTTTAGTGTAATTTGGAAGTTTTTCAATAACCTTGTAATTAGGACTTCTAGACAGGTGATTATGAAATATTCACTTGAAAATGTATAATTAAATTTCTCTTTTTTATTAATTGGACACATTTCCAACAAGACAAACAATAACCATGATGAACTACTTTTAAAACATGGCTATTGGTTTAAATTATGTCCCTAGGTGCTTCCCTCGTGGCTCAGAAGGTAAATTATGTCCGTAGGGGAACTTCTGATTCTCCAAATAGAAACTGTTTTCATAACTTGTTATGAGTGTTGAATTGCCCAATATATTGTGGTATGAACTGTTTCTGGCCTAGCAAACCTATGTTAAATACAAAACATTATTCTACTAATCATGCAAATGTCAGAGAATCATGAAGAGCTGTCTATAGTGTTCTCGGAACCGAACAGGGTTCATACAGAATTCATACAGAATACCAGGAGATGTCTCTCTCAGCACTGTGGGACTCAGGTGTTCAGAACACACTCTGAGGTCAGACAGTTCAGCGGCATGAGTCATGGACTCTTGGGCTGGAGTGAAGGACAGACTGAGACTGGTTATTCCTGTGGTGGGAGGACTCCCATTCTCAGCATTTTCAGGGACCTTGACCTTAGTTATCCCTACTTCTCTTGTAATCTAACATTGTCTGTATGGTGAAGGATGAAAGGAGCCTAGTTATTGGCTTGTTTTCTCCAGTTTTTAAAAAATCTATACAAGAACCTAGTTTAACTCTATCTACTCTAGTCTTTCTCTTTTCTTTGCAGATAATACTCTTCCCTACACATTCCTTCCAGACTTCCCTGGTGGCTCAGTGGTAAACAACCTGTCTAACAGTGCAGAAGACTCAGGTATGACCACTGTGTCAGGAAGATCCCTGGAGAAGGAAATAGCAATCCATTTCAGTATCCTTGCCTGGGAAATCCCATGGACAAAGGAGTCTGGTGGGCTACAATCCATGGGGTTGCAAAGAGTTGGATAAAACTGAGCAATTAAACAGTAACAATAGCACATTTGTTTCAGTTCTCAAATATGAGTACAAGTCAGACATCTTGGAATGTGAAGTCAAGTGGGCCTTAGAAAGCATCACTACGAACAAAGCTAGTGGAGGTGATGGAATTCCAGTTGAGCTATTTCAAATCCTAAAAGATGAGGCTGTGAAAGTGCTACACTCAATATGTCAGCAAATTTGGAAAACTCAGCAGTGGTCACAGGACTGGAAAAGGTCAGTTTTCATTCCAATCCCAAAAAAAAGCAATGCCAAAGAATGCTCAAACTACTACTGCACAATTGCACTCATCTCACATGCTAGCAAAGTAATGCTTAAAATTCTCCAAGCCAGGCTTCAACAGTATGTGAACCATGAACTTCCAGATGTTCAAGCTGGATTTAGAAAAGGCAGAGGAACCAAATATCAAATTGCCAACATCTGCTGGATCATTGAAAAGGCAAGAGAGTTCGAAAAACATCTACTTCTGCTTTATTGACTATGCCAAAGTCCTTGACTATGTGAATCACAATAAACTGTGGAAAATTCTGAAAGAGATGGGAATACCAGACCACCTGATCTGCCTCTTGAGAAACCTGTATGCAGGTCAGGAAGCAACAGTTAGAACTGGACATGGAACAACAGCCCGGTTCCAAATAGGAAAAGGAGTACATCAAGGCTGTATATTGTCACCCTCCTTATTTAACTTATATGCAGAGTACATCATGAGAAACGCTGGGCTGGAGGAAGCACAGCTGGAATCAAGATTGCCGGGAGAGGTATCGATAACCTCAGATATGCAGATGACACCACCCTTATGGCAGAAAGTGAAGAACTAGAGAGCCTCTTGATGAAAGTGAAAGTGGAGAGTGAAAAAGTTGGCTTAAAGCTCAACATTCAGAAAACGAAGATCATGGCATCTGGTCCTATCACTTCATGGCAAATATATGGGGAAACAGTGTCAGACTTTATTTTTGGGGGCTCCAAATTCACTGCAGATGGTGATTGCAGCCATGAAATTAAAAGACACTTGCTCCTTGGAAAAAAAGTTATGACCAAACTAGACAGCATATTAAAAAGCAGAGACATTACTTTGCCAACAAAGGTCCATCTGGTCAAGGCTATGGTTTTTCCAGTGGTCATCTATGGATGTGAGAGTTGGACTATAAAGAAAGCTGAGCACCAAAGAATTGATGCTTTTGAAGTATGATGTTGGATAAGACTCTTGAGAGTCCCATGGACTGCAAGGAGATCCAACCAGTCCATCCTAAAGGAAATCAGTCCTGAATATTCATTAGAAGGACTGATGCTGAAGCTGAAACTCCAATACTTTGGCCACCTGATGCAAAGAACTGACTCATTTGAAAAGACCCTGATGCTTGGCAAGATTGAAGTCAGGAGGAGAAGGGGATGACAGAGGATGAGATGGTTGGATGGCATCACCGACTCAATGGACATGTTTGAGTAAACTCTGGTAGTTGGTGATAGACAGGGCGGCCTGGTGTGCTGCAGTCCATGGGCTCCCAGAGTCAGACATGACTGAACAGAACTGAAAATGTGTGATTTGGGGAAAGAATGCTAATGATAGTTTGTTGACTTTTTCAGTAATTTTCAATAGTGCATATGTACTGAGTAGAGGTTAAAAACTGAAAAAAAGTAGAATGATTCTCTTTTAGTCCCAAACCTGAAAGACAGGAACCTTCTGTTCCTGTCAACACTGAACAGCTTCACATCAGGTGGTATAACACTAGATTAGCTACACTCAGGGCTGTAACCTCTGACTCTCCAGGGCTTGTGATGTCTTCTCCTCACTGACCTCTACTACTTGCCATTACTGCTCCTAAACCCCTCATGTCCAAAAATAACCAACAAATTAATCTTTCGCCAATCAGGACAAGGGTTTAATAAGTAAAAAGAAATTTTATTATCTCTTCTGTAAATACACAAGATTAGTGCAAGCTCTCATAAATTTGTTTACTGTAAAGAATGAGATTAGTTTCTTATTATTGATAGACCTGACCCATGATAACTATCCCAGAGTCCTGGACAAAGGTAATTTGAGCTCAGATATCTGAACCCTGCCTGCTTGTGCTTGGAACATAGAAGCCAGTTTGGAAACCTTGTCCATCTAATGGCACTTGGGGTGTAATTTCAGGAGGAGGCATCACTACTTACCAGGGGCTCCATCTTCAACAGCTCAGTCACCAGGAGCCTTTCTCACGATTTCACTCACAGCCAATCCAAGCACAAGGCAGGTCAATCTGAGGATGAAGAAGAAGCCTTGAGACTCCAGACTTCCAGACCCATCAGAATTCAAGCCCCAACCTTCACCTGGACATGACCCCCAGCCCCTCAAACCGAAATAAGTGATGCACCCTAAGAATCTTCTCTGCAGGATCACAGGTAAGATGGCAATAGCCATTGTGAAATGAAAATATCTCCTGCCATATTAATAAACAAGAAATGTCACAGTCATCAGTAATTTCTGGCCTCCATATGTGAATAGTTCAGTTCAGTTCAGTCGCTCAGTCGTGTCCGACTCTGCGACCCCATGAATCACAGCACGCCAGGCCTCCCTGTCCATCACCAACTCCCGGAGTCCACTCAGACCCACGTCCATCGAGTCAGTGATGCCATCCAGCCATCTCATCCTCTGCCGTCCCCTTCTACTCCTGCCCCCAATCCCTCCCAGCATCAGAGTCTTTTCCAATGAGTCAACCCTTCGCATGAGGTGGCCAAAGTACTGGAGTTTCAGCTTTAGCATCATTCCTTCCAAAGAAATCCCAGGGCGGATCTCCTTCAGAATGGACTGGTTGGATCTCCTTGCAGTCCAAGGGACTCTCAAGAGTCTTTTCCAACACCACAGCTCAAAAGCATCAATTCTTCAGCGCTCAGCCTTCTTCACAGTCCAACTCTCACATCCATACATGACCACAGGAAAAACCATAGCCTTGACTAGACAGACCTTTGTTGGCAAAGTAGTATCTCTGCTTTTGAATATGCTATCTAGGTTGATCATAACTTTCCTTCCAAGGAGTAAGTGTCTTTTAATTTCATGGCTGCAGCCACCATCTGCAGTGATTTTGGAGCCCAGAAAAATAAAGTCTGCCACTGTTTCCACTGTTTCCCCATCTATTTCCCGTGAAGTGATGGGACCGGATGCCATGATCTTCATTTTCTGAATGTTGAGCTTTAAGCCAACTTTTTCACTCTCCTCTTTCACTTTCATCAAGAGGCTTTCGAGTTCCTCTTCACTTTCTGCCATAAGGGTGGTGTCATCTGCATATCTGAGGTTATTAATATTTCTCCCGGCAAACTTGATTCCAGCTTGTGTTTCTTCCAGTCCAGCGTTTCTCATGATGTACTCTGCATATAAGTTAAATAAGCAGGGTGACAATATACAGCCTTGACGTACTCCTTTTCCTATTTGGAACCGGGCTGTTGTTCCATGTCCAGTTCTAACTGTTGCTTCCTGACCTGCATACAGGTTTCTCAAGAGGCAGATCAGGTGGTCTGGTATTCCCATCTCTTTCAGAATTTTCCACAGTTTATTGTGATCCACACAGTCAAAGGCTTTGGCATAGTCAATAAAGCAGAAATAGATGTTTTTCTGGAACTGTCTTGCTTTTTCCATGATCCAGCAGATGTTGGCAATTGGATCTCTGGTTCCTCTGCCTTTTCTAAAACCAGCTTGAACATCAGGAAATTCACAGTTCACATATTGCTGAAGCCTGGCTTGGAGAATTTTGAGCATTAGTTTACTAGCATGTGAGATGAGTGCAATTGTGTGGTAGTTTGAGCATTTTTTTTGGCATTGCCTTTCTACAATATACAATTGCAATATACATTGCTGCTTTTGAACGGCTTAATAACCTAAAGATTTTGAACCAGAGTTTACATAAGAATCCCTGTGATTACCAAAGCCAGACAAAGATGCTACAAAAAAAGAAAACTACAGACCAAAATCACTGATGAACATAGATGCAAAAATCCTTAACAAAATTCTAGCAAATGGAATCCAACAACATATTAAAACAATCATACATCATGACCAAGTGGGCTTTATCCCAGGGATTCAAGGATTCTTTAATACCCACAAATCAATCAATGTGATACACCACATTAACAAGTTGAAAGATAAAAACTATATGATTATCTCAATAAATGCAGAGAAAGCCTTTGACAAAATTCAACATCCATTTATCATAAAAACCCTACAGAAAGCAGGAATAGAAGGAACATTCCTCAACATAATAAAAGCCATATATGATAAACCCACAGCAAACATTATCCTCACTGGTGAAAAATTGAAAGCATTTTCCCTATAGTCAGGAACAAGACAAGGGTGCCCACTCTCACCACTACTATTCAACATAGTTTTGGAAGTTTTAGCCACAGCAATCAGAGAAGAAGAAAAAATAAAATGAATACAGATTGGTAAAGAAGAAAGTAAAACTCTCACTGTTTGCAGATGACATCATCCTCTATATAGAAAACCCTAAAGACTCCACCAGAAAATAACTAGAGCTAATCAGTGAATATAGTAAAGTTGCAGGATATAAAATTAACACACAGAAATCCCTTGCATTCCTATACACTAACAATGAGAAAACAGAAAGTGAAATTAAGGAAACAATTCTATTCACCATTGCAACGAAAAGAATAGAATACTTAGGAATAAATCTACCTAAAGAAACAAAAGACCTATATATAGAAAACTGTAAAACACTAATGAAAGAAATCAAAGATGACACAAATAGATGGAGAAATATACCGTGGATATATTTGGATTGGAAGACTCAATATAGTGAAAATAAGTATACTACCAAAGCAATCTATAGATTCAATGCAATCCCTATCAAGCTATCAATGGTATTTTTCAGAGAACTAGAACAAATAATTTCATAATCTGTATGGAAATACAAAAAACCTCGAATAGCCAAAGCAATCTTGAGAAAGAAGAATGGAACTGGAGGAATCAACCTGCTTGACTTCAGACTATACTACAAAGTTACAGTCATCAAGACAGTATGGTACTGGCACAAAGACAGAAATATAGATCAATGGAGCAAAATAGAAAGCCCAGAGATAAATTCATGCACATATGGACACCTTATTTTTGACAAAGGAGGCAAGAATATACAATGGAGAAAAGACAATCTCTTTAACAAGTGGTGCTGGGAAAACTGGTCAACCACTTGTAAAAGAATGAAACTAGAACACTTTCTAACACCATACACAAAAATAAACTCAAAATGGATTAAAGATCTAAATGTAAGACCAGAAACTTAAAACTCTTAGAGGAAGACATAGGCAAAACACTCTCTGACATAAATCACAGTTGGATCCTCTATGACCCATCTCCCAGAGTAATGGAAATGAAAGCAAAAATAAACAAACGTGATCTAATTAAACTTAAAAGCTTTTGCACAACGAAGGAAACTATAAGCAAGGTGAAAAGACAGCCTTCAGAATGGGAGAAAATAATAACAAATGAAGCAACTGACAAAAAATTAATATACAAGCAACTCCTGCAGCTCAATTCCAGAAAAATAAATGACCCAATCAAAAAATGGGCCAAAGAACTAAACAGACATTTCTCCAAAGAAGACCTACAGATGGCTAACAAACACATGAAAAGATGCTCAACATTACTCATTATCAGAGAAATTAAAATCAAAACCACAATGAGGTACCATCTCATGCTGGTCAGAATGGATGCCATCAAAAAGTCTACAAACAATAAATGTTGGAGAGGGTGTAGAGAAACGAGATACCTCTTATACTGTTGGTGGGAATGCAAACTAGTACAGTCACTATGGAGAACAGTGTGGAGATTCCTTAAAAAACTCAAAATAGAACTGCCATATGACCCATCAATCCCACTGCTGGGCATACAGACTGAGGAAACCAGAATTGAAAGAGACACATGTACCCCAATGTTCATCATAGCACTGTTTACAATAGCCAGGAAATGGAAGCAACCTAGATGTCCATTGGCAGATGAATGGATAAGAAAGCTATGGTACATATACACAATGGAATATTACTCAGCCATTAAAAAGAATGCATTTGAATCAGTTCTAATGAGGTGAATGAAACTGGAGCCTATTATACAGAGTGGAGTAAGGCAGAAAGAAAAACACCAATACAGTATACTAATATGCATTAGAAAGATTTAGAAAGATGGCAATGGTGACCCTATATGAGAGACAGCAAAAGAGACACAGATATAAAGAACAGTCTTTTGGACTCTGTGGGAGAGGGTGAGGGTGGGATGATTTGAGAGAATAGCATTGAAACATGTATATTATCATATGTGAAACAGATCGCTAGTCCAGGTTAGATGCATGAGGCAGGGTGCTCAGGGCTGGTGCACTGGGATGATCCTGAGGGATGAGATGGGGCAGGAGGTGGGAGGGGAGTTCAGGATAGGGAACACATGTACATCCATGGCTGATTCATGTCAATGTATGGCAAAAACCACTACAATATTGTATAGTAATTAGCCTCCAATTAGAATAAAAAAAAAAAAAAAGAATCCCTGTGATTGCACATGTGGAAATTGGCCTTGCATTTCTGTTGCCTCCTGGGGTTAGTAGTCCTTGCCTTCAGGGGACACTTTTCATTGTGTAACCGACACTGTGATTCCAACCATCTCCAAGAAGTCCAGGATCTGTACTTGTCATTCCCTTAAGGGAACCTGTACTCTTGTCTACCCTCTTTGTAGTTTGAGTGCTATTGTCAGAATTATATTGTTAGTATCACTAGGATGATAATGATCACAGTTACTGTTGACATTCATGATGATTTTTATTAATGCATATGTTGCCTTTATGTATTGTGTTTCAGTTATATTCATAAAAAATGAATAGAGTCTCTTTATTCATCAAGGGTGTCTGATTTTCTGAAAATGTCTGTGAGGGGTCCCCAACACAAATACTCATACATTGCAGCTCCAAGCTCCTGATACACCTGACTGAACCCTTCGGTTGGAAGACACTCCTGAAATACACCTTGTTCCCCTTCTGGGGCAGAGGTTCTGCATGTTGGGATCTGAGGACCAAGGATGACGTCATGGGCCCTTTTGAGACTAGAAAGATTCACAAGTCCCTGTGAAACCCAGCAATTGTTTGTAGACATCTGGGATCTCCAGCTGAGGGCATCTTTGTACATCTCGAGAAACCACTACATTTCTTACTTCAACTCAGGGACCCAGAGGCAGCTTTTAATGACACAGAATGTGACGGAGTGAATGGTGGGCATAATACTCCAGAAATCTTTCTCAGATGCCCCTAACGACACAAGAACCATCTTGGAAAGGCTACCGAGAAAACTTTTCTCCCTCTTCAGAAATGTTTACTTCAGCTTAAAAGCCAGGGAACTGCCATTGGTCAAAATGGCTGCTCAGAGATAGCTACCTACCTCTTCTTAAGTTGATGAAAACTTTCTAGGTCACCTCTGGTGTCCAGGAAATGTTGATACTGGCCTGGAAGTCCTGAAGAAAGTGACCACCTCTCTCGGGCAACTGCAGAACTTTGTAAGTACTCCAGGGAATCTTGGAATTTTGTGGAGTTTAGTTCATTGGGATATAGCCAATGATTTTTCTTATGATCACATTGGCTTTTGTGTTTTATTGTTTGTTGGGTTTTTAAAATAATTTTTAAAATTATTTATTTTTGGCTGTGCTGGGTCTTTGTTACTATATGTACTTTTCTCTAGTTGTTGCGAGATGGAGCTACTCTTTACTTGCGGTGTGAGGGCTTCTCATTGCTGAGGCATCTCTTGTTGCCAAACACAGGCTCTACAGCATTCAGACTTCAGCAGTTGTGGCCTGTGAGCTTGGTTGCTCTGTGGCATGTAGGATCTTCCTGGACTGGGGATAGAACAAATTCTTTACCACTAAGCCACCTGGAAGCCCCTGTTTGTTGGATTTTTATTTAATTTGTTTTTTGAGAAAGATGGCAGAGGTACCATCCACCATTCTCATCATTTCATTTCAAGGCTACAAGTCTGAAACGACTTAATACTAGGATACTAGTGTTGTTAGTCCAGCTACTTAGATTAGATTTCTCCAGTGTAAAGTTATGCTTATATCATGTCCAAAAATGTGTTGTTTTGGAAGGATTTCACTACGTACAGCCTTTGAGGCATGGAGAGTTATGCTCCACCTCCTTGACTGCTGATATCCACATAAATTATCAGGAATTCCTCTCCACGGGAGATTTGTACTGTCCTCCAATTTGTTTATATAGATAATCCTTTATACATTTATTTATTTATTTTGGCTACACCATGCAGCATGTGGGATCTTAGTTACCTGACTAGGGATCAAACTGTGTCCCCTGCCTTGAGAGAGCAGAAGCTTAACCACTGGACCACCAGGGAAGTCCCATTTTTTATTTAAATCAGTATGAACTCTTGGATATTTACTTTGTATCCTAGGATATAGTGAGTACAACTTTATCCTGTTGCTCAAAATGTTCCAGTTTGGGCCCTTGGGAACTCTTTTAGTTGACTTCTGTTTTCTTTTGACATAATCCCATTTATGCCTCTATGTGTGTGTGTGTGTGTGTGTGTGTGTATGTGTGTGTGTGTGTGTGTGTGTGTGTGTAGCTGTTTTGTTGAATTAACACTTCCTCACTTTCTGGAACTACAAGAATCTACAAATCTGTATATTTCCTGCTCCAACCCTATACTATGCTATGCTATGCTAAGTCACTTCAGTCGTATCCAACTCTCTGCGACCCCATAGACGGCAGCCCACCAGGCTCCTCCGTCCCTGGGATTCTCCAGGCAAGAACACTGGAGTGGGTTGCCATTTCCTTCTCCAATGCATGAAAGTGAAAAGTGAAAGTGAAGTCGCTCAGTCGTGTCCGACTCTGAGAGACCCCATGGACTGCAGCCCACCAGGCTCCTCCGTCCATGGGATTTTCCAGGCAAGAGTACTAGAGTGGGGTGCCATTGCCTTCTCCTGCTCCAACCCTAGAATGAACTATTTATCCAAGGAATATGGTTTTGTTTTTATTAGCAAATATGATTTCAAAAACAACAGCATAGGTCTGAATGTGTTCATTGCTAGAGGGGAGTTCTTGTTTCTTGGCTTTTCAGCGGACAGTGTGAGGAAATTTTTGTTTGTCCTGACCTGTGTATTCCCACCTAAGTTGTGTCTATCAATCCACTGATCAATATATACAAATAGACAAAGACATGGCTTCCCTAGTGGCTCAGATAGTAAAGAATCTGCCTGCAATGCGGGAGGTGGGTCTCAAAAAGTCAGACACAGCTGAGCGAGTAACACACACATAGACAGAGATGCATGTCCGTAAAGAATAACTGTCGTTTATATTAACATAGACCGAGCTTAATAATTCATCCTGATGTTCTCGTCTGTCATCCACGGGCACACGGGATCTTCTAGCCGGCCCCCGGCCCCCCGCTCCCCCCTCACCACCCGCACTCCCGACCTCCGAGCATCCTGTACTGCGCCCAGCCGCCTGCAAAGGGCACCAGAGCGCGCCACCTGGAGAATGCGTTGCTGCGCGGGGAGCTCGACACCGTCTCCTGGTGAGAGGACAGGAGTTTCGAACCCTGGGGACCCACAGGGACCAGGAGATATTTCTCTCAAATGGAATGTGCTTTTCATTTTCTGGGCTTTTTCCGTGTCCTATTATTCACGTTCTTGTGCACTATAAATTAGACTCCTATGCACTATGAACCAGAGAAGGCAATGGCGACCCACTCCAGTACTCTTGCCTGGAAAATTCCATGGATGGAGGAGCCTGGTAGGCTGCAATCCATGGGGTCGCTAAGAGTCGGACACGACTGAGCGACTTCACTTTCACTCTTCACTTTCATGCACTGGAGAAGGACATGGCAACCCACTCCAGTGTTCTTGCCTGGAGAATCCCAGGGACGGAGGAGCCTGGTGGGCTGCCATCTATGGGGTCGCACAGAGTCGGACACGACTGAAGCAACTTAGCAGAAGCAGCAGCAGCACTATGAACAAGACTTCTTTTACAGAAGTATTCTTTCATTAAGTGGTTTGGGGTGAAAAATCACAGCCTGCTTTAGTATTTTTATGGATTCGGAATGGCTTCTGAGGAGAAATCTCTCTACAAGTTTGGAGGAAGGGAACCATGTAGACGTGTGGATGGTGGGAGCAACCATGAGCGGCGGTTCGTCGCATGTCTTGGGGACGCAGAAGGGTCTGGTCAGCAGTCACCCGGTCTCGGGGGAAAGGAAAGTGTTTGCAACACTACAAGCGTTTGTTTATTTTTAGAGGGTAATTTTTCTGTAAAGTGGAAATAGTTGGAATATTGAAAAATTGAAGAGTGGGTGTTTTAAAACTTCCAACCATATTTAAATATTGATTCCCCTCCCCCGACATCCAAATCAGAATATATCGTAAGTTCACTTTCCAGGCTTTAAAGAAAATTGTCTTCTCTCTCATACCTTTAAAGTAATGCTTCTCCACGTATCCCAGTTTCAAGTTGAATTATTGCATGATTAACTTTTTTTGTGTTGTGACCCAATAACAGTTTTTTTATAATTCTGAGTTAATTTCATCCTAGGGCAGGTCTTCTGCAGAACCTAGGTGTGGTAGGAATTGTTGAAAGAAACCTAGGACAGTTGGAAGTTTATAAAATTGTCATAAAAAGAAATGAAGGGAAAATACTGATTTTGAAACAAAAGCTTAGACTCACAATGATAATCGGTTAACACTTTTTCAAAATTGCATGTTCTTTCTTGAGACGGAGGGCGGAGGGCAGGTGGAGGGGTCAGCAGGATCGGCGAACAAGAAAGACCTGCCAGGCTGCCATCATAGCCGGATAGCCTGAGACATCTCAGTTCTATTTTTTTTTTTTAAGGAAAAATTTTTTTTTATTTTTGGCTGCCCTGGGTCTTCACTGCTGCATATCAGCTTTCTCTAGTTGCTATGAGCAGGGCTTATTGTCTAGTTGCGGTTTGGGGGCTTAGTTGCTCAGTGGCAGGTGGAATCTTCCCGGGTCAGGGATTGAACCCATGTCTCCTGCACTGGCAGGCAGATTATTAACCACTGGACCACCAGGGAAGTCCCTAAGTTTTACTTTTTAAAATATTAGTTAAGACACACTTTATTTATACCAAAAACATTTGTAAGTTGTGATTCAATTATTCTGAAAGGGCATAATATTTTAAAAATTTGTAGTAGTGATTTACATAGTTAGGGTATAGCTAAAGCATAGCATAAATATGCTTGCAGAAATGCATCCTGGGTTGACTCTCTCTTACTTTGAATTAAAATATGAACTCTTCATAATCACCAAAATGTTTGCTTCTTGGCAGTGTCCCCAGTGTGTTTTTATCTGAAAAAAATTTTTTTAACAATTTCAAATCAGGTGACAGGAAACTAGCTAAAGACTCAGAGTTGTTGAATAAAGATAGTCATTTTTGTTTTACTTCTTTTTTTTTTTTCTGTGACTAAGAGAATCTCCACATGGCAGGAGTCAGGTTCTCTTAGGATTTGCTGCCAGTGAAAGTGAGTGAAGTGAAAGTCACTAAGTCATGTCCGACTCTTTGCGACTCCATGGACTATACAGTCCATGGAATTCTCCAGGCCGGAATACTGGAGTGGGTAGCCTTTCCCTTCTCCAGGGGATCTTCCCAACCCAGGAATCTAACTGGGGTCTCCTGCATTGCAGGCGGATTCTTTACCAACTGAGCTATCAGAGAAGCCCTGATAGCTGCCAGGGATGGGATTAAATAATCCATCTGAATAACATGCCTAATTAAACCGTAAAGCCCCATGCTTCTGCTTTGTTATCTTTTTAATGAGGATGTTAATATCTTCTTTATGACTGTCAAGAGCCAAAGACTTATTGCTGCCCCTTCGAGAGGAGAGCCCCCTCCCCATTTGTCTTTGCTCCCTCTCTCTGCAGGTACTTGTGGGTTGTACTGAGGTGGGGAGCATTACCATGTGAAGGTTTGCAGATTCAAGATGGTGGGCTTTTCTGGGGATGTTAGAAATGACTGGAGTCTCTCGGCTTCTTTCTCTTTCCTCAACTTTGTCTGTTTAGTCATTGAACTGTCCTTTGGTGAGAATACACACGAAGACAGGGCGACCAAGTTCCAGACAATGGAACCCCAGGTGAGTAGGACTTGCTCCTTCTTGTGAATTGATACCTATCTTTTCTTTTTTTTTTCCCTGGGGATGAGTGGGTTTTGAGTCTTGGCCTGGATTTCCTGGGGCCCCCATGAAATTAAATTACTGTCAGTCATTTTTCCTCAGGACTCTGGGAGGCTTAGGGCAGGTCGGGGACTAATTGAGAAATTCCCTACCCAGTATTTACACTGCTTTACTCCATTCCTCACTCCCTTAAGGATGTCCTTGAAGAAAAGGTAAAAAGTTGTTTCTTTGAATTTATCCCATGTTAGTGTCTGCGGTGGGCTTAGGCATGTGGTGAACATAGGCAGCAGAAACGAGTAAGAGCAAAAGTGTCTAGTCCTGCAGGGAGGCAGCTGTTTGTTTTTCAAGTGAGTTTAGTCCATCCAGTAATTTGGATGCTGCAGAGGAGGGCTCTGCAGCATGGAGATTGGGGTGAGAGGAGGCAAGCAAGAGAGCAATAAGGAATCATTATTTTCCCCCAATTTTAAATTTTTCAAAATTTTATAGAATATACTTGCACATTTAAATAACTTAAAAAAAGAAAAAAAAATCTCCTTATCCCTTTTGTCCCCAACAACCCAGTTTCCTTCTTTGTAATCAAAACTGCAAACAGAAAGAAATGTCTGGTACTGTTTTATTATTTTGGGCTGTGCATTAAGAAGAAGGATTATATCAGCATAAACCTAGGGTCCTGTAGCAATTTTTGAAGGGCTGGAAAGATCAGGTTCCACTGAGAGGCCTCTATTTCCTGTTAGCATATAAACAGCTTGGTGGTACAGGAGGGACCTTGATAACCCATGCTTGAAGGTCCTAGAGAAGATGGAGATGCAAGGTCCCATCACAGGAGGGTCGGGTCAGGACACTCCTTCTGTGTAGCAGTTCTAGGGCCCCTTGGGGTTTGCTTCTGAACTGTACGTCTTATTCTGTGTCATGAACATATGAGTTGTGCAGAGATGGGAGAAGCCACCTAATTATCACGTTCTCCAGGAGAGTGTTCAGTTCTGCAGAATTTGGCCATTGCTTTGCCAGATTATTTCCACTACAATTACCTCATTCACTGTAATGATATTTTGTTTTCAAAGAAAGTGAAAGTGAAAGTGACTCAGTCGTGTCCGACTCTTTGCGACCCCATAGGTTGTACAGTCCCTGGAATTCCCCCGGCCAGAATACTGGAGTGGGTAGCCTTTCCTTTCTCCAGGGGATCTTGCCAACCCAGGGATCGAACCCAGGTCTCCTGTAATGCAGGAGGATTCTTTACCAGCTGAGCCACCAGGGAAAGCATTTTGTTTTCAAAGTGGTGCGTCTGTGAGTATGTGTGAGAGACACACGGCATGTCAGCCTAGAGAAATGTTTGACCAGAACCCCAAACAAGGTTGAGCTTTTTCTTACACAGCAATCTAACCACAGCCCTACTGCATACAGTATCTTTCCATGGCACTTCGTGGGGAAGGCCCTGGCTGCACAAAATGCCCATGTTTTAGGAAACAGTGACCCTCAAGGATATAGCTGTAGACTTCACCGAGGAAGAGTGTGCCCTGCTGGACACCTCCCAGAGAAAGCTGTTCAGAGAAGTGATGCTGGAGAGCATTAGCCATCTGGTCTCTGTGGGTGAGTCTGTCAACATTGATGCATTTTTAAAACAAGAATCCAGAACAGCTTCTACATATTCCCCTCCCTTCTCAGCCCTCATTCACATTCTTTCATGGTTCTTAAAACTCCTTGAAGTTAATTCGTTTATTTATTTACTTATACCTGTTTTTTGTCAGCCCCAAAGATTATAGTTTTCCTGACCACTCTTCCCTGCCTTTCTTGCTTCTTTTTTTTATTTTTATTTTTTAACTTTACAATATTGTATTGGTTTTGCCATATATCAAAATGAATCCGCCACAGGTATACATGTGTTCCCCATCCTGAACCCTCCTCCCTCCTCCCTCCCCATACCATCCCTCTGGGTCGTCCCAGTGCACCAGCCCCAAGCATCCAGTATCGTGCATCGAACCTGGACTGGCGACTCGTTTCATATATGACATTATACATATATGCCATATATGTATATGTGTATATGTATAAATAACTCTGTTTACTTACCTGATAGTTAAAAATGCATTAATGAAAATTATACCAGCGATCTATTTCCAAAGAGAAATTAGATTGTTCCTGTGGAGCTTCTGTGTTTTGGATTCTTTTTTAAAAGTAAAGTTTATCTTACTGTTGTTGTTCCGTCGCTTAGTCGTGTTCAACTCTTTGCGACCCCATGGACCTATCCTACTGTGGGAAGATTTAATTTCTCCATTGAAAACACTGAGGCTTCTTCACTCTACCTTTGACCTCAGGCCCACACATCAGCAAGAAGAGTCTTCCTGCTCAGAAGGAACAGCTTCCTGAAAGAAGCTTTAGTGTTGTCAGGGGTGCTCTTCCTGGGCTGTTCTCCGGTATTCACCATGTCCTTCCTTGGCAGCCTGCCCTGAAATGAAAGAATGCGCATAATTCTTTAACCCTGAATTAAATCCAAGACAAAAATACCTTTTCCCACCTCTAAACAGGGCATCAACTCTGCAAGTCAGATGTGATTTCCCAGCTGGAGCAGGGAGCAGAGTTGTGGAAGGAAGAGAAAGGATTTCCCCAGTGCCCGAGTTCAGGTGAGTTCCAGGCTCCCGTGTGGTCAGTATCAGGAAGATCCTGATACTAGGGGAGCAGATGCCTGTAAATGTCAGCGGCAGAGGTTCCTGAGTGAATTCTGTTTTCAGGAAAGTGGTGGAGGCCACTGGGACCTGTACTCTCTTTCGCATTTTCCTTGGGCCTCAGAAAGGAACTGTTCATGTCCTCTTAAAGTTTTGTATAATGTTCTTTGTCCTGTTTTCTTACCTTTGACAAATTTCCTTCTCTTTACCTTATCAACAACCAATCTTGATTTTATTTTGTCTCTTATTGAAATCCTGAAAATACTTTTTAATTTTCAGTTTTCTAAAATGGGTTTTAACTCACTTTACCTCCTTTCCACATTCTTGCTCTGTGTCAGGGTCAGTATTTGAAACATACTCACGCAGGCCTTGCATGCTTTCAACCGTTTTCTTCCTCCAGTGCCACACTAGCATTTTTTTTTAACATTATTTTAGACAGGAAAGGTGACCCTGTGAGACAAGAAGAAATATTCCTGCAAGATACCTACAAGGAAGACTTATCTAATTGTAAATGGTAAGTCTCAAGGGGGTGAACCCATCCCTTTTCATTAAAGGCATGGAAACTGAAAGGCTTTAGAATGCAGGACACCATGGTTATTTGAGGTGAACGTAAATGCTGCTGCAGCAGAAAGTTTAGATGGTTTCAATTTAGGGAAAAAAATTAATTCATACTTGCAACCATAACCTGAGTACTTATAAAATAATTGCATAAACATGGCTTCGAAACTAATGAAATATTTAATAGATTTGCAGTTGAGATGTTATGAAACAGGAAATCTCTCTGTGTTGTAGAAAATAACACACAATGAGTATGTAAATAGCATTCAACAGGAGCCTATTCATGGCATGGTCAAACTAGAAGTTGTGTAGAGAAAAATTAACGTCTCCTTGTCTCCTTGGAACAGCAGAGATTTCACACTAGAGAGGATATACATGGATATAATGATTTGGGGGACATTTTCACCCACAGATATACAGTGGCAAGACATGTGCTAAATCATATGGGGGGGAAAAAACTGTAAATGTAATAAACATGGGAAAGAATTCTACCAGAGCACTCAGCTCTCTATACATGAAAGGACACACACTGGAGAAAAACCCTATAAACCTAACAAATGTGGTAAATGCTTCAGCCATCAATTCAGTTCAGTTGCTCAGTTGTGTCCGAATCTTTGCAACCCCATGGACTGCAGTGCACCAGGCTTCCCTGTCCATCACCAACTCCTGGAGCTTGCTCAAACTCATGTCCATTGAGTCGGTAATTCCATCCAGCCATCTCATCCTCTGTCGTCCCCTTCTCCTCCTGCCTTCAATCTTTCTCAGCATCAGAATCTTTTCCAATGAGTCAATTGTTTGCATCAGGGGGCCAGAGTATTGGAGTTTCAGCTTCAGCAATAGTCCTTCCAATGAATATTCAGGACTGATTTCCTTTAGGACTGACTGGTTTGATCTCCTTGCAGTCCAAGGGACTCTCAAGTCTTCTCCAACAGCTTCAGCCATAGGGCTAATGTTTACTTGCATGAAGAATTCATGTGGGAGAGAAACCATGTAAATGTAAGGTATGTGGGAAGCAGTTCAGCCAAAGCACTTACTTACATTCACACAGAACAACTCACCCAGGAGAGAAACCCTGTAAATGCAACACATGTGGCAAAGAATTCCATCAGTGCACTCAGCTTTGTGTACACTGAAGAACACACACTGCAGAGAAACCCTATAAATGTCATGAATATGCGAAGTGTTTCAGTCAAAAGGCTAACTTACATTCATACAAAAGAAATCCTCTGTCTGTAATAAACATGGTAAAGCTTCCTGTCATCCTTTCCTTCATCTTTAGTCAACAAAAGAGAATCACACTGGGGAAAAACTAGGAATCCTTTGGTTAAAACTCTGGCCTTAGATAGCACGAGAGAGTTCACACCAAAGAGGAATCCTACATGTGAAATAAATGTGGCCAAAATTCCAGGCATATGTCCAATCCTTAAAGAAAATAATCACGTTATGGAAAAGCTTTCAAATAGTTCTTTAACCTTAGTTGATGTGAAAGAACTCACACTATAAATGTAATGAAGGACTGTCTTCATCCTCAATTTTAATATTTATACACACCAGAGAACCTACACAGGGACAAATTGTGTGTCTGCAATTAATGTGGAAATGCCCTCAAAGAAGATGAGGACAGCAGGTGAGCTAGAGCTTTCAGGGTGTCTGCTCTGCACTCTAGGTCCAAGAGAAAACAGAAATGGAGTAAAAACCTGATGGAAAATATGGGAGCCAGAGAGCCTACTGGAGGAGGATGGGAGCTGGGCTGGTGGTAACAGCGACCTTCAGCAAAGGGATGAGCCAGGGTCCAGGCCGCCCGTGAGCCCTGGTTCATTCCCCTTAGGGCTGATCCCTCCGCAGTTTCTCCTGATGTTGGTCTCTCACTTTCCCTTGCACCAGGAACAGATGTCAGTTTTCTCTCTGCACCCCAACTTGGGTATCACTGCACTCAGCTCAGTCTCAGAAGCTGCTTTAATGCCCGCCCTGTCAGATTCAGGGCTGGTAAGTGCAGAGCCTGCCTTACTCCAGATGCCAGCTTGGAGTGAGTGAGATATTCAAAGGCTGATCAGTGACCTACGTTTATGTGCCACAGTGGCTTCCCTAGTCTCATTTGAGAACATTTAAGTAGTAAGTGAATTGATACAAAATAGACATTTCTATCACAAAATTCATTTTGTATGGAGCATTCATGACAGTGAAAAACTAGTTGAAATGAAAACAAACGAAAAACCCCTTTGGCTTTTACTCTGAATGTGTAAACTGTATGTGATGTAACAATGAAACGCCAGTGCACGTGGGATCCACCAAGCCTGTGTGGGTGTGCTGGCAGGCACGCTCACAGCACACGCTCTGGGCACTGCAGCACTCACCTGGGCCTAGTGGGCTGAATCTCCCAGAGGAAAATGGCCTCAAGTGTTTACAGTTTATCTCACCAACTATCGTACAATAATACGTTCACTCCTGCTTTCTGGGGACCAGTGGTCATTTTCTCCAACAGAAAGGTGAACTTTCTATTTCCCAAACTTCTCTAGTTTTTTAATTTGATTGAGGAGAATAACAAGGAAAGTTATGAATGATTGCTAAGTCACTTCAGTCGTGTCCGACTCTGTGCGACCCCATAGACGGCAGCCCACCAGACTCCCCCATCCCTGGGAGTCTCCAGGCAAGAATGCTGGAATGGGTTGCCATTTCCTTCTCCAATGCATGAAAGTGAAGAGTGAAAGTGAAGTCGCTCAGTCTTGTCCGACTCTTAGCGACCCCATGGATTGCAGCCTAACAGGCTCCTCCATCCATGGGATTTTCCAAGCAAGAGTACTGGAGTGGGGTGCCACTGCCTTCTCCGTATGAATGATTACTAAATGCTATTGTATGCTCTGTAACATAGTATAGGAATGTGTGCTGTTTTGTTATTGTCACTATTAAATCTGGATTATCATATTTAGAACATACATTAAAAGTTTACTTTTTTGTGCCACGTGGTTTGAGGGATCTTAAGTCCCCCATTTAGGGACTGAACCTAGGCCAGGGTAGTGAGAGCACCAAGTCCCTAACCACTGGGCAGTCAGGGAACTCCCAAAAGCTGATTTTGGAAATCTATTACAGCTTATTTTTTAGAGAGCCAGCATAGTGGAAAAATAAATGTGTTTTGATTTATGCATAATGTACCCTGCTAATTCATGTGATAATATGTGGATTTTTATGTTCCAGGCATATAAAGAATAAAATAATGTCTATTTTTAATTCTATCTTAGGGTCTGTCATCTAGCAACATTTCATGCTAGGTTCATTCACGTACCCACATAACTGTTGATGTACAGAGGACATTCCTCCAAAAGAACTGAAATCAAAAAATTACATAAAATGAAAATTTTACATCAAAATATAATCAGTTATTATGAAATTTAAAATCAATGGTATTAACCTAACAAATCTTTTTTTTAGCACACATAGATTAAGTTGTAGATTAAGATAATCTAGTTAATAGTAATAAAACATTCAGATAAAGTGTTCTTTACCAAGAAATGATATATGTAAAGTATGCCAGAGTGTGAATTACTTGACATTTCAGATGAGAACATTAACCATTCTAGGAATTCTTCATAAATAAATGGTGGCAATAATTTTATTACATGGAAAATTAAAACTATTAAAATATAACTTCAGATAACTCATTCTTTTGTAAATGTACACTTTTTAAAAAGTTCATCAGCAAAGAGGACTTTTAGAGCAGTGAAAATACTCTGTATGACATTATAATGATGGACACACATCATTATACATTTGTCCAAATTCACAGAATGTACACCACCAAGAGCAAACTGTAGACCATGGATGGTTATGGGGCGTCAGTGCAGCTTCATCTTTACTAAAAAATGGACCATCTAGTAGTGGTGCCCATACTGTGGGAGACTGCATGGTTTGGGGGAAGGAGCAGTCTCTGTACCTTCTCAATTTTGTTGTAAACCTAAAACTGATGTTGAGAAATGTTACTTTATTTGTTGAATAAATATCTCACACAACTTTTGTATAACTATTACTGAGAATGTTAGAAAGCATTCTATTAAAATTTTATTAACGTATCTTTCAAATTCTGATATACTAGTAATATAGACTATGTTAACAGCACTTCATTATTTGATATTATCATTGTTTAATTACTGCATAATTCAGTATAAGCACATATTACATGTTAATGAAATTGAAATGTTTACCATTAAAATATTCCATCATTATTTAATATTTTCATTAATTACTGTATTATCATTATTGTAGTTAGTATCATTTAAATTCACCTTCTACTTTAATACTGGAAGTTCTAGTATAGGTTATCTAAAATCTTACTGGTTTTTCTTTTGAATTCCAGACATGACTATAGTCAACCTGTCCTCAAATCCTGTTCTAGTCTCTGAGGGCTCTCACTGCCTGGGGGCTGCAAGAAGAAATTCACTTTGTTTTCATCTCAATCCTATTTGACTTGTAACACTGTAATTAAGTTTTTAAAATGTGAAAATCCCTAAGAAATACTGTCTTTATTCAATGCAGTTTAACTTGAATACAACTATAGTTCTCAGTCAATTCAGAGATGCTTTTCAGAAGGTTCCATACACGTGATCATGAATCACCAGTTGGTCACCTTCCTCTGGGCTAGTTTTCCCTAAAGGACAGATTTGTCTTCAGGAACTAATAAACTGAGTAAGGGGTACCTTTGAATATTAAATGTGGTGGTGATATCAGTCTTCTGAGTCCAGTCCAGTTATCACCTGGAGGTTGTCCTCCCATATGGAAAAGGCTGGAGACCCGGTGGTTGCTCTCTTGCCGCAGTTATGGCTGACTGCTCACAAGGCTGTGACTAGACTACGGGCGTTGTGATGAGGAGGGTCACGGAGCGCTGGGGAAGGGGAGACCCGTGCACGTGGATGGCTTTTTCTCTGATGTGGCAACACTAGAGCCAGCCTTAGAGGCAGTTCTGCATATCATTCAATCTTTCATGTATTTAAACTTAGAGGAGTTTCTAGATCTTACACGTCATATAGAAGAACTTCTCAAAGGATTTGAGGATCTGCTTTCTTACCTATTTCTAGGTTTTAGTTCATGTTATTGGGGAGGCCTCTCACTGGTGTTTTCCACACAGGAAATGAAAACCACCCTCTGTGCTACCTACCTGTGTGTTTTCAGATGGTGCAGGCTTTCTATCCTTGGTGTAGTCCATCATCTCACACTATAGTTATATATACGAGGACAGTGCTTCTCAAAGAAGGTGGATCCTCAAATCTTGCACGGTGATGCAAGACAGTAAGAGCGAGCAGTGAGTGAAGGCTGAGACAGAGTTGTAAACTTCCTGGCTAAGCTTTAAGCACCAACACGGAGATCTGTTAATACTGGCAGAGTATTTTGTGCGGGGCAGGGGGGGGGGGGCACTTTTTGGTTTTGGCTCTAGTATTTAAGGAGATCTCTCTCAAATCACAAGGTGGCCACCAAACTAATACAGACCTCAATAGCATATCATACATAACAAAACCTTTTACACAAAGTTCAGAAAATCATTAAACAAATAAGCACAAACCACATAAAATGTCAACAAATCTCAGGAAGGCAGGAGAGTCTCATTTCTAGACACATTATAATATTCAAAATATCCAGTATTTCATGCAAAGAGATAAGAAAATACATCCCATCCTTAGAGAAAAAGAAAACTAATGGATACTGTCCCTGAGGAAGGACAGACATTGGAGCTACTAGAAAAAGGCTTTCAATAACTGTCTCAGTGTTGCTCAAAGAAGTAAACCAGGCAAATGATGCTTCATCACATCACAAGTTTCAATTAAGAGGTGTTTTTTTTTTTTTTTTGGCTGTGCCCTCGGGATATGGGACTTTAGTTTTCCAACCAGGGATTGAACCTGGGCCCTCTGCAATCAGAGCACAGTCCTAATCCCTGGACCACAAGGGAATTCCCAACATAGAGATCATAAAATGGAGTCAAATAGATATTCTGGAGTTAAAAGTACTATGGGCTTTCACCTGTGTTTATTATATAAAATATTAATAGGGACTTCCCTGATCACAGCCGATCCCTCTCCCGCCAGAACACCAAGATGTTGAATTTTGCTCATCATCCTCACACATGACCTGTTTCCACCCTAGTTGAACAGTACAATCACTTTTCAAAAAATTATGTCAGTTTCACCCTGGGATGTGCTTATTTAATTGGCCTCAGGCTATGATCTGTTAGTAGTTGTAATTGTGTTAGTTTGGGAAGTAGTAATTGTGTTAGTTTGGGAAGAACACCCATCTGCTTAGTATTGAGAGCACTTCCCCTATAGATATAGGTTCAGTGTGGAAGTCTGTTGAAAGGCAATACATTTCCAAGCCTTGGGAGCAAAGCAGGGGAGACCTCCTTTGAAAAAACTTTCATTTTTGCTTGGGGAAAAGAACATTAAGTTAATGATAAGAAGGGCTTCTGTGGTGTCTGAGAGGTTAGGGGATATTATAATATATTGCTTGGGTATTCTTTCCAGGGCTGCTATGTGGGGGGGAGGGCAGGGGTGGCACAGCATTGACTCTTTGGAGGGTGCTGCTGCTGCTGCTAAGTCGCTTCAGTCGTGTCCGACTCTGTGCAACCCCATAGACGGCAGCCCACCAGGCTCCCCCGTCCCTGGGATTCTCCAGGCAAGAACACTGGAGTGGGTTGCCATTTCCTTCTCCAGGAAGTGAGTAGGTGCATAACTAAGGACTCACCTGAATAAAATGTGGAATGGGGTCATACAATGAACTCTGATTTTTCAGAGGCTTCACAGAAAAATCCTACTAAGGAGTGTTCTTGGCCTGCAACGGCAGAGCTGGCTGTCTCTCTGGCCCCATGTAGTTGCCCCAGGGCAGAGACAGGCTGGGGACTGCCCAGCGGTTTACACTCAGTGTCTATGACACTGTGCACAAGGTCAGCCAGGGTCACGTGCCTGAGAAACCAGCCAGCGGGGTGAATATTGTCACCAGGGTGTGGATGTAGACAGCTGATGGTGGTGGGAAGCTGGAATGAGTGGAGCTGAGCTGTGTGGAAGGAGCTGTTAGAGAAACAGGGAAGACTCAGAGTTAGGCTGAATCTTACCCACATGTCACCAAATGCAGAGCCAGATCTGTGTTTACAGCTGCATGAAGAAAACTGGAACTTCATCAACATACTAGATTTTTCAGCAACAGACTTTATTATTTAAATATTTACAAATAATAATCTATTGAAAAAAGTTTAGTTTCTTACAAAATTTGGCATTCAGCGTTCCCAGATCACTTTACTATCTTGTATTTATATGTCAGATTTTTCTTCATAAATAGTTCACTCAAAATCCTGAATTACTTGCTAAATTGTACATTAAAAGCTCTTTTAAAGGATTTTTCACCCCACCTTAGTTTTCTGAAATCTAGATGAAGTTTTCTCCACTTGACTTTAGGATCACTTGTTTCTTCAACATGAGAGCCTTAATGTTGATTATGAAATGAGGTCACTGAAGACTTTCCTTCTTTCATGACAGTGTTTTGTACAGTCTGAATCCACACATGTACCTCAGGTGTGGTTCTTATGAATAAAGGATTTGTCATATTTTTCAGTGAATCACTTCTTTAGGATGAATTATTTGGTATTTCTCAAGAGCCTTCACCCTCTTACTTCCTGTCATAGTGATTATTCCTTCACTGAGTCTTCTTGTGCACATCGACTGTGCTTGGCTTAATGTTTGTTCAGTGATTAGACCCAGAGGCTTTCCCAGATGGAGTCTGTTCATGTTGTTTACCATGGATTATAAATGAAAGCATTTTCACACTGATTGCAGACTTGGATTCTCCCCTATGCAAATCCTCCAGTATGTTGAAAGTTTAGAGCTGTTGTTAAAGACGTCCACATTCCTTATATTTACAGTGCAAGTTCTCTCATGACATCTATGGCCACACAACAGACTGAAGGTTTTGCTATATAAATGTCACACATGTGGATTCTTTCATATAAATGTGCATATGTCAAATGGAGTAAGGATGACTGAAGGGTCTTCCCCACTGATCAGTGTTTTACAGTGATTACAGCTTTCTTTGATGTGACTCTCTGATGTGTTCAAATATTAAAACTATGGTTGAAGTCTTGTCCATGTTTATTACATTTACAATACCATGTCATCTAAGGTCAGAATACTTACTGAAAACATTCATAATTTTCTCTCCATTGTGGGTTCCCTCATGTCGCCTAAGGGCGGAACACTGACTGAAGGCTTTTCCACAGAGATGACATTCATACGGCTTCTCTCCAGTGTGAGTTCTCTCGTGACGTCTAAGAGCAGAACATTTACTGAAGGTTTTCCCACAGAGCTGACATTCATACGGTTGCTCTCCAGTGTGCGTCCTTTCATGCTGTCTGAGGTTGGAGGACTGACTAAAGGCTTTTCCACAGAGATGACATTCATACGGCTTCTCTCCAGTGTGAGTCAGATTGTGTTTTCTAAGGTCAGAGCTTTGAATAAAGGCATTCCCACAGATATGGCATTCATAAGGTTTCTCTCCAGTATGGGTCATCTCATGTCTTCTAAGGCTAGAGCAATTGCTGAAGGCTTTACCACACAGATGGCACTCGCATGATTTACCTCTGCTGTGGATCTGCTTATGTGGATTAAGGTATGACTGGTCACTCTGGGATTTTTGATACTGTTTGCTGATATTGGGTGTCTTTTCTGTGTGAGTTAACAAATGTTGACTCAGTGTGGAGCTAGGACTGAAATCTTCTCCCAAATCATTACATTCACAGGGATCCTCTGGAGTGTGAAATGTCTGCTTTTAGAAAGGAGATGAAAGGCTGTTAGTGGTTTGTCTACATACATTCATACACTCCTTGCTCTACATACAAATCCAAAACAAATCATTCAGTGAGAGCTTCCATTTACAATCTTTCCAATATTACCTGCATACATACAGTGATTTGCTTTTTATGTGTTGCAAAGACTTTCTCTAAATAGTATCCCAACTTCAGTTTGAGCTTATAGGTTAATTTGGAAGACTGCAATATGTTTCAAAAACTAGACATATGAACAATTTGTGCATTTGCCCACCCCCTCTTTTTTTTTTTTAAAGATCTGAGTTTATGGTTTTGAGGTCAGGTTAATTTCTCCACTAAATGCAAACCATTTAAAACTTTTTGCTCAGATATACCTTAATCCAAATTATTAATACCCACTGCCAGGTTTTTAATGTTGATGACCAGGGTTAACACTCAGGAAACTGACCATTGGGATGATTGTAGATGTGTCCTTCTTGCTGATATGCTGTGTGGCTAACAATTCTTCTTTAAAGGCACTTTCCCTGCCTAAAATAATTGGGGAAAAAAAATTAGAATGGCATTAGTGAAATGAAAATGTTGAAAAACTCTGACCTCTATGTTTCAAAAACTGGCATGTCGATGGGGAACACTCCAAGAAACAGAAACACATTTATAGGGCATTGACAATTAGTAAAGATTTTCAGGAATGAAATATGAAAAAATGGAGATAAGATGCTGAGTAGGTAAAGAGGGAAAACCTTCAGAGGGGAGGATGAGAACAAGAGTTATATGTGAAAGTTTAATAAGTACATGAATGTCCTTTTCCCTAAAGCCAAAAAAAAGATAATGGCAGGAGGACACATGAGTGAGCCTGAAATATGTAAGGAATAACAACATCTAAAGAATTTTGCACCTACATCTTAGAAAATATCACTCAGTTAACAAAATCTTCAGTTGATGTTTGCTAAGTATGTACTCACTCACTGACTAGGCACAGGCCCCTGATGCATACCTGGACTGTGGCTTTGGAAAAATCCTCTTCCTTCAATCCACAGCTCTTCACCTTGCTCCAACTGGAAAATCACATCCAATTTGCAATGCTGATACCCTGTTCATAGAAAAAAGGTGGATTTTGAGTTTTGTGTTACTAAAAGCACATTATCATCAAGTCCAGGACAGGCTACTGAGAAATAAGGAGGCTGACCACTGAAGTTTGGCTCAGGCAACACCTTGAACACAGAAAACACTGAAATACAGATCGTGTGTCCAAAATAGTGAAGACCTCTAGATGCTGATGTCCATGTTCGAAGACAGGACACACAGAATCCCTTAGTCTTTCCAAAAATGGAAAAATTAAATGTCTCCATAGTGGGTTGAATATTATTTTCAAACAGATGCCAGTAAGTTCCACGAGTATAATCAAGGTTTTACTATTTTCTCTAGTCTGCTGTCAATCCTCAGCACAGTGACTAAAGCAGAATAATTAGAAAATATTTACTCAATTTATTGATACATCAAAAATATTAAGTTCCCAGGTCTGTTCTGAATATTAGAGACTGAATAGGAAGAAAGAGATTCAACTGTGGTCAAGATTACATTTAGTGGGGTAACAAACTAGATGTATTACATAAAGAAACAACTTGAATGTAGTTATAAGGCCTACAAAAGAATCAGGACAAAGACTGGGTGAGTATGTAGAAGCTGTTCTAGATACTTATTGACTGAATCAATAAATATCTACCTACCTACCTACCAACCAACCTACCTACCTCCTTATCTACTCACCTGCATACATACATAAATGTTGACAGACTCACCCACGAAGACCAGGTGACTGATATTTTCCAGCATCACATCTCTGAATAGCTTTCTCTGGGATGTGTCCAGCAGGGCCCACTCTTCCTGGGTGAAGTCTACAGCTACATCTTCAAATGTCACTGATTCCTACAACATGGATATTATGGTTCTGACAGAACAATCTCTATTAATGTCCAGGGCAAGAGGGTTGATATGGCAGCGCTGAGTAAGGGGGTGGAGACACTGGGTGTACAGAAGGATCAAACCAAGTTTGGGTTCTTGCTGAGCTGGTATTTGCTTTTCAGATATGTCACAGAGATATACACAGTCTGAATTAATACAGACTTTATTAATTTCTTTGTCATAAAGAAATATCACATGAAGTGTGGTATGATAAAACCTGAAAAATCTCCCCTAAACTGGTAATTATGAGTTCAGACATGTAATTAAAACTTTCATTTGAAAATTCATAACTCTCTTCTTAATTTCAAATAACTTACAGACATATCACAAGGCAAACATTAACCATGATTTGCCACCTTTAAACCATAACTATGGTTATATCATTCCCCTAAAAGAACTTCAGACTCCTCATCTATTAAATGGTTTACTAACCAACCTAGATAGCACATTCAAAAGCAGAGACATTACTTTGCCAACAAAGGTCCATCTAGTCAAGGCTATGGTTTTTCCAGTGGTCATGTATGGATGTGAGAGTTGGACTATGAAGAAGGCTGAGCGCCGAAGAATTGATGCTTTTGAACTGTGGTGTTGGAGAAGACTCTTGAGAGTCCCTTGGACTGCAGGGAGATCCAACCAGTCCATCCTGAAGGAGATCAGCCCTGGGATTTCTTTGGAAGGAATGATGCTAAAGCTGAAACTCCAGTACTTTGGCCACCTCATGCGAAGAGTTGACTCATTGGAAAAGACTCTGATGCTGGGAGGGATTGGGGGCAGGAGGAGAAGGGGACGACAGAGGATGAGATGGCTGGATGGCATCACTGATTCGATGGACGTGAGTTTGGGTGAACTCCAAGAGTTGGTGATGGACAGGGAGGCCTGGCGTGCTGCAATTCATGGGGTCGCAAAGAGTCAGACACAACTGAGCGACTGAACTGAACTGAATGTGCTATGAGTGTTGAATGATCCGATGAACTAATGAATGAAGTTCTTCCTATCTAAGTAAACATGCATTAAATACAAACCTCAGTCTATTACTCAGTAAAGTGTCCAAGAACCTTGAAACCATCTCCATCATTCTTCAGAAATGAACAAGTTTCATATAGAACTTGGTATCAGTAAATGTGGTCTCACTGAACTCAGTAAGAGTTGGATGTTCACAATAAGGTATGGGGTCAGATGGTTCAGCAGCATAGGCCAGGGACTCTGAGAGAGCTCTCTTGAAGGACAGTTCTAGCCTGACCATGCCTGTTCTCAGTTTTCTCTGGGACCTCAAACACCACTCATCACTCTCTCCTGTCTTCGGCTTGCCTCTCTGCTAAAGGATAACAGAAGCCTCTTGATTGGGTTTGGGCTATCTAGCTCTTCAAAACTATCCACAGGGTCTTAAATTTTTACTCTGCTATCCTCCTCCTGAACATGCAGCCACAATAAAGGAAATAATACCCCCCTATATATTAATTTCAGTTACCAAGTATGAAAAAAGGGTTAATTTTCTTTTTAAGACGTTCCCAAAAGAGCAGATATATTCTATCAAAACTTTAAAATTAGAAAAAAAATAAATGAATGATTCCTCATGCCTTCTCTGTCCTCAACTTCTCTCGTCCTCCTTTCAGAGCCCCCACCGAGGACCGGTGAAGACTGGACTCACTGAATTCAGGTGATGAGACCTCAGCCTCTCCACTGGATGGTAATCTTCTGCTCCTCCCTCATCTCTGGTCACCACAACCTTAGGCTATTATAGCCAATAACATGATTAACAAGTGAATTATTCCCTGATGAGACCAGGGACAGATTAGAGAAAGAATACTTCTCTCACCTCTTCTATAAATACACAAGCTGCACGGAGGCTGAAATAAATCAGTGTGATGTTAGGAAGGATACTAGTTACTACATTTCACTGGTGCTCAGACCCATGAATACTTTCTGATTGCACTTAGAACATCCATCCAATAAGAGAAACCTGCCCATTTCCTCTCAGGAGCAGGGTATGCAGTTTCAGCAGAAAAAGGCATTCCCTACTCACCAATGGCTGCATTGTCAATAACTCAGTTGCCAGCAGTCTTTCTCTGGGTTTTCACTCACAGACAGTCCAAGCATTAAGCAGGCAAAGCTGAGGATGGAGAGAAAAGTCAAAAGACTCCAGTCTTATGCACAAGTTCCAGTCCAACATCTCATGAAATCCCAAATCTTCACCTGGTTGTTGACTCCCAGTCACACCAACAAACATGCCGTGCACATTCTATGAGAAACACACAGAGGATGCTACTCCTCTCCCAGGGTCAAAACTAAGAAGACTGTAACTATAGTCATTAACAACAATGGAAGAAACACAGATAACTTATGGACATTTATGGACAAGAACATCAAAGCTCAAAGTATTGACCTTCATATCAATAAGTAACTTCAATAACTCTGTGATATCCAGAGTTATTCTCTCCCTGACTCCAAATCACAGTGACCCCTGACTCATGCCACATGTAGATTTTGGTTTTCATTTGTAGGTAACACTATGGACATTCTCAGATTTCATTATTCTTGATTTATGCACCCATAATGGTTCTTCAGCATTCACGGTGGCTCTCTGAAAACTCACTCCCTTCCAGCTCTCCCTTCAACTCTTCTAGATCTGTCCCCCATGAACTCAGAAGTCAGTTAACTAAAAATCTGCATTATGATGAAATTAATTTAAGAATTTATTCCATTTGGAGGAATCATGGCACCTATCCTGCCAGCCTTGTCCTTAACATCCCCTGTGCCAGAAAGTAGCAGGAGTCCAAGAGTCATAGTGTTACCATCATGGACTGTTTCAACCCTGTAGGTCAAGGGTGGTTGGAGTTTAGGAGGAAATCTAGTTAAGGCCACGTGATTATCTTAGTAAAGGGGTAGCCGAAATTCTTGAAATCCCTGCATTAATCTTCATTGGCTGCCATACGCCTGCATTTCATTATATACAAACACACTTATGTGTATAGGCATACATATACATATGCACACAAATGTGTGTGAGACACACAGAGAAAGCATTTATAAAGTGTAAATTCTCCCCTTTGTTGTTTAGTTGCTAAGTCATGTCCAACTCTTGCGACGCCAAGAACTGCAACCCTCCAGGCTTCACTGTCCGTGGGATTTCCCAGGCAAGAATGCTAGAGTGGGTTGCCACTTCCTTCTCCACCATCCTAAGTACTGAACCCATGTCTCCTGCATTGGCAGGCGGATTCTTCACCACTGATCCACCAGGGAGTTCTCCTCTAAAATACCAATAATAACTAAATACATTTTATGGAAAAATGATGATAATGGATCATAAATGAAAGTAAGATTAACTCACCCATTTGTACCTGAGGTCCACAAAAGGAAAAAAAAAAAAAGATACATTTGCATCAAATATGACTCTGTGCTTGGATATTTACATACTCACTTAGTCCTCACAGTAACCTGGCGATTTTAGTTTATCAATTTAACAGACAACATGGATAGTTTAAACCTCAACTAGCAGAGACTTTCACTAAATCCAACCAGAGCTAAACCTTTCCCTTCCCCTCTGCCCTGATCTGCACAGAGCTCTACCACTCCCTGAGGCCATTCATCTCACTAGTCACTAGGTATTTATGTATGCTCTGTCCTCCCAATGGTCTAAGTCTACCTAAGAATGATACGATTAAGCAAGTTCACCTCTGACCATTATGTATTATAAATACAGAGAAATGTCCACCGTAAGGTAACGCCCTCAGTGCCTTGCCCACAAGTGGCTGCAGTCCTGTAAACGATTATTTTCTGATTATAAATTCCTTTCCAAAATAATGGAGTCTGTCCTTCCTGGTAAAATTCTAATATTTACTCCAGTTCATGGAAAAGCTAAAGAAGCCAACTATTAGGGATACAGTCATTCACCACCCAAAACTACACAGCATATAACTGGTTAACTATCTTTCAGGCTCACGTGTATCTGGCTCCAAAGTCTATTCCCTGACCACAGTTTAATGTGAGTTACGTCCTTCCATGGTTTAAAATGCCTCTGAAAAATCAGAACCCCAGAGGGATAAACATTCATCCCCTCCCTAGGGGATGGATAAAATTGGCGCAGGGTGTGTAGGTGAGCTGGGATGATTTCAGAAGGCTTTATGCTTGAAATCACAAAGAGTTCCATACTCAGTGACCAGAATCTGAATCCCATGAATCTTAGGAAGAGAAGCCTGACAACTGGGGCCTCTCCCTCCAACAACCAAATACTCTGATGACCAAAGGACTAAAACCAACTGCCTTCAACCAGAATCAGGGAGAGGAATGACTGAGATTCTGGGCCTTTGGACAACATCAAAGCTGCACTAAGCCATCATATATATCCCCTCCCCACTCCAAGGAGCCCAGCGTGGGTTCTGTGTCAGAACTGCCATGCCCGGTTTAGAGCAGAGACCTTCGATCGCTTTCCCAAGTAGAATCCATACATACTCGGTAAGATGTCAGGCACATGTCTCCATGGAGCAGACTGTTCAGCTAGCATCTTCCAAAGCTGACAGACTCTGCAGAGGGAGAAAACGGACATTCCTTCATTCTCTGAAACCGAGGCAAGTCTATGGTTTCACCTCTGAGCTCCGACCGTCCTACACACAAGGCCAGGAAGTGGCTGGATGCCCTGCTCCAGGTGGGCCCTAAGCTCTATCCCGTGTTCCTCCTCACTGCGTGTGGACTGGGTCCTATGCTCTACACCCCTTAGACACCTGCCTCTACCCTGAGCTCTTCAGAAGAATGAGGACACCCCTCCCCCCGACACTGGTCCATACCTGGAAACCTGAATCTTCTCTGTGATACACAGGAGGGAGAATGTTGTCAGCATCCCAGAGACAAGCAGTGCCAGGGTGGTTCTCAGGCTTGCTCTCTGCCTGTTGTAGGCACACACTCTGAAGAGTAACTGGAATCTTCTGGGGCGAATTGAGGGGACTAAGGATCTGGAGGGTGATTTAAATGGCTGGGGGTGGGGTGAGAAATAGAATTCTGGGCACTGTTTCCTCTTATTTTCCTCTGTGAGTCACCCAACAAGGACAGTACTGTCAATCAGATCTGTAAGAAAAGCCCCAGATTAATACAAGGATCTGATAACTGGGGAACGGCTGTCAATACTGAGGACAGTTCACAATATCTGGAAGCTACTCCGTCAACATAGTTTACCTACTGAGTCATAAAGAGAAGGAAGATCTAGTAAGACTACTCGGGCATTGTCAATGGGGTTAGGTTAGGTTTTGACCTCAAGGCAGATTTAAATTGAAATGTAAAATAATTTTTTTACCTTTAGAGTTTTTCTTCTAAGGACATAAGATATCCAGGGAAGCCCTCTACACACAAAACAGAACAGCCCTGTGAATGGGAAGGAACATATCTAGCTGTCACTGCGCTTTGCCCACACTTCCAAACAGAAGGCATCAAAGGTCACCAGTAGGTGAGAACTATAAATAAAGGTAGCCCTGCTGGAGCTGATATCTTTCTCCAAACTATCACCATGTATGCATGTGGCTTAAGGAGAACCCAACTCAATAAAAAAGACTTAGAAAAAATAACCAAAGGAATAATAATTAAAAAAACTAAAGCGTAAGACCCCGCGTCCGAGGTAAGGAGCAGCGGCTGTGCTTTGCTGGGGCAGCTGTGAAGACAGACTCCAAGTCCAAGGTAAGAGAAACCCAGGTAAGACAGGCACTGAGAGAGGGGATCAGGGGGCAGACTGAAACTACAGTCACGGAAGACTAGCCAATCTGATCACACGGACCACAGCCTTGTCTAACTCAGTGAAACTAAGCCATGCCGTGTGGGGCCGCCCAAGACGGACAGGTCATGGTGGAGAGGTCTGACAGAATGTGGTCCACTGGAGAAGGGAATGGCAAACCATTTCAGTATTCTTGCCTTGAGAACCCCATGAACAGTCTGAAAAGGCAAAAAGATAGGACACTGAAAGAGGAACTCCCCAGGTTGGTAGATGCCCAACATGCTAGTGGAGATCAGTGGAGAAATAACTCCAGAAAGAATGAAGGGATGGAGCCAAAGCAAAAGCAACACCCAGTTGTGGATGTGACTGGTGATAGAAGCAAGATTCGTAATGCTGTAAAGAGCAATACTGCATTGGAAATTGGAATGTCAGGTCCGTGATTTAAGGCAAATTGGAAGTGGTCCAACAGGAGATGACAAGAGTGAACATCGACATTCTAGGAATCAGTGAACCAAGATGGACTGAAATCGGTGAATTGACTCAGATGGACCATTATATCTACTCCTGTAGGCAGGAATCCCTTAGAAGAAATGGAGTAGCCATCATAGTCAAGAAAAGAGTCCGAAATGCAGTACTTGGATGCACTCTCAAAAACGACAGAATGATCTCTGTTTGTTTCCAAGGCAAACCATTCAATATCACGGTATTCCAAACCTATGCCCCAAACCAGTAACGCTGAAGAAGCTGAAGCTGAACAGTTCTATGAAGACCTACAAGACCTTCCAGAACTAAAACCCAAAAAATATGTCCTTTTCATTATAGGGGACTGAAATGCAAAAGTAGAAAGTCAAGAAACACCTGGAGTAACAGCGAAATTTGGCCTTGGAGTACAGAATGAAGCAGGGCAAAGGCTAATAGAGTTGTGCCAAGAGAACGCACTGGTCATAGCAAACACCCTCTTCCAACAACACAAGAGAAGACTCTACACATGGACGTCACCAGATGGTCAACACGGAAATCAGATTGATTATATTCTTTGCAGCCAAAGATGGAGAAGCTCTATACAGTCAGAAAAAACAAGACTGGGAGCTGACTGTGGCTTGGATCATGAACTCCTTCTTGCCAATTCAGACTGAAATTGAAGAAACTGGAGAAAACCACTAGACCATTTAGGTATGACCTAAATCAAATCCTTTATGACTCTACAGTATAAATAAGAAATAGAGTTAAAGGACTAGATCTGATAGATACAGTGCCTGAGGAACCATGGAATGAGGTTCGTGACATTGTACAGGAGACAGGGATCAAGACCATCCCCATGGAAAAGAAATGCAAAAAAGCAAAATGGCTGTCTGAGGAGGCCTTACAAATAGCTGTGAAAAGACAGGAAGTGAAAAGCAAAGGAGAAAAGGAAAGATATAAGCATCTGAATGCAGAGTTCCAAAGAATAGCAAGGAGAGATAAAAAAGCCTTCCTCAGTGATCAATGCAAAGAAATAGAGGAAAACAATAGAATGGGAAAGACTAGAGATCTCTTCAAGAAAATTAGAGATACCAAGGGGATATTTCATGCAAAGATGGGCTCGATAAAGGACAGAAATGGTATGGACCTAATAGAAGCAGACGATATTAAGAAGAGGTGGCAAGAATACACAGAAGAACTATACAAAAAAGATCTTCAGGACCCAGATAATCACAAGGGTGTGATCACTGACCTAGAGCCAGACATGTTGGAATGTGAAATCAAGTGGGCCTTAGGAACCATCACTACGAATAAAGCTAGTGGAGGTGATTGCATTCCAGTTGAGCTCTTTCAAATCCTGAAAGATGATGCTGTGAAAGTGCTGCATTCAATATGCCAGAAAATATGGAAAACTCAGCAGTGGCCACAGGACTGGAAAAGGTCAGCTTTCATTCCAATCCCAAAGAAAGGAAATGACAAAGAATGTTCGAACTACCGCACAATTGCACTCATCTCACACACTAGTGAAGTAATGCTCAAAATTTTCCAAGCCAGGCTTCAGCAATACGTGAACCGTGAACTTCCAGATGTTCAAGCTGGTTTTAGACAAGGCAGAGGAATCAGAAATCAAATTGCCAACATCCGCTGGATCATCGAAAAAGCAAGAGAGTTCCAGAAAAGCATCTATTTCTGCTTTATTGACTATGCCAAAGCCTTTGACTGTGTGGATCACAACAAACTGTGGAAAATTCTGAAAGAGATGGGAATACCAGACCACCTGATCTGCCTCTCGAGAAACCTGTATGCAGGTCAGGAAGCAACAGTTAGAACTGGACATGGAACAACAGACTGGTTCCAAATAGGAAAAGGAGTACATCAAGGCTGTATATTATCACCCTGCTTATTTAACTTATATGCAGAATACATCATGAGAAATGCTGGGTTGGAGGAAGCACAAGCTGGAATCAAGATTGCCAGGAGAAATATCAATAACCTCAGATATACAGATGACACCACCCTTATGGCAGAAAGTGAAGAGGAACTCAAAAGCCTCTTGATGAAAGTGAAAGAGGAGAGTGAAAAAGTTGGCTTAAAGCTCAGCATTCAGAAAACTAAGATCATGGCATCCGGTCCCACCACTTCATGGCAGGTAGATGGGGAAACAGTGAAAACAGTGTCAGACTTTATTTTTTGGGGGCTTCAATATCACTGCAGATGGTGACTGCAGCCATGAAATTAAAAGACACTTACTCCTTGGAAGGAAAGTTATGACCAACCTAGACAGTATATTCAAAAGCAGAGACATTACTTTGTCAACAAAGGTCTGTCTAGTCAAGGCTATGGTTTTTTTCAGCGGTCATGTATGGATGTGAGAGTTGGACTATAAAGAAAGCTGAGTGCTGAAGAATTGATGCTTTTGAACTGTGGTGTTGGAGAAATCTCTTGAGAGTCCCTTGGACTGCAAGGAGATCCAACCAGTCCATCCTAAAGGAGATCAGTCCTGGGTGTTCATTGGAAGGACTGATGCTGAAGCTGAAACTCCAATACTTTGGCCACCTGATGCGAAGAGCTGACTCACTAGAAAAGACCCTGATGCCGGGAAAGATTGAGGGCAGAAGGAGAAGGGGATGACAGAGCATGAGATGGTTGGATGGCATCATCGACTCAATGGACATAGGTATGGGTGGACTCCGGAAGTTGGTGATGGACAGGGACGCCTGGCGTGCTGCAGTTCATGGAGTCGCAGAGTCGGACATGACTGAGCGACTGAACTGAACTGAACTGAAAGCATAAGAGAGACTGGCATGGAAAAGAGATTGAACATTAATATTCAGATTCCTTTGCCTTGGAGCAGAACATCATTTAAAAATTATATAACAATTTTAGTGATAAGACTACAAACTATTAAAAACCTTAATTAATAGAACTTCAAAGCTTAAGTACAGGAGTGAAAATAAGAGATTATAAGACATCAGAAGGAAAATTGACTTGCAGGGCTCCAAAACTTCTGAAGTAAAATAAAGATTTATTAGTAATTTAAGAGAAGAGACCATATTGGGAGATCAGAGAGAAGAGAACAGTCAGTGCTAAAAACTCATTCATTTATGTGGATGACAGGCTTTAAAATGAGCAAAAGATAAAAGAATTAAGTAAAAATCAAGTAAAAACTATTGAAAGGATCAGAGAGAAATTGAAAACTGTGAAAGACAAGTCTGCAACTTATAAAATCCACATTAATGGTAAAGATAACAAAGGAAATGATATGACAAAAATAATGTAATGATTTAATTCAATAAAGAAGGATTAAAACATATTAAAAAAATACACAGAACAATACAGTAGAGACAAAAGTCTTAGTTGACAGGAGACGTGGAAGCAGGGAATGGAGAGCTATTGCTCCCATCATAGGACCATTATCATTACTGACATTCATCACCGTGACGGTACTTATTACAACAATTACGATTTATCATTGATGTTAATAAACAGTGACTCACCTTTCTCTGTTCACACAGGGCACCGAGTTTCCTGAACGGACTACAGAGGGTTCCACAAATATATACAAATACACTGATCCTTTCAAGTCATCCCAGGCCCCTTTGCAGAAACAAGTGTCCATCAATTTCCCAAGTTTCTCTCAGGAGGCCGGAAGCGGCCATTTTGACAGAAAAGACTAGATGAGGACATCCTGGCTTGCCTGAGCCTCTGGAAAATGTTATAAGTCATACTGGGGACCAGCAACCATTTGATCCTGCCTGCAAGGCCTGGGAAGGAAGCCCACAACTGGCCAGGCTCAGTGAAAATTTTCCTATAGTCCTTGGAGGCCCTGGAACAGACACAACAGGAGAAGCATGAAACCTACAGAGGAGGTCCTTGCCACCTGGAGGCTCTGCAGCATTTTCTAGGTGTGCCCAGAACCAGGCAACTGCTCACCTGCTCTACATCCTACGAGTATAGAGGAGGGCAAGAAGGGACCATCTGGCTGCCCACTCACAGCCCCAGGCTTGGAAGCAAGATCTCAGAGTACATACCTTTAGGCTGTAGGGTGGAGCAGATGGCAGAATGTGTAGCAAGACAGTCCAGGCTGAGAAAGGCTCTAGTCTTATTGTTCAGAGTAGGTGGGGCCCTGGAGGGCTGGGGAACAGGGCATAGTCCCTGAGTCTGGCCTTCTTCCTGGGAGGCCAGATTCCCTGAAAGACACATACACATATACATAAATGAACATAAATGTACATTCAAACTGTGGAGACTTTTTATCTCCATTTATCCCAAAGGAGAGACTTCAGTTCACTCACTGCATCCATCAAATTTGACTGTGTAATTAGCCCCAGAGAAGATGTTAGCTAAATGCAAGAGAGTATGTCAAATAGGCCACATAGGCTTATCGCAGTAAAGTTAAAGTGAAAAAATACACAATAATCAGTAGTAGAAACAAACTATTCTAAAGACAATGACAGTTTAAACAATAGGGTTACAATACAATCAAATGACCAATTAACGGTTACAGTTACTGTCACCATGGAGAATGAACATGATCAATACCACAGAACAGGGCCATGGTTGTTATCTTGAAAAAAATGTTTAACTTTAAATATACTTAACAGAAACAAAGGGCTTGGAAATGAATGAGCCAGTTGTTCAACCTTATAAATCAAGAGAAACTAAAAGGAAACAAGAGTAAATTGACATTTCAAATTGTTAGGAATTAAGATATTAGTAAAAGTTAAAAGAAATACAAAAGATTAAATAAAAGAGTAAAGAATAAAATGAAGAAACAGATTATTTGACAGAAATCAATTAAGTAAAAGTTTTGATAGTCAAATCAAGGAATTAAAAAAGACACATGAAAAGCTTCTTTCTCAGGCAAGATCAGTTCTATGATCACTCCGAAGTGTGGAGCACATGCCTTCAAGGCTTCGACTCAACACACCCTTTCCAATGCCACAACCACACAGGGGAAGGAATTTACTGAGTGGCACAGATAGTCCTCCTGGGGCTTCCCTGGTGGCTCAGGCGGAAAAGTGTCTGTCTGCAATGCAGGAGACTGGGGTTCAATCCCTGGGTTGGGAAGATCCCCTGAAGAAGGCAATGGCAACCCTCTCCAGTACTCTTGCCTGGAGAATCCCGTGGAGGGAGGAGCCTGGTGGGCTACAGTCCATGGGGTCGAAGAGTCAGACACGAGTGAACAACTTCACTTCACTTATAGTCTCCTGCTGTCTAAAGATTCAAAAGGATTCATAGGGATTCAGAAGCAGTAAACACGAGATGAACAGGTGGATTTTTCTGTCCATTTCTTCAGAACACCCTCCCACCCTACAAGAAGCCCCACATATTTGGTTGCAGCAGTGGGTATGGGACCTGGACTGGCCTTCCCTGTTAGTCACAGACCCCACGGTCTCCTTAGCATCTGCCAAGCACAGGGTCACCTCAGGGGAGGATGGAAGAGACTTCCCTTCCTCTGGCTCCTGAGCTTCTCAGTCTCCCTCCCATTCCTGGCTCCTTAACCCCTCAACAGCACTCCTGTTCTTTCTTCCAGCTACCTTCACAGAGGCAAGCGCCCGCTAAGCCCTTCTCATTGGAGAGATACTTTTGACCTGCGCTTAGTTTAAAAAGTCTAGACGTGGACTTCCCTGGTGACACAGTGGATAAGAAGCCGCCTGCCAATGCAGGGGACATGGGTTCAGTCCCTGGACTGGGAAGATTCTGCATGCAGTGGAGCAACTAAGCCCATGAGCCACAACTACTGAAGCCCGTGCCCCAGACTCAGTGCGACAACAAAAGCCTGGATCCTCCCTTATCAAGCAGACTCATGACTTCCGCTTGATGGAGTCAAGTGATGGAGCAGGCTAGGGGGTCAGCAGGAGAGGCCCTTAGAGAGGAACCAGCACTGTCCCCATGGGAATGACATGGCCTGACAGGGACAGTCACAGGGTCTGCCCTTCTCAACCCTGCCTGCCCCTAAAAATCACATCTCCTTATTCTGAGCAAGAGCTACTTCCTTTCATGACTTTAATCCCAGTAATCTCAAAGCTTGATGCTTTTGAACTGTGGTGTTGGAGAAGACTCTTGAGAGTCCCTTGGACTGCAAGGAGATCCAACTAGTCCTTTCTGAAGGAGATTAGCCCTGGGATTTTTTTGGAAGGAATGATGCTAAAGCTGAGACTCCAGGACTTTGGCCAGCTCATGAGAAGAGCTGACTTATTGGAAAAGACTCTGATGCTGGGAGGGATTGGGGGCAGGAGGAGAAGGGGACGACAGAGGATGAGATGGCTGGATGGCGTCAGTGACTCAATGGACGTGAGTCTCAGTGAACTCCGGGAGTTGGTGATGGACAGGGAGGCCTGGCGTGCTGCGGTTCATGGAGTCGCAAAGAGTCGGATACGACTGAGCGACTGAACTGAATCTCAAAGGACTTAACTCCTCTTTCCCAGAATATCACACTACAGCTATCAAAAAACATATTAAGAAGACCTAATCAGCAGCACTGGAAAACATGAAAGAAAGGAGTAGTATTGGAAAACATGCAACGGAAAGAGCTCAGCAGCTTATTCACCACGAGCAGAAGCACTCTCTTCCAACTAATTCTGAGAACAATCCAGCTTACCCTTGACCACTTTCCAAGACAAGAAGAAAGGATGTCTAGGGGGGTCTCTGAAGAGGAGACTGTGAAGAGATGCCCTGGGGAGCAGCAGGGCCCCAGGACCAGGCGAGGCTGGGGAGGGGGACCCAGGAGAGGACAGGGGTCAGCAGAATCCAGAAAAAGGGCCCAGACTTGGTTGGAAACCTCAGTTCACAGCCCACTAAACTAAAAGCTCATCTAAGGGGATAAAGATGTTGAATATTAGACTAAGTGGTTAATCCAGGGTTTGACTGTGGTAAAAAATTACCAATATCTTTAGCAAGAACACATTGAGATAGCATAAACTTATTTAGCACTAAGGAATATTTTCAATATATGAAATGATATACATTGGAAAATCAACTGAATCTGACACAATACATGTGAAAGGGAATTAAGTTGGAAATTTAAGAACAAAATGAATGAATCTGGGATCTACTTTTCTTTTGCCCCCTGCTGCTACTGTGGCTCATAACTCCCTCCTCCCATTCTGTCCTTTTCTATCTGTGGATCATCTTTTTCTGTCTTTTCGTTCATCCCCCTGCTTTTTGCCCAGGTCACGCTCCTTCACTCTTTACTGTGTCTTTCTAAGCCCAGGGGACCCACTCCCCCAAGCTCAACTGCCCCCTGCTTCTATCTCACGCTGTCTCCCTGGTTCTCCCTCGATCTCCCTTTCTCCTCATCCCCTTGCCCCACGCATTCACAGGACGAGCACGCCTTCCGGTGGGGCCCTGGGAACGTAAACACACCCTGACAGGCACTGCCAATGGGATGGGATCTGAAACCGCCCCCACCCCGGGTCTCGGGGGCCTCTCTGAGGAGGTGACTGCGAAAAGATCACCTGGGCAGCAGTAGGGCTGGGGCCCAGGACGAAGCAAGGCTGCAAAGGAGGACTCCAGGGAGGACAGGGGTCTGCGGGACCCGCGGTCAGGGGCAGGCGTGACGGCCCGACTCCGCCCACCAGGGCCGGGGGACACGCCGGGAGGGACCTGACCAGGCGCGGGGAGTGGAGGGAAGACGGGGACGAGGACCGAGGCTGGAAGGTCGGGGCGAGGACCAGGCGCGAAGCGGTTTTACCAGAAATAGGTGTGGGTCCGGCCCCCGCGGCAGAGCGCCTCCAGACTAGGCGGGGCTCCCCGCGGCTGGGACGGTAACAGCCGCGGGGGCCCGGGAGTGTGGAGGACCCGGCGCTGAGCGCGTCAGCGCGCAAGTTTGGACGCGAACTACTGAAACTCACTTGGTGAACCGGGCCGCCAGTCCTGGAGATCTGCTTCCCGGTTGGCAGGAAATGGCGCCGCCGGGGGTGTGACCAGGGGGCGTGGCCTTGGGCGTGGCCACCCGCCTCCCCGCCCCTGGGAGTTTCCGGTCGTTGGGTACCGCGTCTCTGAGACTCCATCGCCTTGGGACCTCGTCTCGTGTCCAGCCACTGGCGCCGCGCCCACGTTCCCTCCAGTCAGATGTTTACGGTGCTTTCAGGTAAAAACCTAAGGTCGTGAGGCCACTTATACTGAATGCAGAGATCTTTCTTTCTCAAAAAATAGAAAATGATTTAAGTCAAAAATCCTTTCTGGGAGCGTGTCCTGTGAGTCCTGTGATACGTTTGACATTTGGGTGGGAATGACATCCCACATGTTGTGTAAATCATTACTCTCTTAATATATTGTAGTTTCACATTTTCGTTCGTGTTTATTATCGCAGTTACTTGAAAGTAACAAGGGACACCAAGTGGCCCCTCCAGAACCAAACTCTGACCACCCCTACCCCGCCCCGCCCCCCGCAGCCCCTGACAGCAGCTGTAGGACTTAAATGTCCAGCCCAAATCCTGCTCATGTGCCCTAAGGTCTCCTGAGAGTACCCGGCCCCCTACCTCCCCGTTCCAGGATCTTCAGCAACAGGATTTGTTCACTAACAAGTGGTCTAGTGGGCTCTAGACCACTCAACCATTGATATGGTGCTATGAACTGAATTGTGACCCCCCACCCCCAGTTTTCATACATTAAAACCCTGTCCCCCAGTGTGATGGTGTTTGGAAATGAGGTCTCTGGGAGGTAGGTAGAGTTAGATGAAGACTGGGGCCGGGGCGGGAGGGGGGGGGAGCGGGGGGGGGGGGGAGCGGGGTGGGGGGCAGGGATCGTTGGAGGAGGTCACCAAGAGAAGATGGAACCACTGGTCGACTCAAGAACTGGACCTAGGAAATTAGAGGTCCCTCATCCCCTCCCCTGTCTTTGAAATGTATATTCTGCTCTGTCCCTCACTAGGGTCATTTCTAGGAGGCAGCTTTGAGAGTAATGTGGTGTTGAGACCACATGGATGGTGTGTGTGACTGAGGCTCCATTAAGGCCTCTCTAAGTGCTTAAGATTCTGGGAGATGGATGTGGAGATCTACTCACCTTGTAGCTGCCCAAGACAAGCCTCAAATGTAAGTTCCCTTTCTTATTAAAATAGTCGCCTTCTGTTCTCGGGCCAGGCTTCCTTCATAGCTCAGTTGGTAAATCATCTGCCTGCAATGCAGGAGGCTGAAGTTCGATTCCTGGGTGGGAAAGATTCCCTAGAGAAGGAAATGGCAACCTACTCCAGTATTCTTGCCTGGAGAATCCCATGGACAGAGGAGTCTGGAGGGCTACTGTCCACAGGATTTTAAGAGTTGGACACGACCTAGCAACTAAACCACCACCATTCTCAGGCCAGAGGGTACCCAGATATTTGGTTAAATATTGTTGTGGGTGTGTCTCAGGAGTGTTTCTGGGTAAGATGGACATCTGTGTTAGCAAACTGAAAGAAGCACAGTTGCCCTTTCCAGGGTTGGGGAGGAGAAGCTCATTCAAGCCTTTGAAAGTCTGAATGGAACAAAAGGCTGAACAAAAAGGAACTTGCTCTCTCTCTGCCTTTTTGTCTTCAAGCTGGGAAATCTGTATTCTCCTGTGTTCAGATTTGGACTGTGTCGACTGAAAAGATGCTCAACTTGAGAGCTGCGAGTTAAGTTTTATTTGGGGCAATAGGAGGACTGCGGCCTGGGAGGCAGCACCTCAGGTAGTTCTGAGAGACTGCTCCAAAGAGGCAGTGGGGAAGGTCAATACATAAGATTTTGGTGAAGGGGGAGTTCAATATAATTATTTCAGTTCAGTTCAGTCACTCAATCATGTCCAACTCTCTGCAACCCTATGGACTGCAGCACCCCAGGCTTCCCTGTCCATCACCAACTCCCGGAGCTTGCTCAAACTCATGTCCATTGAGTCAGTGATGCCATCCAACCATCTCATCCTCTGTCATCCCCTTCTCCTCAATACCATTAAACACTCATTTTACAAAAGGTTTTCTGCTAGTCAGGTGGAGCTGATGTGATCATGAAGGGATTTAGTGCTTTTCTAGATATGAAGAGATGCAAGGGTTGAGATCATGAAATCAGCTTCTGAAAACATCTTAAATATCTAAAGACCTGTTTGTTAGGGTAATTAAATGAATAGTTTTGTTTAGGCTTCAGAGGCAAAGCAGAGCAGGCCTCTGACCTTGCTTCTAACCTGCCTGGACACTGCCCTGGGAGTGACTATGAGTGACTACCTGCTATGAGTGCAAGACTTGCAGCACTGTAGATAAAATGGGAGAGAAATCTTGAGATTGTTGAGACCCTGGAGGAGGCCTGGCCAACCAAGCCCCAGGCTTAACTACATTTCAAGTTTTACACAACAAAACAAACAGCATTAACATGAAACCAGAGCTGCACTGCCAAAGCATGCTCAAACTACCTCACAATTGCACTCATCTCACATGCTAGGAAAATGATGCTTAAAATTCTCCAAGCCAGGCTTCAACAGTAACTTCCAAATGTTCAAGCTGTTTTTAGACAAGGCAGAGGAAACAGAGATCAAATTGCCAACGTCCGCTGGCTCATGGAAAAAGCAAGAGAGTTCCAGAAAACCATCTATTTCTGCTTTACTGACTATGCCAAAGCCTTTGACTGAATGGATCACAATAACTGTGGGAAATTCTGAAAGAGATGGAAATACCAGACCACCTGACCTGCCTCTTGAGAAACCTGTATGCAGGTCAGGAAGCAACAGTTAGAACTGGACATGGAACAATAGACTGGTTCCAAATAGGAAAAGGAGTACGTCAAGGCTGTATATTGTCATCTTGCTTATTTAACTTATATGCAGAGTACATTATGAGAAACGCTGGGCTGGAAGAAGCACAAGTTGGAATCAAGATTACCAGGAGAAATATCAATAACCTCAGATATGCAGATGACACCACCCTTATGGCAGAAAGTGAAGAAGAACTAAAGAGCCTCTTGATGAAAGTGAAAGAGGAGAGTAAAAATTAGCTTAAAGCTCAACATTCAGAAAACTAAGATCATGGCATCTGGTCCCATCACTTCATGGCAAATAGATGGGGAAACAGTGGAAACAGTGGCTGACTTTATTTTTCTGGGCTCCAAAATCACTGCAGATGGTGACTGCAGCCATGAAATTAAAAGACACTTGCTCCTTGGAAGAAAAGTTATGACCAACCTAGATAGCATATTAAAAACCAGAAATATTACTTTGCCAACAAAGGTCCATCTAGTCAAGGCTGTGGTTTTTCCAGTGGTCATGTATGGATGTGACAGTTGTGAGAGAGTCAGTTCCTAGGCAGGTTGATAAGGAGTCTAGGGGTCCCCAAAGAGAGAGGGGTCTGGAATTCTCAAGGAGGAAGAAAGGACAAATCTTTTCTTCCTTCTCTACATTCCTTAGGATTATATAACAATAATGTATCCTGCCTAAGGACGGTCTCTGGATTAAACTTTCTGTTATCTTAAAATGTAAATTATGGGAGTAGGTCTGGTGAGGTCTTTATGACCTCCAGACATTCTTTGGATTCATTGGAGAGTATATAACTTCATTGCTAACACTAGCAAGTGGGTACTCTTTCTGCCCCCTTCTGATGCCTATGTCAGAAGCTTTCTCTATCTCCTTTATACTTTAATAAAACTTTATTACACAAAAGCTCTGAGCGATCAAGCCTCGTCTCTGGCCCCGGATTGAATTCTTCTCCTCCGGGGGTCAAGAATCCCGGTGTCTTCGCGTGATTCAACAACAACCTTTCAGTTGGGCCATAAAGAAAGCTGAGTGCCGAAGAATTGATGCCTTTGAACTGTGGTGTTGGAAAAGATTCTTGAGAGTCCTTGAACAGCAAGGAGATACAACCAGTCCTTCCTAAAGGAAATCAGTCCTGAATATTCATTGGAAGGACTGATGTTGAAGCTGAAGCTTCGATACTTTGGCCACTGATGCAAAGTTCTTACTCATTTAAAAAGACCCTGATGCTGGGAAAGATTGAAGGTGGGAGGAGAAGGGAATGACAGAGGATGAGATGGTTGGATGGCATCACCGACTCAATGGACATGAGTTTGAGTAAACTCTGGGAGTTGGTGATGGACAGGGAGGCCTGGCGCGCTGCAGTCCATGGGGTCACAAAGAGTCGGACATGACTGAGCGACTGAACTGAGAGCTGCACAGATTGATGATGATAACAGTTTGTGACCCTCCTGGGATTATAAGCGGGAACCCGAACTGCAATCTTTTAAGTCTCACCCATGGAGTGGCCGTGCTGCCTGGGACCTTTTCCCAGTTGGGACTCCAGATATGCTGTGCCATGGGACTCCCCAGCACTGATTAAGTCTGGATGTTCATCAAAACCCAATTTAATGTTAGTAGTTGAATTAATATTCATTCATTCATTAATTATTAATACCCATTAATTAATATGAGTTAATATTAATAAATATTGAATTAATATTTGTATTACTTATTTGTATATAATGAGTGGCTTATTTTGTTAACAAATTCTTTGAACCTGAGATGAAAGTGAAAACTTTTGGCAAAACAAACACAAATTTACAATGACCTATGATAACCAAAATGTTAAGATTTTTAATAGTATATGTCTTGTGGCGAGTTTTACTTTTCTTTGTAAGACTTTTTTTTTTTTTCCTTAAGATTTCACCCCAGTTTGAGTACATATCCAAAATCCACTGTTCTATTTTACCATGTTTGAATTACTACTTCTCGTATTCCTCTGAGCGGCCTAGCAAAAGAGCCCTGGTCCTCTGAGAGGCCCTGGACTGTGAGAGAATACATTTCTGTCCTTCTGAATCACCAAGTTTGTGGTAATTTGTTATGGCAACCTTAGGAAATCAAGGTTGCCTAAAATGTCCTAAGTAAGATGCCATTTGTGATATCTTTCATTAAAAAAAAATTTTTTTGTTGTTATTTTTGGCCGCATTGGGTCTTTGTTGCTCAGAATTGACTTTCTATAGTGTGGTGAGCGGGGCCTGCTCTCTAGCTTTGGTGTGTGGGCTTTTTGTGGGAATGCCTTCTCTTGTTGCAGAGCATGGGCTCTAAGGCATGCCGGGCTCACTAGTTGTGGTGCTCAGGCTTGCTTACTTTCCCTGTAGCATGAATCCCCTGGGACCAGGGATGGAACCTGTGTCACCTGCATTGGCAGGTGGATTCTTAACCACTGGACCACCAGGGAAGTCCCCATCTTTCAGTTTTTAATTGAAAGACTTTTAAGTTGATTAAATCAAATTGATTTTAGACTTTGAAGCGATTTCCTAAATTTTGCAGAATCTTAGGTAAGATGCAAATAGTATACACACACAGGAGCTGTAAAGGAAAAATCTTACAGTAAATCCAGCAGATACAGGTCAACTTGTAGAAATTTTGGTATCCAGTATTTTCTTCCTGTATTTACATCTGCCTTAACACATAGTGTCAGACTTTATTTTTTTGGGCTCCAGAATCACTGCAGATGGTGACTGCAGCCATGAAATTAAAAGATGCTTACTCCTTGGAAGGAAAGTTATGACCAACCTAGATAGCATATTGAAAAGCAGAGACATTACTTTGCCAACAAAGGTCCATCTAGTCAAGGCTATGGTTTTTCCAGTGGTCATGTATGGATGTGAGAGTTAGACTGTGAAGAAAGCTGAGCGCCGAAGAATTGATGCTTTTGAACTGTGGTGTTGGAGAAGACTCTTGAGAGTCCCTTGGACTGCAAGGAGATCCAACCAGTCCATTCTAAAGGAGATCATCCCTGGGTGTTCTTTGGAAGGAATGATGCTAAAGCTGAAACTCCAGTACTTTGGCCACCTCATGCGAAAAGTTGACTCATTGGAAAAGACTCTGATGCTGGGAGGGATTGGGGGCAGGAGGAGAAGGGGACGACAGAGGATGAGATGGCTGGATGGCATCACCGACTCAATGGACATGAGTTTGAGTGAACTCTGGGAGTTGGTGATGGACAACGAGGCCTGGCGTGCTGCGATTCATGGGGTTGCAAAGAGTTGGACACGACTGAGCAACTGAACTGAACTGAACTAACACACGCACGCACACACACACACACTTGATTTGAATGATATTACACCATCCATAAGCACCCATTAAGCCCCACACCATACTGTAGCCAGCACCTCCTCGCTGACCTTCTGCCATCTGTTCTGCCCAGACCTGCAGAAATCCAGACACCTGGGTTTGCATTCTATTAGAGAAGGTGTAGACAAGAGTTGTGCATGGTGCTTCTGACCAGTAGGGGTGTCAGTGGCCTGCAAAAGCATTTCATAGGCTTCCTAGAGGACAGAAAATTGTGCAGTGGCTCAGGCTGGCATGGCCCCATCTCCATGGCTTGAAGTGCAGCACAGGCATTTCTTGGGCCAATAAGGGGCTCAGGTGCAGAGGCTCAGGTGAGCCCAGGACTCCCACCTTGTGCCTCTGCTTTTGGCAACAATGATCCTGGGTCCTTAGCTACAGTAGAAAATCTCAGGATTCTCAGGCAGTCGGTAACATATTTTTCAGCCTTTCCAGGATGGCAAGAACAGTGCCAGGACCCACTGGTGGAGTTAGAAGTTTGGGGTGGCTCTGGAGAATGAAGGAGGCTTCCTGGGTCTTCCAGGCCTGCACAAGACGGTGCTGATCCCTGGAGGGAGGTTGCTCACACCCTAGAGGCTCAGCCAACCTGGGGATGTCCTCCACTGAACCCCCCACCAACAGGGTACCTCAGAAGGGGGACCAGGAACATTTCAGGGGGCTAGTCTCACGAGAGGAGACCAAGCAATAAAGCTTCGGTGTACATGTCTGAATTTGGGGGAAACATCAGTAGTGGTCTCTAGTGAATGGGACCCTCCTCCTGAACAGAGAAAGTGTAGTCAACGTTATACAACAACCACCACTGAAATAATCCACCCTAAGACTCATAATAAATATAGTGATGGAAACAACAGCAATAATAGGGTGCTGGTCACAGTGACATTAATGTAATGATAATAATAAACCCAAGGGGATGGGAGATTAGAGCACAGACTCCTCAGAGTAAATGACTAGGTACCCAAACCTAGTCCTTGTGGGGTATTTTAGACCTGGACTCCTAGATTTTCACACAGGAAATTATGCCTTAAAGCAAACACAGGCAGCCTGCTGGGATAAAAAATCAACCAGGCCCAAGGCATTGGTGAACTTGCTGTAAGGCATGTCTGGGCAGGATGGCTCATGCCTTCAGTTCCTGGTCCCCCCACCCACCCACCCCCAAATGTAGATAGGCATGCACAATTTTGGGGTTACCTTGAATCTCTATGTGTAGCTTCTATTTTAGAAGAGCAGGGCTTGAAAGGGAAGATAGAGAACCAAGGTTTGGAATAAGGCCACCGGGACATAGTCAAGCTCTAAAGATGTTTAGTCCTTGGTCAGTTTACTTAGACTCATAGTAATCCTTCCAAGTAGGGCCCTGTTGCTTCCCTTTGTCCAGGTCTACAAGACTTTGTCATGGCTCTGTCTTGCCAGCATTTTAGAACCACTAACTCTTGGAGAACTTGAGCAGAGGAGTTTTTGAGACAAAAGAATTATTAGGAAAATGTCCTGTTTTCTATGACTCTGATCCTATTCATTTTCTTTCTTTTTAAAAAATACTTATTTGGCTGTACCAAGTCTTAGTTGCGACATGTGGGATCCTTTTTTAAGTTGCTTAAAAAGGTCCCACTTTTTTTTTAATTTTTTAATTAATATTTTTTTTTTTTTACTTTACAATATTGTATTGGTTTTGCCATACATCAACATGAATCCGCCACGGGTGTACACGTGTTCCCCATCCTGAACCCCCCTCCCACCTCCCTCCCCATACCATCCCTCTGGGTCATCCCAGTGCACCAGCCCCAAGCTTCCTGTACCCTGCATCGAACCTGGACTGGTGATTTGTTTCTTATATGATATTATACATGTTTTAATTCCATTCTCCCAAATCATCCCCCCACCACAGAGTCCAAAAGACTGTTCTATACATCTGTGTCTCTTTTGCTGTCTCACATACAGGGTTGTCTTTACCATCTTTATAAATTCCATATATATGTGTTAGTATACTGTATTAGTGTTTTTCTTTCTGGCTTACTTCACTCTGTATAATAGGCTCCAGTTTAATCCATCTCATTAGAACTGATTCAAATGTATTCTTTTTAATGGCTGAGTAATACTCCATTGTGTATATGTACCACAGCTTTCTTATCCATTCGTCTGCTGATGGACATTTAATAGCCAGGACATGGAAGACCTCAGTGGGATCTAGTTCCCTGAGCAGAAATTGAACCTGGGCCCCCTGCAATGGGATCATGGAGTCTTAGCTACTGGACCACCAGGGAAGTCCCTGATCCTGTTCATTTTCACTGATGGGACAGAGATAGTTCCAGAGCCCTGCAAAGCCTCTGACAGCCACTTCAGCTACGTCAGCCTTCACCTGACCTGGTGTGTGGTTCATAACAATCAGAAGCGATGATTCCAAGGTCAGGTGACTTTCCACGGGGCTCCTCCGTGTGTAGGTCCTGGGGATTTTGTCTTGGGTGCAGGATTCTCTCAAGCTCTCATGTTCTCTAAACTTAACCAGGGTTTTTTTTTTTTTTTTTTTAATTATTTATTTGTTTATTTTGGCTGTGCTGGGTCTTCATTGCTTTGAGGGCTTTTCTCAGGCGGCGGTGAGCGGGGGCTATTCTTCATTGTGGTGCTTGGACTTCTTATTGCAGTGGCTTCTCTTGCTGCACAGTACAGGCTTTAGGGCACACGGACTTCATAGTCCTGGCTCATGGGCTTAGGAGTTGCGGTCCCCCCTCCAGAGTGCAGGCTCAGCAGTTGTGGTGCACAGGCTCAGTTGCTCTGCAGCATGTGGGATCCTCCAGGACCAGGAATCGAATCTGCATCTCCTGCATTGGCAGATGGACTCTCCACCACTGATCCACCAGGGAAGTCCCTTCCCGTGCTTTTATAAATTTGTTCTGTTACCTGGGGAAATGTGGTTCAAGAAAGAATAAAGTGGCAGAGGAGAACAACAGAAGTTCCTGTGCATGAACAGATGGCGTGATGTCCCTCGGCAGCACACTAGGGCCAATGGAATGTCTTTGTTTGGATAATGAGGACATTTAATACTTAGTCAGGTATATCCAGGGTCATGGAGGTCCCATGAGAGCAGAATGGGCTTCCAGGGAGGACAGGGAGTCCTGGTTATGCTGGCTGCTCTGTTCTTCAGTGATGGGAATAAGCAGTTTGAATGGAAATGATTGTCAAATGGGAACATACGATGTTTATATTGACAATAGAATGGAAGATTACCAACAGCTGTCCTTCTGTTTCAGTTCAAGTGACTTAGGCTAGTTTGAGGAACCCATGGTTTTAAAGAGTAACTGGGCCTCTTTTCTGTGAACCCTCTCAAGACTCCAGTAACTAGTCAGTGGCTCCTCTCCTGTTCTGGGCTCCCCTGGGGCTCCCATCAGCTTGTGGAACTTGCCACCACATATGTTAGTTTGCTGGACATGGATGTGTCATGACAACTAAAATGGCGCTTCCACCCCTTAAGCTGAGCAGGAAGGTGAGCCATTTGTTCATTTCCATTCAGCATCTCTTTTCCAAATGGAAAAGTGCACGGCAGTGAAGTAGCAGTGGGTACAAAGCCCAGACTTCGGATCTGAGTTGCGCCTCTTGATTCTGGGACTCCCTGGAGGTAAGGGGCAAGAGCAGTGACCAGAGTGCATCTCAGATGCTCCTCTGTTCCTCAGTTTCAGATGTTACGGGGCTGGAGACTTGGTTAGAAAACTTGTTTTAAAAATTCATTTTGTTTGCTGAGGATTTCCTAGTATGAAGCATTAGAGTGGGCACAGAACTCTGATTTTATACATATTCTAGGTGATTAGAATCAACTTCGTTCTGGAAACATGGACCTAGATGAAGGCTACTTCTAGCTCTGCTATTGTAGTGTTCCAAGTATTCCTATAAAACTGAGTATGAATCTAATACCAGTTTCTATGATTGAACAACTCACATGGTGTGTGTGTGTGTGTGTGTGATGTGTGCTCATGCACACACATGCAGCGTGAAAAGGTGAAACTATTCCTTATTCCATACAAAGCCCAAACCCAAATGTATAAGTAAACCTTAGGTAACTGACAGTGAGAATTCGCTAGTTTGATAGACTATACAGACTGAAGATGGTGCAGCTCTGAACACCCAACACCTTTAGTGAGGAGAGAGAAGGGAGGATGATAATTGCAATTTGCAGATTCTAATGAGTAATTTATGTAGATTAATGTAATGAGTGAATTGTGTGATTTATGAGGCAAAGAAAGCTTTCCTGAGGAAGCCATTTTTCACCTGAGTGTCTGAGTAAAGGGTAACAATATTGACTAAGATCTAGAATATTAAATGAAGATCAGTTGTGGAAAGAAAGTAATATATTGAAATGAAGGTAAGTTACTTTTGAGGTATCTATCAGAAATCCATTTAGATAAGACCTAACCCTGGTGGCTCAGCTGGTAAAGAATCTCCCTGCAGTGTGGGAGACCCGGGTTCTATTCCTGGGTTGGGAAGATCCCCTGGAGAAGGGGAAGGCTACCCACTCCAGTATTCTGGCCTGGAGAATTCCATGGACTGTATAGTCCAGAGGGTCACAAAGAGTTGGAAATGACTGAGCAACTTTCACCAATAAACTTTGGCAAGAAGTTCAAGTTGGAAACATAGTGTAGTTTTTCTTAAACAGGCTTCACTCAGGTGAGCAGAAACCATACTGAATATTTGAAACAGAGTGGATCTACTGCAGGTAACCAGGTGCACAGGGACTGACAGGTCAAAAGGGCACAGAGACTAAAAACCAGAGGACAGAGTTACCACCTCCATGCCACAAGGACGAATGATGATCAGAGATCTTTGGAGTTGACTCTGACATCTTTTTTTTTTTTTTTTGGCCACACTGTGTGGCTTGTGGGATTTTAGTTCCTGGACCAGTTTTGAACATGGGCCACAGCACTGAAAGCGCCAAGTCCCAACCTCTAGGTCATCAGGAAACTCCTGACCCTGGTGTCTTTAAGATAAAAGAGTGACTAAGAGGCGTCTAAGAGGTCCCTTGTCTCTCGGTAGACGAGTCCCAGCATGAAGTGTGATGAAGGCTGAAGATGTTTCTATAGATTAAGAAGCAACTAGGGTGACAGAAAACATATAGTCTTTCAAGTCATTTGGTGAGGAAAGGGAGAAAAGAGAAGAGGAGAGAAGGGAGAGAAAAAGTCTAGGTAAATTTAGATTCTCAAAGGCAGTTGGTTTTATCCCAGTCTGTTGATCAGGCACTGCTGGGAAAGCCAGAACCGGAGACCATTCCTCTGATTCCTATAGGTCATGTCCTCAGCCTGTTGCAGTTTTAAGAAATGAGCCATAAAGATAAGTGATAATACCAGAATATTTTCCCAAAAAAGTTTATTTCTCAAAGCTTTTTACAAATTGTCTTGCCCCAGGAAAGTTTGTTTTGCTGCATTCTCTCCTATGTATTAATATATCTTTATAGGAAGCAAGCTTAACCCAGGAGATGAGGGAATTGTCTAGAGCAGAGCTGAAGGATTTTGCCTTCTTCTGCTTTGAAAGGGTATGGTGTCAGTCTTCTAGGATGAAAATGGCACATGAGATAGGTTTTGCTCTGCCTGAAATCTGGGACTCCATATTTTGGCAAAACAGGATAAAGGCAAGCCTCAATTTGCTTCAAAGAGCAAGGATCTCAGGAGAGATTTTGGAAAGTGTCCACTTTTTTTTTTGCATCTGCTTTCAACTTTTTGTTCAATCTAACTTCTCATTTGAGCTGCTAAAAACTGTTCCGTCTTTATGTTGGCCTTGTTCTGTGCTCATCTAGCAGTTCTCTGTGGACATGCTAAGAACACAAGACCAAATGAGAAGTCTGAATAGAGGAGTAACTAAGCCTGTAACTGGGTGATCTTGAACTTGGATCGCTTCACCTATAATGAGGGTGTTGAATTAGATAATCTCGTTGGACTGTGAAGAAGGCTGAGTGCCAAAGAATTGATGCTTTTGAACTGTGGTGTTGGAGAAGACTCTTGAGAGTCCCTCGGACTGCAAGGAGATGCAACCAGTCCATTCTGAAGGAGATCAGCCCTGGGTGTTCTTTGGAAGGAATGATGCTAAAGCTGAAACTCCAGTACTTTGGCCACCTCATGCAAAGAGTTGACTCATTGGAAAAGACCTTGATGCTGGGAGGGATTGGGGGCAGGAGGAGAAGGGGACGACAGAGGATGAGATGGCTGGATGGCATCACTGACTCGATGGACATGAGTCTGAGTGAACTCCAGGAGTTGGTGATGGACAGGGAGGCCTGGCATGCTGCGATTCATGGGGTTGCAAAAAGTCGGACACGACTGAGCGACTGAACTAACTGACTGAGGGAGCTTAGTGCTTAAATAGACCATGATTTAATCAGCTCTCACTGCAAGTGGCCAGAATGAGGATGCTACTTAGTCTGTGGCCAGCTTAAATTTGGACAGGTCCAAATCTTTGTGGAACTCAATGTTCTAGATCAGACAGGGAACAGGAGACATTTTAAATAATTCCTCCGTATAAAGGAGAGAGAGGAGGGTGCTGCTGAGGAGGTCACAGTTGGTGTCCAGCAAGGGGTCCGTTTACCACAGAGTTGAGTCTCCTCACATTGCAAATAGCAGAATCTCGATGGAGACAGCCCCAGGTCACATGTCTGGTAGAAGCCAGGAGTATAACCTTAGAACTCAATTCATTAACTTGCTTTTCAACCTTTTCCATTCTACCTCTTTTATTAATTAGTTTACTAATTTTATCCATCAATAAAGTAACTAACAGCCCCTATATGAGGAAGGGGGATGCAAAGCAAACAAGACAGAGAGCTTCCTGCCCCGCCCCCAACTTCTCCCCATCCTGGAAGCTTGCAGCCTAGAAAAGGTATTTCCTGCAGCATCAGAGACTAGACTGACAACTTCAGAGAATCCCGACGTAGACGTCAAGGAGAGAAGATCTAGAGAGGTTCGCTGCACTGAGATCAAAGACAGAGCTACACCTCATTGATTTGTGTAGCTGCTGCTTAGCTTTTAATTATTGACTCTTTTTCTGCAGCAAAATGGTGTCAGTTCAGCTCTGCAGCCCCCTATCTTATCCTCAAAGGAAAGGCATTCGACTTCACAGCGACCATCCATTTTCAGACAGTGTATCTGTCTTTTAAGGCTTCTTGGGGCTAGAAAGCAAAGAAAGCAATTAGTCTTCAGTTATCTAGTACTTAATTACCAAAAACTTCGCCAGCCAGGCCAGCTTAGAATTCCCTGTGACCCGAATTCCAAGGAGATATGGGTTGTGAATCTAGCTATCAGATAAAGCAGATGTGACCTCAACAGCTGTTGTCTGAACTCACATCCCTGGTTCAGTATATACCGTGTCCTCCCATTGGATTCAATTAGGAAAAATGAAAAAGAGTTCCCTCTGCTGTTGTCTTTATTGGACATATACAAACAGAATGTTTCTTCCTGGGAGGAGACGATATGCTTTTGAATTCCAGTGAACAATCTTTTCCAAGAAATGTTTTTTTTTTTTTTTCTTGTCTCCAAAATAATAGTCTCTGATAAATAACAAAAGATAAAGCTTGTTTATTTACATTATAGGCAAATTAGTACTTTGGCATATGGTTGTGGAATTCCACATTTTTGCTATAAAGATCAAAAGAAACATAGTGCACTAACCTGCTCCATAAATACCATCAACGGAATATTATAATATTATCTTTACCAGCAACCTTAGGGCGCCTGAGGCAGTGTGTGCTCATTCAGAACAAAGAGACTAAGCTGAAAAGAGTAAAGTGTTTCAAGAGAGGAGTAATCGAAAAAATATTCTCTGGAAAAATAATTGAAAGAGCTGACAGTTATTCTCAAAAGGTGTAATACTTATGCTTGCAAAGCCACTCTGGGAGGGAAGTGTGGGCTGTCACACATCTCAGACATTACCATGTTGAAAGCTTGATGATGCCCAGGGTAGGGCTAACCAATGGAAAAAAAAAATGTCAAGAACTTAGATTTCTGCTCAGAGTAAAGGGAAACATTTTCAGTAGTCCAAAGTTGAACTTGGGATATTGTGAGTTATAGATCACTGAAATTTATCAAGCATCAGAGCAGTCAATTGACATGTCGTATGTTTACATTGAATTGGGGCAAAGAATAACAATAATAATGATAAGAACAATGAGAACTGAATAATAATAATAGTTAACTCCATCAAATGCTCCTGGCACTGTTTAAGCAGTGCATATAGAGACCAAGAAGTCATTTTCACCTTCCATCTGTTAGTAAGTAGTAGAACCTCTGAGTTTTGTCTGGCTGCTCAGGGAAGATTCCCCTGGAGAAAGAAACGGCAACCCACTCTAGTACTCTTGCCTGGAAAATTCCATGGGATACAATCCATGGGATTGCAAAGAGTCACAGGACTGAGCTACTTCACTTTCACTTTCACTTTTCAGATCCTTAGCTAAAGATGACTGTTTCTGGTTTTCTATTTCCGTCTAGCCTCGTGAATGATTTTGGACCAATAAAATAGGACTGGAGTGATATGAGCTGTTTCTGTTTTACTCAATTTTTATTCCTTCCTTTTAGAGCATCTTAGAATCAGTGACATAGTCACCTGTTTGGGATGGCAAGATTGACCTTCCTCCCTGATCCCAGCATGGCTTACCTGATGGAGAAGAGCCTTCTTCCCAACCTACTCAATTACCTCTTTTGGAACTTTTACATGAGAGAGAAATAAACTTCCTTTTTTCTATTACTCTAGTTTAAGGCTTTTGTTCTCTTTTTAATTAAAACCAGTTGGCCTATACTCTAATTAATATAATAAAATGTCTTAATCTTGAAAAAAATGCCCTATTATTATTATTTCCATTTATAGGAAATAAATTGAAACACAGAGTTCATAAATCTTATGAGGACTGGAGCTGAGATAGGCCTCAAATATGTTGGCATTATAGTCTGTGTTCATCACCTCTTTTATTAATCATTAAACCCACTTGCAATGCTGAGATTCTGTGTGACTGTTGTGGCGGTAGCCCTAGACTGTGCTCCTTATTGAGAAACAAGCATGTCTGAGCTGAGTTTTGGAAATAAGAAGCTCTTACACATCTCCTTCTACAGTTGATTTGAATCAGCTGGAGTCTGGATGGAAGGAGATGGAGCTGCTGCTGCTGCTAAGTCGCTTCAGTCGTGTCCGACTCTGTGCGACCCCATAGACGGCAGTCCACCAGGCTCCCCCGTCCCTGGGATTCTCCAGGCAAGAACAGTGGAGTGGGTTGCCATTTCCTTCTCCAATACATGAAAGTGAAAAGTGCAAGTGATGTTGCTCAGTCGTGTCCGACTCTTAGCGACCCCATAGACGGCAGTCTGTCCAGGCTCCTCTGTCCATGGGATTCTCCAGGCAAGAGTAGTGGAGTGGGGTGCCATTGCCTTCTCCAAGGAGATGGAGAGGACAGCTTAAAACTTGTTTCCTTAGCCTGGATTCGTTGTCTGACTTCACCCCCCGGCCCCACTCCCACCCCCGGCACCCCAAGAAAGAGACTGAGGCCGAAGTTAAGAAACTGACTTTACAAGAGATGGTTTGAAACATGAAGGCAATGTTCCTCAGCTCTGTTCTTTATTTCTAGTCCTGCGGGTTTTCAAAATTTTCAAAAGTGCGATGCAAACAACGACCTTCCAGGAAGCCTTTCCTGGTCTCCCCATTTGGAAACAAACTTCTGCTTCTGTGGCTTCTCTTTTACTTTTCTTCTTCATGGCACTTGTGAGCACTGTTTTGTATCATAATTATTTGTGATATATTTGCATTCTAAACTTATTACATGCTTATTTGTTACTATGGGCAACCTATTTTTGATCAACACAGAAATAATAGACTAATAAACAGTAAGTAAATTAAGAGCAAAGGCCACACTCTAATGTTCACCTCCACTTTACCTCCTTCTGTTGTAGTCCCTAGAACAATTTCTCATTAGTGGTAACACACATTCAATAGATGTTGGGACAGGGGAGCTTGGCTTGCTGCAGTCCACGGGGTTGCAGAGAGTCAGACAGGACTGAGCAACTGAACAACAAAAAGCTAGGTACTGAGGCCAGATTGTGCAGTAAGTAAGTGTAGCAATTCAGAAACCACGAAGAAGAAATAGACAAGATGTTGTATGATGCATGGAGAACCCCATGAGGAAAGGCATCATAACAAAAGGAATGAAGGATGGTTGAGAAGGGAATGAACATAAAAGTTGATTAGGGATAAAGTCTTGGCTGTATGGAGTAAAAAGAACCCATTTCTAAGGACTCAAGGACTTCAAAGAAAACTAATCAAGGTGTTAGTGCTTTAAAGGATATAATTTTCCATCCGTGTGTAAGAGCCAGAAAAAAGGTTCAAGATAATCTAGGATTAGGAGATCTGCACCAGTTAGTTAGACTTGAAAAAATAGACTAAGGACCATCATGAGTTTAGTTTCTAGGCTACAGAGGCTATATTTCTCTAAATTAACAAGTTCTTTTGGAGTTTGTCTCTAACATTTTCTCTCATTTTAAAGCAATCACTTTGTTATACTTTGCAGATAGGTCAAAGATCATAGGAGGAAAGAGATTTAAACATAAAGAGAACTCTGAACCCCTTTGTAGAGCTTTTAGGGAAATTAACGAGATACTCTTCTGATTGAAGGTGGCCTGAATCAGTGTGGCCACAATGATTTGTGTCTAAGCTTAGGAAAAGATTTCCTGTAACTGGTTTGTTCTGGGACCTTTTCAGGACATAGGGCTGAGTCATGTACTCTTCTGAAAGCTGAGCTTTCTTCTCAAAAGACAGATCCTGAACAGACTGCCATCCTTACATCAATAAAGATTTCCCGCTTACCTGAGAAAATCTGAGCAAGAAGAATCATGGCAGCAAACATTAAGAAGAAGGTTTTCATGGCTCCAGGCATCAGTGGAGAGAGGATGAAGGAGGTACAGTGGCAGGAATCTAGCTGTTTTATTGAGGGAAATTGATTAAAACAAGTTCTACAGCTCTGAAACAGTGGAACGTCAATTTTGGTTTGTAGTGTTCATTAAGAGTGAACTATTTTCCATGCCCCACTGAATAATATGTGGGCTGCTGGGTCAGGTTTTACCTAAGTAAACACTTAGGAGAGAGTACCTTGTCTTCTCCTGTCTTCCTACCTGGAATGCTGTCTTCTACATCTCTGTCCAGATTTCTCCTATGTTCCCGAAACCCCTTCTCAAGCCCTACCACTTCCATAGAGTCCATAACCACCATTCCTTTTATCCTTGTCTGAGATTTTACATGCAATTTGCTTTTATAAGATTCACTCAGCCATTATTGATTGGCACTGGGTATATATCTTTTTCAAATTATACTCTATGAAAAAAATTGATCTCCTCATTTGTATTGTAAACTCCATAAAGGAAAATAACTTTCTTCTCATCTTTTTTCTTCCCATTCATTCCTTACAACAGTATTTTTAACAATAGGTGCTCAAAATATATGTATTTGACTTATTGGTTGATAGCTGGCTGGTTAGAGGAATCCGTGAATAATTAAGCAATCAGTATGAGAACTGTCATTAAATGTTCAAAGTTTTTACACATGTAAGATATGATTACTCAGGGTAATAATGTTAGTATTACATATGCCTATAGTTTATATTTTCTGGGAATAGTATTCATTCAACCAATATGTGTTGGACAGTGTGTAATGTCCAACAAATACCATGTGTATTTGTATGTTACTAAGAAATTTGAATTTTATCCTAAAATCAAAGGAAAGTCATCAAAGGGTTTTAAGTAAGGGGGTTATCCGAAAGATTTGAAATGAAATAAAGGGTTTTATAAATCATTAAGAGAAGAATAAACATTCTATAGAAAAAATGGAAAAGACATGAAAGAGCAATTAAATAAAGGAAAGTGAAAGTGTGAAAGTAGTGTCCAACTCTTTGGAGTTCCCATGATCTATGTAGTCTGTGGAATTTTCTCGGTCAGAATACTGGAGTGGGTAGCCGTTCCCTTCTCCAGGGGATCTTCCCAACCCATGGATCAAACCTGGGTCTCCCGCATTGCAAGCAGATTCTTTACCAGCTGAGCCACAAGGGAAGCCCAAGAATATTGGAGTGGGTAGCCTATCCCTTTTCTCCAATGGATCTTCCCAACCCAGGAATCAAACCAGGGTCTCCTGCATTGCAGGTGGATTCTTCACTAACTCAGCTATCAGAGAAGCCCAATTTATAAAGGAAGAAACATGAAAAAAATCAAATGAGGAATTCCATTTCTAATAAACTGAAATGAGCTCCTAACAGATGATCGTTTCCATTGATAACAAGTGAAAGTCTGGAGGAAAAAAACAACCTACCCGAAGGATATGAAAGTTACAATAAAGACAGACATGTTTTGGAGAAAAGTCAAACTTGGAAAAATGGACCAGAATGGAATGAATTCTCTGATTGCAATGTGGCATGAAGCAGTTAGAGCTCCAAAAATAAATACGTAAAAATAATCTGCCACCTTGCTAAACTTAGGACAGGCACAAGGACAGAATCAAAGTTACTTAAAGCTGGGGACTTCCCTGGCGGTTCAGTGGTTAAGACTCCACTCTTCCAATGCAGGGGGCGTGGGTTCAGTGTCTGGTTGAGGAAATAAGATCCTGCATGCAGTGTGGCCAAAAAGAATAAGAAAATAAAAAAGCATTCTGGAGGCCTGAAAGAGGGGCAGGTATTCCCACGCAAGGTTACAAGCCCAATCAATACAGGCTGTGTGGGCTTTTTATCTCTCGATAAAGAAGTGTTCCCAGCCTGAACTTGCCTTTTGTTGCTGAGTAGAGGTCAAAAGACTACACACGCAAGACTGCCATTACCAGCAAAATAATACAAAATGTTATTAACAACTGTATGCCTAAACATTCAACTGCTTACATAAAATAGTAATATTATTATTAATCAAAAGATGGCTTTGAAAGGGCATCTTTTCACTCCAAAATACAGAATGAGCTCCAAATACTAAAAAAAAAAAGTTTAGTTGGCTCTTCATTTTTAGTTTCTAAAGGTAGAAAATGAGTTTTTTGATTTGATATCTTTCTTCTTTCTAAATACAGGCATTTGAAACTATAATTTTTTTCCTCTAAGCATTAGTTTAGCTGCATCCCATAAGTTTTGTGGGGTTTTTTTGTTTGTTTGTTTGTTTTGTTTTTTACATTTTCATTCACCTTGAAATATTTTCTAATTTTTCTTACGATTTTTTTCTTTGGCTCATTATTTATTTGGGGGAGTGTGTGGTTTAATTTTAGGAGAAGGCAATGGCACCCCACTCCAGTACTCTTGCCTGGAAAATCCCATGGACGGAAGAGCCTGGTAGGCTGCAGTCCATGAGGCTGCACAGAGTCAGACACGACTGAAGCGACTTAGCAGCAGCAGTAGCAGTGGTTTAATTTTAACACATTTGAGACTTTCCTAAGTGTGCTTCTGTTATTCCCTTGTGGTTGGAGAGCATATTTTCTATGATTTCAACTCTTTTTTTTTTTTTTTTCAACTCTTTTTATTGAGAATGTTTTCTGCCTAACATATGGCCAGTCCTCGAGAATACTTCATGTGAACTCGAGAGAATCTGTGTTGTGCTGTTGTTGGATGGGCTGCGCCGTAGATGAGGTCTCACGGGGTTTACTTTTTATAAAAATGTTCTTTTGTCTCTAGTGGCCGGTTTGTCTTAAAGTCTGTTTTGTCTGTTTTTCGTGTAACCATTACAGCTCTCTTTTGGTGACTGTGTACATGGTGTATCTCTTCTCACCGTTTTCCTTTCTGTGGTCTGTGAGAATCACACCCATCTCTCTGCCCAATATCCTAAGGGCAACTCCCCGGCGCTTTCTGCTCTTGTCCTACCGTCGGAGGCGGCCCCAGCCACAGCTCTTTTCAGGCGTGAGCACCACAGGGTGACTTGTCTAGCTCTCCAGGCAGCCTTCCTTGAATTTAGTCTCTTAAGCATTGATGTGAACGTGATATTTTCCTCACCTTTCCCCATGAGAGGCTGAGTGAAGTCACAGTCACAGCACCACAGAGAAACCCTGTCCCTGCCTTCTCTAGTTTTCTCTTATACCCTCAAGTAGGTACAAGGGTAAGTGTTTCAGAACGCGTTTTGAGGTTAGCCTCTTTACTCTCCTTACCTTTGCGGTTTAGCACCTCAGTCAGGACTGTGGAAATTAATGATGCTTAGCGTTTTGTCCTCTGCCTTTTGGGAATTCGGCCCATACTGATCCGTCTTGCTCTGTAGGCACCGTTGTTTCCTTTCAGTTATTGTGAGAGGGCTTTCAAGTGGAACCCAGAACCAGGAAAGGGTACTAGCCGTCTAGCATAAGGCCTACAAAAGCTACAGCTTCAGAATTGATGGAGTTCAGAGCTTGCTAACCAGGAGCATTATGTAGACCAACTCAAGTGGGGACACTGTAGGAGAGGCCCAGCCCCCGGGTCTCTCTTCCTTGCCACTTTTCTCTGCCCCATCCATCACCTAGAACCTTCCTCTTCAGAAGATTCAGCGGAAACCAATAATCAGAGATCTCCATAATTTACTGAGGAATCAACAGACACTTATCTGAGGCATCCGCTTGACATCTGAAAGGACTGACTTTTCAAGTAACAAGAAGCTAATGTGAGCTGAGACTATATTATTCTGTAGGAAGGATCGGGTGTCTCAGGGAAAAAGAGGTAACTGAATACAGAAGTTCTAAAAGGAACAAAGTATGGAAGAGAGGAGAGAGCAAAAGGAAGAAGGGAAATTTGTGAATGGTTGAGTGTTAATGAGAGGTACCCTCTGAGACCATAAGCCGTCTGACTCTGGATGCTGTTTAAGGTAATGATTAAGGTAATAACAGGGCACAACCACTGATCCTCCACTCCCTAGGACTCTGAGACATGTACATGAATTCTGTAAAAGAGCATTAGTTCAGATCCAGAATACTTTGTTTTGGAGTCAAGCAGTATGGGATGTGGGATGAGTAAGGAGTACCCTGGCTTTGTGATGTTCTCTGAGTCATCAGCTGCACACTCACTGTGGAGATCCAGGGAGAAGGACCATCCTCTGGCAGATGGTGACTCACCCAGATTTTTAGAACCAGATCCTCCACTAGCCACTTCCCTGAACTGTTTCCTGTGAAAATGAAGGAAACACTGTAGAGTCCCACAAGCATTCTGTCTTAGATCTCTTCTGGAGAACAACTGATCAAATGTAAATATTCAGGCTCTGTTGTCTGATCTATTTACATTCATGTCAGACATGAAATGGTTCCCTCACCAGAAGCTTGAAGAAATAATTTAATTTGGACAGCTGGTGATAAAGTGTTGAAAGAACTGAACTTGTATAATGAGAGCAGTGAGGCAACCCTAACATTCAGTCAGTCAGTTCAGTCACTCAGTCATGTCCGACTCTTTGCGACCCCATGAATCGCAGCACGCCAGGCCTCCCTGTCTATCACCAACTCCCGGAGTTCACTCAGGCTCACGTCAGTGATGCCATCCAGCCATCTCATCCTCTGTCATCCCCTTCTCCTCCTGCCCCAAATCCCTCCCAGCAGCAGAGTCTTTTCCAATGAGTCAACTCTTTGCATGACGTGGCCAAAGTACTGGAGTTTCAGCTTTAGCATCATTCCTTCCAAAGAAATCCCAGGGCTGATCTCCTTCAGAATGGACTGGTTGGATCTCCTTGCAGTCCAAGGGACTCTCAAGAGTCTTCTCCAACACCACAGTTCCCTAACATTAGCCACAGCTGAAATACCCCTCTGCTGGATGGTTGGAGGAAAAACAAGAGGCTCTGGTGTGAGTTCAGGAACAAGGACAAGATGGTGAGAGCTGGGCCTGAATGCAGAAGCTGAAACCAAAAGAGATAGTGAGGGAGGGAAACCCTGAGTTCTCCTGTTCTCTTATCCACCATTCAGCTGCCAGGCACTTGCAATAGACTGATACCAGCCAGAAAAACCAGAAAGCTTAGAGAATGTACTTTGCAGACAATATGCCAGTTATACAGAGCAAAGTAGGAAAAAGACAGGCATGGATCTGAGCGCAGAAAGACCAATGAGGCCACGGTCCTCTCAAATGTGGAGCAACATAGTCATATATTAAAACTGGGTAAGCAAGTTTGAGTAGGGCCTATCATTTTGACCTTTATTTTGTGAACTGCAAATTTTTTCATAAGGCAAAGTTATAGAGTCAACCATTTATACATATCCTATGTTGAACCTTTTAAATTAATTTGTAGCATTTCACCCATTGGCAGGAAGAGAAGGGCTTCCTTGGTGCCTCAGAAGATAAAGAATCTGCCTGTAATACTGGAGACCTGGGTTTGATTCCTAAGTTGGGACAATCCCCTGGAGGAGGGCATGGCGACCCACTCCAGTATTCTTGCCTGGAGAATTCCATGGACAGAGGAGCCTAGCAGGCTACAGTCCATGGGATCGCAAGAGAAGAGAAACATAAACTTGGTGTCCTGGACCTTAACTGAGCAGATGTGAGATGTTTTTAAAAAATACACATCATACACTTTAACACCCGTTGTTTTGTGTCTTCTTGATTATAGCCATGCTGAGTGGTGTGAGGTGTGGTTCTGAGTTGCATTTCCCTGAGGAGTAGTGATGTTAATCCTCTTTTCAAGTACCTGTTGGCCATTTTAATGCCATGTAGATGGACCTTGAACACATTATGCTAAGTGAGATCATCAAAAAAGGACAAGTACTGAACGCTATCTATTATATGTAGACTCTAAAAAAGCCAAACATGTGAAACACAGAGTAAAATAGTAGTTACCAGGAGATGGGAGTGGAGGGCTGAAGTCAATGTTGTTTAAGGGCACCAACCTGCAACAGGTAGTAAATAAGCCATAGAGATCTAATGCACAGTATAATGAATACAGATGACAATTTTGCTGAGAGACTAAAACTTAATTATCCAAACAGTATAAAGAAAGGATAAGTATGTCCTGTGATAGAGGTGCTCAACATCACTACAACAGAATCATATTATAATGTAGAAATGTATCAAACTAATATGTATGTCTTAAATTTACATAGTTTTATGTCAAAGATAGTCAATAAAAATACACCATAAGTACTAGAGTAAGTGAGTGACAACATATTGGCACAGAAAGAAATGATGTGGAAAAAAGTAATTTGTTACAGAACTATAACTCCATTAACAGTGATGCGGATGCCGTGTCCATTTATTTTGTGTTAGAATTAGTCCATAAGGATGAATACACAGAACATGGAGGTGATCTGCACATCCTTTGCTGGTTTCCAACTATGACCTTGAGCAAATGACAACCTCCCTGGTCTCAGTTTCTTCAAATATATACAAGGACAATAAAATCTACCATATAAGATGTTTGTGAGTCATATGAGAAAAGTATATGGGCAAGATTCATAAGTTATAAGGGACTCTATAAATATATAGTAATAGTATCTGACTGTGTGAGTAGCTGTTAGGTACCAACTCATGTCTTGACTTTTTTTAAATTTAAGTATAGTTGGTTTACAGTATTACATTTTTTCAAGTGTACAACATAGAGATTCCATGTCTTATAGATTATACTACATTTAAAGGTATTATAAAATATTTTTATTTTCCATGCCATACAATATATACTTATAGCTTATTTATTTTATACATAACAGTTCGTGCCTCTTAACCCCCCACCTGCTACTCCCCCCTTTGTTGCCTTCTCCTTCCCCACTGGCAACCTTTTTAGAGATTGTCTTCAAAAAGCAGCAAAGGAACAAAACAAAGAGGGAAGGGAATGAGAGTGACCCTGAACTCACACTGACTGTATGACTAGGTTAAGCTACATAACTTCTCTCCACCTTCCTTGAACATCCAGTCCCATTTCCAAAGCCAGAAGAGAGCTGGTGCGGCTTACAGGATCCTCCGCCGGCAGCAGAAAAAGTTCACTTTGCAATTTCCAACAATCTTCTCATCCTCAGTGCATATTTTCCTGCATTTGCCCCGACCGAGCCAGCACAACTCACAGGGAGATACGTCACCTGCACCAAGAAAGAGCTTCTGACTTGACTTTCCTGAGGACTCTCTAGGAATGGGGGAAGGCCCCAAGGCCATAGAAGAAGGGAGGGTTTGTGTTTATGACTATAAAGAGTGTTTTCAAGAAACGGCCTGGACTTCTCCAAAGACCTCCACTTTTTTCAGAATAGAGTTGGGGAGTTTAATGTTTAAGCAAAAGGAAGATGCAATCCCTTTCTCTATATGTTTAACAACTGCATGGGTCAAAAGTATAAGCACAGTTGGACAATGTCATGTATGTTACAGAACTATAAAAAAATACATACCTGATGCTGCTGCAAAAGTTACAAAATGAAAATGGGAGAGAGATCTTGTGGTTTTGAAAGATCTTTGAGGGTAGAGTTTCAAGACTTCGGTTCAGTTTGTTTGGGCCAGGTAATGGCTATGTGTCCTCTCACTAAACTGCTTAGTCTCATCTTCTATAAAAATCGTGGTTATGATACTATCTGCCTCAAAGGGATGTTTTGAAGATCAAATGACATAATGCACATAAAGTTGTTAAGAGCTTGCTTGGGACATAGTAAGCACTCAGCGATAGAGGCAACCTTAGTCGCTCTCCCACTCTGAAATTCTGTCTGGACACTTCTAAATGTTTAGAATTACCCAGGAATATTTCTTTCAGTTCTGTTTATAATATGCTTTTTTCCTATACTGGGTGAGTTTACAAAAAAGATCACTGGGCTATTCATTATGAACAGGTCATCTGCAGTGGTGATGGATTTTCACTGAACCACCTTGACCTCCTTCTTAGACCACTGGTATACATTCGGGACACAGTTTACTGGATTTAGGAGCAGAGGCTGTTAAGAGTTGGGTAAGCGTGCTCTCAGAGCAGAGTTAATTGGCTGGTACAAGCTTGGTCCTGTGACCTTGGTTTAGTTAGTACCATGATCTCATGAGAACAGCCATGAAATCCAAAGCTCCATGACCAAAATGACAAACCAATAACAAAGAGGTTTCCCTGTGAAATGGAAAAATCCAGATATGACACTTAGAACAAGAGGAAGAAAAGGTGGAGTTAGTCTGGTTATCAGTTGGTCTGGGATATCAGGCAGTTAGTTCTATTTCCACGGCTTCTTTGTCTCTGGAAGTTCAAGATACCCGACAGGGCCAGAGTTCCTAAAAGTAAAAGAGGGATTTATCTTACCTGCTGAAAGTGGCTGGGAATACTGGAGTCCTGCCTGGCACCCTAAATTCAAAACAAAGCACATTTTGAATATGAAAACCAATGCAGGGAAATAACACTGGGAAAACTTTTACACAACACTCTGTAAGAGCTTTCCCAGCTCACAGAGGTTGAATCTTTATTCTATTTTTGAAGGCTGGAACTCCTGGTATCCAATAAGTTTCTTTTTTTTTTTTTTTTAAGGAATCATAGTTTGCTTTTAGAAAACACTACTGCTAGTTCAAGAATTGCCATGAGAAGTGCAGTGGGGAGCTGACTGTCTCTCCTCTTCAGGGTGGTACATAGAAGAGTCATCAAGTTTTATGATCTGCCCCGTCAAAATCCCATCTACTCTCTTTTACCTGACGGAAATTGAGCCAGCATGAAGAAGAAGGCCAAGACAAAATAAAACATCTTCCTGCTCGGCGCCATCTCTGCGGGAAGACTCTTCAGAAGGGAGATTTGGGATTCCTTTGAGAGGACGAAAGGCTCCCTTATATTTGAAAGTAATGCAATGTGCTCTTGGTCAGTGAAGTGAATCCATAAAGAAAGCACACTTACATGCTCCGTTTCCCAGGATCAAGGACCAGGGTGACGCCCTTGGCCTCCACAGGTCCTTGTGTTGGGGGAATGCCTACTGGGCTGGTAGAAGGGACGCCAGGCCAGGAGCTGAGAGACCGGGGCAGCTCAGTCCTGGTGCGGGGAGTAGGAGGAAGCCCCACCCCACTCTCCCAGCTCAGCGAGCTCATCTGTCAAGCAAGGACCAGCTCACAGTTGTTGAGAGTGAGCACAGTCACTCTCCTACCTCTTCCATCTGGTCTGAGGATCTGGTGTGATGATGACAAGAATGTGTTGAGCACATGGAATGCTCCCAGGAGCCCTGGTGCCCTGTAAGAGCTCGATAATCGTGGAGTATCACTTCCCTGGCTTTCAGGTGTGCTGTCCCTAACTTTCCCAAGGAGAAAGGGAGGGGTAGCAGTCATTTTGCCTATTTCTGAGTCCTTGAACCTGTAACAACCCCACTGAGAAGACCAAAGTCATAACTACCACACCTCTTTAATTCATTAAGAACACGGGTATTGGGACTTCCTTGGTGGTCCGGTGGTTAGCACTCCTTGCTTCCACTGCAGAGAACCTGGGTTCTATCCCTGGTTGGGATAGATACCACAAGATACCACAAGATACCACAAGCCTCAAGGTTTGGACAAAAAATAAGTAAAGCTACGAAAATGGATGAAATAACCTAGGGAGCTAATAGACCAAACACACACACTCACAAAAAACCATGGGTATTAAAAGTTATACCCCTATCAGGCTTCCCTGGTAGCTCAGTGGTATAGAATTTGCCTGCCAATGCAGGAGACATGGATTCAATCCCTGGTCTAGGAAGATCCCACATGCCCCAGAGCAAGCCAGCCCATTAGCCACAACTACTGAGCTTGTGCTCTAGAGCCCGTGCTCCATAGCAAGAGAAGCCACTGCACTGAGGCGCCCCGCACCGCAACTAGAGAGTAGCCCCCACTTGCCACAAGGAGAGAAAGCCCGCATGCAGCAATGAAGACCCAGTGCAACCAAAAAACAAATAAATTTTAAAAATCAACGAGATGACAAGATAATAGATAAGATAAATGAAACTGTGTATCACTGAAAATATCCGGAAGTTTGTCTTTCCTTGGGGGCTTCAGTCTGCTTAGGTGAGGCTGGAAGGAAATAGGAGAAAACACATTGTTTTGGTCAATCATTCCTAACTGGATATGCATAAAGAAATATCTAACAAAAGCATGCTGACAAAGGCCGAAGTTAGATAGGATATTCCCCAATTGCTTTTTAAAATACGGTTTTTAGTTTGGAAAAATTTTAGATTTTCTGCAAAGTTGCAAAGACAGTATAGAGTGTGACCACCTACTCACTGCCCCCAGTGCCTCCAATGTTAACGTCCATGTTGAAAATTACTCATACTTGTCAAAACAGAGAAAGTCACAGTAGGACATGACTACATGGTAAACGCCAGGATTCCAGTTTCTCTAATGTTTTCTCCTGACGGGGACTGGGTTTGGGGTTTGGAGAAGGAGAACACAGAGTGGTGTGTCCTTCCGAACCCATTCATCACATCAGGGTTACATAATGCGAATGTGACGGACCCCTCCTGAGATGACCTTGACCACCTGATAGGCTCTCCTGCCAGGCTCCCCCAGTCTTACGTGATCTCCTTCCACAGTCTCTTCTTTGAAAGCAACTCATTTTCCTTTAAACTGAAATAATTAAGCTCCAGCTCCTGGATCGGGAGTATCCACAAATACCGATTGGAATTCTTCTGCTCAGAAACATGTCTGTTTTCTCAAATGTATTTATATGTTCAGTCACTTATTGATATCAGCAGAACATGAGGAAATGAACTAGTGAACTTATCCAGATCACATATGAAAACCACCTTTCCATAACATAGCTTTTGAGGCGTTTGTGGTTGGCCTGTTGTTGTTGATTTAATTAATTTTTATGGGAGTATAGTTTTTCTACAATGTTGTATTCGTTTTTGCTGTGCAGCAAAGTGAATCAGTCATATGTATGCATATTGGGGGAGGTTTATGGTTGTTTCAACAAATGCTTCTAAGGTATCTTGACATTAGCAATCATAGCAGTGGGGCAATATGGATGGATGCATAGCCCCCTAATTCCACCTTGTCCTAAAGAGAGGCATCGCACTCCCTCTCTCCCAAGGGGGAGGGTTAAATTGGACAGTTCAGGTCTTCGTCTCCACCCAGGTGTCCGTGGGCTATCTTGAGAGGAGCACAAGCACATCTTTGCTTCTGCCACGCCTCACTGATCAAGAAGTTATCAGGCTGGAGAAATTTATAAATGTGGGTGCTTGCTGCTCCTTCCTCGTGGTCACTGTGCTGATCTCTCAAGACCTGCAAGTCATGAGGACGTCCCTCTTTCTCTTTGCTGTCTTCTTCTTTCTGGCCCCAGGTAAAACGAGCACTTTGGCAGGGAAGGTTATCGGAGGTGGAGGCCCAGAGAGAGGATCTGTCTCAGTGAGCTCCCGGGCATAGCTAGCTCTAGAATGCTGTGACCACCCCCCCCCCCCCCCCCCCACCTCTTAGCCCAGGAGCCCTGCAGAGGGGACCAGAGGCTATTTTCCTCTAATGCCTCTGCTGGAAATCCTTTGCATTTGTTGTTGTCTAAGATGGACTGTCACAGGTTTGAAGACATCACAATATGCCAGGAAAGAAAGCTTTTGGTCCTCCCCAGTCTTACACTCACTAACAAAAACTTAGAAAAAAAATTAAAAGCAAGGTTAGCTATTGGTGGATCTCTTTAAAAATAGTTGTGATAGAGATTAAGTCCGGGAGGGAAGAGAGACAGAGGAAGGAAGAAATGGATAAGAAAAGGGGGTGGAGCTTGGAGACACTGTGTATCACGCTGGTTATGGTGTTAGCACTTAAAACAGGAAAGCTTAAACTGCCGTTCCTTAATCACAGATTGTAGTGCTGGATGCTGAGATGAAGCCGTCATGTAATGAAATGCATTTCTCTCTCAAGTGCCAGAGTCTTTAAGGGAGACTCCGTCTTACCTCTAATTTAGTGATATTCATAGCAACCCTCTTTGGCTTGGAAGGCCAAGCAAATTACATGTTACATGTTATATACACGTTACATAATTCAATACATGAATACATGTTACATGTATTTCATAGCTGTAGAAGTTAAACTTTAAATAGGCTGAGCAGCTCCTCAAAGTCCAGCAGAGAAGCAGGAGCAAAGCCAGGACATGAAGCTGGGTCTGTCTCGACCCAGTGAGGGGAAAGGTCCTTTCCCAATCAGAACCCCCGTCATCAACCCCAGGACCTCCAAGGGCTCCATTTGGATCCCACCCAAAATTATAGTCCAAGGCCAGGCCTGTCCGACATCCTGGAGAGCTGATTGAAGGGCTTTCTAGAAGAGACAGTGAGTCCGAGTTTGTACCAAATACCAGTGATACCCCCTGACTTGATGCTCAGAAGTCCCATGGCAGCTGTGCATGTCTCTGGTCTGCTCTGCTGCAGTCACCCTGTGTGAGCGGATTCTGGGACAAGTACACATGTGGGGATCTAGCACCTAAACTGTTCCTTCCACTGGCTTTGGTGGACACGCTGGAAACTGACCAAGGTACTCTTTATAGATCACTCATCCTTAGTGAACACAAGATGATATACTATAAAGTTATCTAATGTAACTAAATGAAACTGACCTATCAATGAGCCATGCGTGCACACACAGGCAGGCACGGGGTTATGTCACCCTTTCGATGGTGTCTGTAATGATCCAGAAGAAGCCCTGTAGGCACGAGGGCGCGTGCTCATTCCAGAGGCGTTCTCTTTCTGGGCCATCACTGTGAACTGGACCTATCACAAGGACTCTTGTCAGAGTGAGGTCCAGCACCCCTGGCCTGAGACAGCCCTCTGCTGTTAGGACGGCAGAAGGAGTGTAGTTTCCTGGGGTGGGAGCCAGCGTTCACTGAGCTTTGAAATACTGCGGTATTTAAACTTATAAACTTACATGCTGATGCTCATATGATTAGCACACATGCTGACACTAATCCATCTGGTTTTAATTTTATAGGTATGTGAATTAGGTGCCTTTATAAGTTGACGTGAATTGCAATTTGTGTACATTTGACACTTTCATTACATACACCCAAATTGTGCAACTCTAAAATGTTGATACTGCTAAGATGCACCGCCTGGGGAATCCTCTGGCAGGCCAAACTTCCACTGCAGGGTCACGGGTTTGATCCCTGGTTGGGGAACTAAGATATCGCATGGGATGCCATGGCCAAAAACATAAAAAATAAGCAAAACAAAATGTTAAAAAAAAAAAAAAGAAAAGATGCACTGCCTGTCTTTAAGTTGAAACTGGCTACTCCGGTGGTTGCTCTTCATCAAGTACTAAGGCCAGAACTGGCCTCCAGTGCAGAGCAGCAGAAGGAAAGTCTGGGAGAACCACTCCCAACAGAGTCCACCTTCCTGGTCTTGAACACTTTTGATGGAATGTGGTGAGAAAATGAGACTGAGCCTCTTAAAGCAATCTCTCAACTTCTATTCACTACAGTAAACGTTTTGCTTTCTATGCATTTACTTCTTTTCACTGCAGCCCTGGGACATCTCCCCTGCCTCAGGTCTTGCTCCACCCTCACCAAATAGCACTTCGAGAGTGTGTTGGGGAAGCTTACCAACACAGGTGTTTATAAGAACAAGTTGATGATGTCCCAACAGATTTTGATAAAGAACATTAGCTTCTGTTTGCCAAAGTTCCCCCCACCCCCCCAACCCAACCTAATCCAACATGCTGGAAGACAGATCTGTCCTTCCTGGGCTTTCATCCTGTGTGACAAAATGACAGGAAAGTCAAATGGGAAACACTCGCCCACTGCCATCTCACTGAGATGAGGCACTATAACAACTCATAAAGAAATCCTCATTGGTTGATTAAATGACTGTACCTGGTAAGTAGGCATCTATGAGAGAAGAATTAATCCAGGTGGCTCTTTCTTCCTTGTGTAGCCAGGAGTGGATTTTTTGATGAGAAGTGCTACAAGCTTAAAGGGAAGTGCATCGAGTCTTGTCAGATAAATGAAGAACTTATAGGTCTCTGCCAGAAGTCTCTGAAATGCTGTGTGGCACTCCAACCGTGTGGGATAAATAAGGAAGGCAGTTAAGATCCCAGAGCAACACGGATGACTCAGCTCCATCTTGCTTTTATTCTGGCTTCCAGTAAGAAGACACTTTAATAAAAATAAATGACTGTCTTTGATCCCTTTGTCAAGTGCTTCACTTAGAAGGGGAATATGAGTAGCTAACCTTGATGGTTCCCGACTCTTGGCTTAATTTTCTGTAGTTTTTTGATAAGGGGCTTGTCCCTAAGCCACCTGATATTTCTTTCTAAAAGGGGACTAGAAGTTATTGTAATCAACAAACCTCTAGTTCGCTCTCAGGCCATCATCAACCTCTACCAACCTACTGAGATAGATAGATGACAGATAGATTATGGGTAGTCAGAGAAATGAACACATATCTAGATGGATTATTAATGATATATGGATAGACAATCAATTTATCAAGGACTATCCTGTGTTACACACCTGTCTAAATTTATCATCTTGACTCCTTGCCTTTAATTGTATTTGGAGACAGTTCCTATGGACTTGTTTCTTATCTGTAAGTCTGGAATCAAATTTGCTGCTGGGCACAGAGATTGTCAATATCTCTATAATTGCTAGTAGCTCCAGTGACGAGGATTCTGGTCCCACATTGACTTTCTACTATTTTCCTAGGCAATGGCTAACCGCCAGATCACCTTCTGACTCTAGACTCTAATGTTACCTAGTTCAGTCCTTACCTGAACTAGGTAATAGGAGAGCTAAGGACTCATGACAGGTAAGGACTCCCTGTCATGTTCCCTAGGCTTAAGATCCAACCTGGGTTCCCTGCTGGGTCAGAAATCTTGCCTTACCTCCCTTTTAATTCCTCAAGGTCAATGTGCGTAATCCTATCGGAACCAATGTCCCTTTTAATGACATCTTTCTGTTTCGAGACAACTGTGGAGTCACACATGACTGTAAACAACACAGGAACATCTTCAGCAGGTAGGGCTACACAAAAAGTTCTTAGACTTGCTAAAAAACAAAGATCCATAAAAAGAAAATACATGTGATCTCACAAAATTTGCTCTGCAAAATATCCTGTTAAGAGTTTGAAAAGATGAACCGTGGATTGGGGATAAGTGTCTGAAAACCATATATCCAAACAAATAACTAATGTCAAGAATATATCAGGGACTCTCAAAACTCATTAGTAAAAACAAAAAGCAACCCAATTAGAAAATAAACATGTGACAGATATTTTACTACAGATGTTAAATATCACTAACATTTAGAGAGTTGCAAATTAAACTCACAATGAACCATTAATATACTCTTACCAGAATGGCCAAAAAAAAAAAAAAATGGTGACCACTATTTCTAGACAATCCTGGCTAGAATGTGGACAAGCTAGATCACTCTTATGTTGTTGATAGCAATGTGGAATGGTGCAGGCATTCTGGAAAAGAGTTTGGTATGCTCTTTAAAAACGTCCACTTCTAGCACCCAAAGGATGCAGCAGTTGTACCCTAGGACATTTATCTCAGAACTGAACTGAACTGATGAGAACTTGTGTGAGGTTTTATGTTAATCTGACTGGGAGTTGGGCTGAGTTTACTCTTTATTGCAGCTGTAGGTGTCAGAAGCTTCAGCTTCCTCTGACATCCTTGTTTTTGTCTTCCCTGGTATTTTTGGGTTCCCTGGAAGCAACTCCTTTTTATTTATGTTTTATTTAACTTTTTATTTTGTACTGCAATATAGCTGATTGGAGGAGGGCATGGCAACCCACTCCAGTAAAAGAGCTTCTCTGGTGGCTCAGTGGTAAAGAATCTGCCTGCAATGTAGGAGACCCAGGTTGGATCCCTGGGTCAGGAAGATCCCCTGGAGGAGGGCATGGCAACCCACTCCGGTATTCCCATGGACAGAGGAGCCTGACTGGCTACGGTCCATAGGGTTGCAAAGAGTCAGACATGACTGAAGCAACTTAGCACTCATAGCTGATTAACAATGCTGTGATAGTTTCAAATGAACAGTGAAGGGATTCAGCCAAACCTCTTTGCAACTCCATGGACTGTAGCCCTCCAGGCTGGAATGAGTTGCTATGTTCTCCTTCAAGGGATCTTCCTAACCCAGGAATTGAACCCATGTATCCTGCATTGGTAGGCAGATTCTTTACCACTGAGCCACCTGGGAAGCCCATGCATGTATCCATTCTTTCCCATTTCCCCTCCCGTCCAAGCTGCCACATGACGTCGAGCAGAATTCCTTGTTCTATACAGGTCCTTTTTTGTTATCCGTTTTAAATGGAGCAGTGTGTGCATGTCCATCGCAAACTTACCCTGGCAACCATAAGTTCATTCTCTAAGTCTGTGAGTCTGTTTCTCTTTTGTACATAAGTTCATTTGTATCATGTCTTTTTAGATTCTGCATATAAGGGATATCATATGATGTTTCTACTTCCCTGTCTGACTCACTCCACTCACACAAGTCCTTTTTAAATAGTTTGTATATGCAGCTTTTGCATCTGTGACCTGTTGTTCCTACACTGGAGCCCCATGGATATGGGAAAGGGAAGCAGTTTATAATCTTACAATTAAAGCCCAGTCCTCTCCTGTCTTGTGTCTCTGCAAAGCCACCTTCACAAGATTTCTCAGCCTATCCCTGCCCCCCACCCCCCCACCCTGCACTGAGGTGAGGCAGGAAGGCTTGTGCGGCGAGCCCCTTCCTTCAGGATGGGTTGTGGCTCTAGTGATGCTCTCCCCGGGGAGTGAGCTCTTGTAGAGAATTCTCTGGACATATTTCGCACAATTACTCTTCCTTTCTTCCTGCCAGAGTCAGTGGAGGTGTGTTTTTGGTTTTTCCACTGGGATAACTTGGTGGGTTTCCTGGAGTTAAAACCCAGGAGGAGGGGGCTGGATCTTGGCCTGGGGCATTCAGGACTTTCCACCTTTCCTGCTTGTCAGACTCTCACAGCTTGTCAGACTTTGAATTTAGGCTGTCTTTTCCCTGAGGCTCATCATCAAAGATCACTAGGCCTAAACTGTTGACTGGAGAAGGAAATGGCAACCCGCTCCAGAATTCTTGCCTAGAGAACCCCATGGACAGAGGAGCCTGGTGGGCTGCTGTCCACGGGGTTGCACAGAGTCAGACGTGACTGAAGCGACTTAGCATGCGTGCATGCATGCAAGCTGTTGACGGTCAGGCAGAGTCCATGGATTACACCCATGGACGCTCCATTTTGTCTGCTGCGCTGCAGTCCCAGGCTCCTCCGACCCGCCCCCACCTCGCCTCCACGGAGGTCAGGTCCCAAAAAGGGTCGCAGACTCTCCCTGCCCAGTCCTGCTGCCCCTCCTTTAGCCTCCACAGTCACGTGCTGTGCCGTCTTTCTCTCCTGATCCCTTTCACCTGCTCCTTGGAGATGCCCGTTGTCCTCATCCCACAGGTTTTCTGTCCCCGAAATGTGCTGAGCTCTCTCCCGCCCTCACACCATCTTTCTCTTTCACATTATGTGCTTATCGATCTCTGTATGTTTGTTTCAGAGTGGTCCTGGGAATGACAGACTGCGTCCCCATTTGCCTCTGCTATAATGTCAACAAGAAGCCCCAGGCTGCAATTTACCTGGGGCAATTTAATGCCAGTTGAACTGAAACAGAACTGCAAGTCCTTTCATCTGAATCAAAGAATATCTTAGAGATCATCTAGATCCAATTCTTGTTTCAGATAGGGAAACAAGTGGAGGCACAAACAACTCCTCATCGAGGGTCTTTCCCCCACCTCCCCATCCTGAGCACTGTCTCCAGGCCACTAGGGTTGTCCCTAGCACCTGCCTTCATGCTGCGTGAGTGCTCACCAGTAAATGCTGCTTTTTAAAATTCTTCTGGCCATGTTGCACTGCATGTGAGATCTTAGTTCCTGGACCAGGGATCAGACCTGCGTCTCCTGCATTGAAAGCATAGAGTTTTAATGACTAGACCACCAAGGAAGTCCCAATAAATGCTGTTTTTGATAAGCGTGGGCAGTCTACAGCATCGCTCTGCCGTAACCAGATCTGCTCCTCTCCTGCCCTGTGGTGACTCTTGCAGATCAATTCTGTGTCTCTCCAGCGACCAAGGAACCATGAGGATCCTTGTCCTGCTCTTAAACACTTTTCTTCTGCTCTCCCAAGGTTCTCCAAGTAAAAAGAGACTCTCAGCTAGAAGTCTAGGGAACTACAGAGGACAGGGGGTGAAGAAAAAGCTTGACTAAGAATAAACATCCTGCAGGGGCCGCAATCTTCTTCCATCAATCTTTAATCTCAGCCCTGATTGAGACCAGGAGTAATCTGCAGTGAAACGCTGGGCTGGTGTATACCTCCCAGCAGCAAGCTTCGTGACTCAGAAACATAGGGACTTTAGATGTCACTGGGAGATTCACTAACCGTCCTGACTGCATTGCAGGAGTTGCAGTTATTCACTTGGGATTTTGTGGAAAGAGATGCCTGCCTCTCCCCTTCCCATTGATGGCCCCCATCTGCTCCTGAAAACCTTTGATCTGCTCAGAAAGGGACCCCGCTCACACTCCTAAAATTTTCATATCAAGTCTGAGAGTTAGGATGAAGAGAAATGCTGTGATTTCGGTAGGCAGAACAGAAACGTATGGATAACACAAATAGCAGGTGCCTTTGGACACTGCTGAGGAAGTTTCTAAATTACATTGAAATGTCGGCAATCTCCTGATCCCTGTGGTAATCTGTGTACCCAGAGGCAAACCGTTAGCTTCGGCAGGGACTCTAACTCCCGCCTCCTACTGCTGCTGCTGCTGCTAAGTCGCTTCAGTCATGTGCAACTCTGTGCGACCCCAGAGACGGCAGCCCACCAGGCTTCCCCGTCCCTGGGATTCTCCAGGCAAGAACACTGGAGTGGGTTGCCATTTCCTTCTCCAGTGCATGAAAGGGAAAAGTGAAAGTGGAGTCGCTCAGTCGTTCCCAACTCTTAGCGACCCCATGGACTGCAGCCTACCAGGCTCCTCTGTCCATGGATTTTCCAGGCAAGAGTACTGGAGTTGGGTGCCACTGCCTTCTCCGCCCACCTCCTAAAGGCTGAGCCAAATGCTCTACAGCACAGTGAGGGTAAGTCAGGTCCTCCGAGCCTCAAATCCAGCTGTGCTGGGATGACACCAATTGTTTGACTCAGAGAAACTCCCTGATCCTCTCCAAACCACTTGGTGGATTTCCAAAGCTCCAAAGGGTACCCAACCTTGTCCCCATCTAGAGTGAGTTCCTGCAGTAATTCACATGGGTTATTTCTTTATCCTGGAGGATTCACGTTTAGCTTAACTCTTCCTTCCTTGTTCTTTCTGTCTGGGCTGTTTCCCACGGACATCTCTTTGAAGTCCTGCTGTCAGCATATTCTAGGCCTGTCAAAGTATGGTGGTAATTTATTTATCAAAAACCAGCTTCCCTTTGACCTGTAATCACACAACGAAGAATCCATTGTGACAGTAACCTGGGTCTGGGGTCCCTCCAGAACAAGGGGATGTTCACGTCAAGCTGGTCACCATTGCCTGAGTTTGGCTACTAAGGGCTGGGGCAGGGTAACCACTAGAGTCTGAGCTTGAGAAAGGCCCAAGGATGCCAGCAATGTTGGGGGTGAGTTGGGGAGTGGAGTCCAGATTGCCATTACCAGCCGCCCACATCTCTGCCACTCCTCCTCTCGGTGACTCTAGCTCTTACATACCTGCAGCCCTTTGAAATGCCCATGAAGCAGGAAAGTGGGTACATAGGAGGATGATCAGTTATATAAGAAAGACCTAGAATCACTTGGTCTACTCTGAAATGCATTCGTCTGGTTCCTGCTGAAGGCACGAAGCATCTGGCTGTAGAGCCGCCTTAAGCAAAGTTCCGGAGGGAGGTTCTTTTAATCCACCATCCACCTTCCCACCATCGTCACCTGTGCTTCCAGGGCTCTCCTGGCTCCGCTGTGAGATACGACCAGCTTGTCATGTGAGAGCTGACTGTTCAGCCTCAGAGCACACACTGAGTGAGGAAACCGCCTCTCCCGCTTCTGCTCTCGGTCAAGGGTCATAGGATCAGGATTCCACCTCCTTCTCCCCAGTCCTATACTCCTCTACTCATTCCAGTCCAGTCTCTCCAGGCATGTGCCCAGAAGGTCACTATGAAGCACACGTGTGTACCTGTCCTGGGTGTGCAATCGTGAGCATGAACACAACATCCTCCTCCCACTCAGGGAACCTGGAATTCAACTGAGAAGACCAAATTACTTAAAACACACACACACACATACACACACTACAATTTGGGATACAGGTTATGAAAGAATAAAAAAAAAAAAATTCCATCAGGAAGAGAATAGTTCTGGGGCACTGAGCCACATGAGGAGGACCAGGCAGAGTTCCCTGCCATTGACACTGAAGTGGAGAGCAGAAGGTTCAGAGAGGGTATTTGTGGGAAGAGGAGGAAAGTGTTCCAGGTAGAGAGAAGGGTGTGGGATGGGGGGCCCTGAGACAGACAGGGGCTGGTGTGCAGGAGCCCACGGAGTCCAGGAAGTCTGGATGTGGGGGAGCGAGGGCCACTGGGGAACAGCTGGAGTCTGAAGAGAAGGCCCAGGTTCTGAGCAGCCAGCTCTGCGGGCGAAGCTAACAGGCTTGGCTGGATTTAATAAAAAAAAATTAATAGCAAACTTTTGCAGGGATTTTAAAAAGAAGTGTGACATGAACCAATTAACTTATAAATAAACAATAAAGCCATGCTGGAAGCAAATCAGATGGTGAAGTCGATCAGCGAGGACGGTGGAGGGGGTGGGGTCGCCGGGGAGGCCGCCATCTTGTGTCCGTGCCACCGCCGCTCCCCGGCGTCGTCCAGTCAGCTTCAGTCTCCGCGCTAAAGCTGCCGCCAGAGCCTTGCCTCTTGGTCCTCGGGTACAGTTAATCACACCCTGCCTTATTCTGTTATTTAGTGGGAAGTGACCTTGACGCAGGCAGGATATGCGGCTACGGGACTGCTCGCTGCCGGAGGAACTGTAAGAGACACGAGTTAAGAGTTGGAAAATGCCCCAACACCTATCCGTGCTGTTTGAAAAAGTGGAAGGTCAACTCACTGAATCCTCAGAAGGACACAAAGCCGAGGGGAGCTTGGCTCCTAGAAATGGCCACAAGCCAGACCTCTGAGCCTCCCTTCTCCGGGCCTTCCCGCTGGACCGTCCCCAGCGGAAGCAGTCGTCTGGTTGAGTGAGGACCGGCCGGGGGCGCTCGCTTGTGCAGAGCCGAGGCAGGAGACGCAGTGAGCACAAGGCCTCTGCCTGAAGGCGGAGGGCAGCAGCGCAGGTTACATGAACGTCTCAGTACTTCAAAAGATGAGCCAGAAGCGGGTCCAGTCCGCCACAAGCCTAAGTGAACATCATTTTATTCTTTTGCCTGAATCATACTGATTGATCTTGTAACAGTGGGTTTCTTTTCTGATCAGCAGTTCTGCTCAATAGTTATACGTGTCTTTTATTAATTAAAATGGAATAAATCAATACTGAGTGCAATTTGTCTGGCATACACTGCAGTTCAAAATACAGACCTCCAGGGAGACAAACCAGAGATGCGCTTTGAGAAGGGTTGACCTCAGTGGATGTGTGTGGAGGGTTCCATCCGGCAGATGGCAGCAGAGAGCGATTCCGCCCCTGGCTAGGTGCACACTCCCGGCTTCCTTAGCCTGAAAAGTGAGAGGTGTGATAGAACACTGGACCTAGGTTTCCTGCCCAAACTACTTCAGTGAGTAGTCCAGCTAATAAATGAAGGAGGGGTGATACAGAATATCACTATTTTGCAAACACCCAGGGAAAGAGTGATCTGCTAACAAATGTCAACAGCCACTAAAATGAGAACAACAACCCTGCATTTGGTGTCTCCTAATAGAGGTACTCAATACCACCTATGAGCTGTGAGGCTGATTGTGACCTTTCTCCCCCAAAAGAAAAGTGACCCTTCCTGTTAGTGTTACCCAGTGTCAACACGGGCTCAGTCTTGTTTCTTCCTCGATAACCTCCCCTTCCTGGGTTGTTTCCAAAAACACTCACCATGTTCTATCACATCATCGGAAAATACTTTGAAATATATAACTCAGGGAAAAGAACTTTTTTTTTTTTTTAATGTGACCAGAGGGTTCTTACCATACTTGGAAAATTCAGTGCTAACTCCTTAACACAATTTAAGAGCCAACCAGAGTTCAAATGATGCTGGTCTGCTTCAGTCGGAGTTGTTTTCTTATAGGCAAAGGAAACGTGTAGAAATAAGTTGCCCATATACTGTAAAACTTGCATTGTTTTTGAAGATACATTCTGAGGACAAGATAGCAGTACTGTGACAGCTTTATTTATGTCATTTTAACGAACAGCAGTGCTTTAGCCATCAGCACTTGAAACTGGTGATTTAGTTTTTCTTGCCTCTCTCCTCTTCCTCCCTCCTCCACTCTTCGCCTGACATATCTTATTCACTAAACCTACCCAAGGCATTCAGGCATATTATTTACTTCCTGAGAAAAATGGCTCAATGGTTGTTCCGCTAGTGGTGGGAAAATAATGCACCACCTGTGTGCTTTTGTGAGTAGGAAGTTACTGCGGCTGCAGCCCTCCCAGCCGGCACCCCCCAGCCCGGCTATAAAGGAAGCCCTCCCTGCCGCCCACCCACCCTCGGCCAGCCCTGGACGTCCCAGCTGCAGCCCCCTTGGCGACATGAAGCAATTCCTCGCTCCATCCACTCTTCTCTTTGTGGTTCTTCTCTTTCCAGGTAAATCAGAAACGGCACCTAGGCCTGAGGGCCAGGGTCTCTCTGCGATGGTCATTTCCAGGGTAGGAGTCCCCTGGGCCTTGAGCAACTCAGCTCTGGGAGCCCAGCTCCTGGTGGGTTGCTCAGCAGGTGTCTCTGCCTGCGTTTGTGAACAACACTTTTTTTTTTTTGGTGCTCCCTGAAGCTTGTGGGATCTTAGTTCCCAGACCAGGGATCAAACCCACACCCCCTGCTTTGGAAGGCGGAGTCTTAACCACTGGACCTCCAGGGGAGTCCTGTCAGTGACACTCTGAAGGTGCTGGTGGCGCAGCTTCCCAGGAGAGAGGCTGCCAGTGCTGACTGTGCTTTCCCATTCTTTTAGCACCTCCTTCCCTTACAGAGAAGGACAGTGTGTGTCAGGAAGGACTGACATTCAGGGGGTCTCTACGACTACCTTGGTGACAGCCTGGCAGCTGCTCAGCTTAACTTCCATGGGGACTCAGGTTCCGCCACTTCCCATTTCAGACACCGCTCATCTCTGTCTCTGCCTCTCACACACACAGGTCACGTTTGCCCCTCTTCCAGCCCACTACATCCAGCCTCCCCTTTCTGTTTCTGCAGCTTTGTTGAGGTATGGTCCTCACACAGGGTGCTGCACCTACTTAAGTTTGGACATGTGCAAACACCCGTGGCCCTGTCCCCATGGCCAAGGGGATGGACACCTCTGTGCCTCCCAGAGCTTCTATGTCGCTCTCTGTGCTATCGTTTTCCTGTGGTTACCACACTTAACATGAGATCTTCCCACCTAGAAAATTTGGAAGCGCACAGGCCATGTTGTCACCTAAGCTGGACAGCAGGCCTGGGACATGTCCGTCCTGCATGACCATTGATGGCTGATTCCCCCGCCCCTCTCACTTCCACTCTCGGCTCGTCTCTTGGAGTATAAGCCCCTCACTCTCCTGGGTCTGTGAACATTCTCTGCTGTGTGTTTACCCTGAAATAGGACTTTCCAGAGTCACACATGCTAACCGCCAGGACCCCAAAGGTCCCAGGAAACAAGAAGAATCTCTGGGACGGGGAACAAACAGGTCTCACCCACTTCACCACCAAGTAAAGCGCTACCTTGTGCCTCGCAAGCCCCCCTTCCCGGGTAAGTGACAGAGCCCGGGATGGGTCGGTCCATGGGCAGGACCTTCAGAGGGAGAATGGATGGGAGGTGACTGTAGGGGCGGGTGGGCTGAGCGGTGGAGTGTCCTGAGACAATACATGCATGACTTAGTCTGCTCTGCCTGTGGGGAAGGTTAGGGAGGGGTGTGACAGGCCCCCAGGGCAGGATCCCCGAAGATCTCGTGAAACGTGGGAGCATCAAGCCAAGAGAGTGCAAGCAGAATGTGACACAGTTGGCTTGGAGACTGACTGCGGTGCTCTCAGAGTGGTCCACATACTGTGGTCTGCCTGCTGGAGGTTCTGGACCACATGACTTTTGTGTCCCCAGTGTGCTTGCCCTATGTCTCAAAGGCACACGCAAATGAGTGGAGAACGTAAACCTGAGCAGAGAGTTAGAGATCAGCTGCCCGTTCGCTGTGTAAAACCCAACACGCAGAGCAGGACTTAGCATGTTACAGGTTCAGTAATGATGTCTTGAGTCAATACTCAGGTGAGTTGGTTTTGCTTCATGAAAACAGTGCTCAGTGTACAAAATATTGTTATGAACTTGCCTTTATTGTACAGGAGACTCATAACACTGGATCATTTTGCCTTATAACTTACGGAGGCAATCCAGAAGACGAGGACGTTATCGCAAACGATAATATTTACATTCTGCTCACTTAATGTGGGTCTGTTCCAACTGCTTCCCATAATTTCATTTAATCTTCACAATAGGCTTATAGGCTTATAATCTTCACAATAGGAGATAAGCCCTATTATTGTCCCCATTTTGCAGATGAGTAAACTGAGAAGAACAAGTGGACTGTCCCCAGGGCATGACAGAGCTGTTAGCTGCTGGGCCAGTCAAAGGTCTCCAAATACTCTGCCATCTTTCCTCTGGTTGCTCCTACTGATTGGTTAGAAGATTCCAGGGCTGGAGGCTTCTAGGATCAAAGTATGTCCCACCTGTTTTAATTAATAGGATAATGATTTGTGTATAATAAGCACCTGCGATGTGCTGGGTGCTTTGCTAGAACTCACATACAATTAGAAGATAGGATTTATCACCTCCTTTTGAAGGTCAGGGAACTCTCAGCTCCTTGAAGAGTTTCTTTCTTAAATCACAGCCACCTAAGCAGCAGAAAAGTCGTGTGGATTCAGAACTTCTTCCTCCAGAGCCTGCAATATTATCTTCTCTTGTTTCCATTCAGAGCACTAGTTTTCTGAATGTTTTATAGTTCATTTTGGTGACTAGAGATGCAGATTGAATAGGGGTCTGGACTGTGTGTGGGTGCAGTGAGAATGAGCTCCTCTGTTGGGTGACAGGTGTGTGTCGCTTCTGTCTCCCACTGGAAGGACCTGGAGAGGACAACCAGACAATACAAACGCCTGCTCCAGAATAACCTGAAATCAAGCAACCTGTGTCATCCTGAGACTGGAGCACTTGGAGGGATACAGTAGCTCCCCTAAGACAGGATTATTTTGAGTAGATTTGAACACTAGACAAAGCCACAGAGTGAACATCATAGAAAGTGTTGGATCCCCCAAAGAAAGGGATCCCTAACAATGACTATTGCACAGCTTAGTCTGCCTAGGGTGCCCTTAGGCACAGGGCACCCTAAACATGACATTTCTCAGCAGCGTTGAGACAATTCTGGGATCATCTGCCATTGAAGCCATAATGCAAACAATCTTTGGATTGTGTTGGGGTTTAACTCAATGAATAATAGATCTGAGGAGATAACTCTCTCTCTTGGAAGAAGCAGAGTTATATACCTGGACTTGATTTTACAGTTTTGAACTCGAAACCATGAACCTTATGGGGTATTGAAAACTATCAAAGACAGAGGAGTAGACAATAGCAACGTCTCTGGGGTTCCCAGAGGAAGCAGCTAGCGAAGTCAGTGGAACTGCTGTTCATTAGGATTAAAATTTCAGTGATGCTAGAGGTGTGCTGTGCATCATAGAGCCTATAGCTAATGGTGTGGGCTATGCATTTAAATCGCTGTTAACAGAGTAGATCTTATATTCTCACCACAAGAGAAACAAAAAGAAAACAAAAAGGGACACAGGGAAATTTTTGGAGGTGATGAATATGTTTATGACTTCGATTATGGTGATAGTATCAGGGTTTCTTTCTTTCTTTTTCTTGCAGGGTGGGGGCTGGCTGTGTTGCATGGCTTGCAGGATCTTAATTCCCCAACCTGGGATCAAACTCAGGGCCTTGGCAATGGAAATACTGAATCCTAACCACTGGACTGCCAGGGAATTCCCTACATTCAGGTTTTTATAGGTTAAAAAAAAAAAAAAAGACTATTGTTCTGAAAATGAAGTGATAAAATAATTTGATTGATCAATTGATTCATTGATCTAATCAAGGCTTATTGATGACAAAAATTAGGACAGGGAGAGGGTAACACCTCTTCAAATCTCAATGGTCAAATCTCACATCAGCGACAGTGCCTGTGATAAACAGAGCACCCTGGGCATGGTATCCATCAGAAACCTTCCCCACTTACTTCTAAGTCTCTGAGATTGTGCCTCTGCTTTCATTGTATTCATCAACTTTTTCTTTTTTTTTAATTTATTTATTTCTTTGGCTGAGTCAGGTCTCAGTCACAGCATGCAGGAGGCTTAGTTGCTCTGAGGCAGGTAGGATCTTAGTTCCCAAACCAGGGATCAAACCTATGTCCCTGCATTGCCAAGTTGGATTCCTAACCACTGTACCACCAGGGAAGTCTCCCAGCTTTTTCTTTCATCATTGCACCATAATATATTATTTAAGAGAAAAATTTGTTTACCAATTTCAGTACTTGAAGTACAGAGTGAGATATCAATACAATTACTCTGGTAACTTGACTCATGTTTAAGGTATCAAATCCAGGCACTCTCTCACAGTGGGGAGAAAGCACGTCTTTTTAACTCTTTGCAGTTCTACCCTCTGCCGCCCCTGCTTGCCGAGCCCAGGTGTGTCATCCCCCTTGCAGGGTGGCTCCGCCCACTTTCCTCAGGGACCCCTGCACTTAGGACTTGTCTCGTGAGGCCATGGCACTTCACACTTGGCCTCAGCAAGTCCTTCTTTGTCCCTCTACACAACTTCTAGATTATTTAAATTACAACCTTTGTATTCTAAAGTATCCCTCACCATTTCTCTTGCCAGTTGCCTCTGAATTGAAAGTTCATTTTTCAGGGAGAGTGAAGGTGACTTTTAAGCCAGAATCAAGGATCTGAGTTTGATGGTAGATCGTATACAAAAGAAGTCCATTTCCTATCCCTTGCCGTCCTCCACTGTACGCCTTTGGGTTAAGATAACTAGTGTTTGGTTCTTGAGATGGTCTTAAGATGCTAACGTTGACTGTTTCTTTATACAGATACAGACCCAGGATTCAAAGTTGTCAGGTGCATAAAAGGCGATGGCAAATGTCAAAAATTTTGTAATTACATGGAATTCCAATTAGGCTATTGCTCTAAAAAAAAGGACGCTTGCTGCTTACCTTTGAACAGAGGTGTTGACATGGAAGCCAAAACTCTGTCCGCTGCCTCCTGGGCCATCCATCCTAATGCAGGTGTTTTGGACAAGAGCTGAAAGGCTGAGCAGAGAGGAACTGGGGCTTTGTCTGTGGCGCCAATCTAAACTTTCACTGCAGCAAAGGAAAAGATGAAAACTGCCGCACGTGATCTTTTGACCTGATCTTAGAGAAAACGGCTAGCTTGAGATATACAATATTTTCCAGATCAATACAGTTTTTACTGGTAGATGTGGATGTAATAAACTCTCCCAGGAAAACATTCAAATCATTTGTTCTTTTATTCTAAACATATTTTTGAGTACCTCCTTTGGTTCCTAGGCACTGGGAAATGTAATGAATTGGAAGTACGACTATGTGGGGAGAAAGATATCTCAATAAATAAAAACAACAGGATGCTACTTATTCTAAAATGTGCGTGTATCCAGCATGTGGGGAAGATAAATACAAATAGAATTAAGAAAGGATTCCTGAGAAAATTTGAGCAGGATTTTGGAGTATGATTAGGAGTTTGTTAAGTGAAAGAGAAGCAGAGATTCTCAGGCCAAGGGTGCAGTTGGTAGGAAGTTGCAGAATCTTGAAAGAATGATTTGCTAAGAAAATGTGGAAAAGCTCAGCATAACTGTAGAAGAGAGGGACTGATTACAAGTATCACATGAGGAGGGTGCAGGAAGAGCCTGTGATGTTGTCAAAGAAAGAACAGATCTTGTACTAAAGACTTGGGACGGCTAAATAAGACAAGGTTCCCAGGTGCTCCAGGGGTGTGAACATAATCATACTTGCGTGTTGGAATGTTCATTCCAACAAAAGAATTGGGCTTGGACTGGAAATGTGGGAGACCAGAGGCCGGAAAGGAAGCGGTGTTCCTGACAGTGGAGGCCACGGTCAGTGACTGCAGTGGAGACAGTGCTCTGAAGAGGGAACAATTAAGGGATTTCTGCAGAGACTGGGCTTACACCTTGGTGATGGAGAAGGAAGGAAGGGAAAAAGTCCTGGGGATCAGGCAACATCAGGAACGAGGAGAGCAGGAGGAGCAAGGGGCTGGCTAGACAGGTCTAGGGAATGTTGGATTTGAAGCCTGCAGCATTCACCACATCCAACTGGGACCTGGAGGAACTTGATGGATTCCAAGAGAGAGGAGATAAGAAATAAGAGTCAAAGTTAGCCATAGAAAAGGATGAAATTTAAAAAAAAAAAAAAAAGGATGAAATAACTGGACAAATGGCATTATTTGTCCATAATAATGCCAACAGGATACAGTTTTTGTATATTTGATGTAAAATTAATTGTGAAAAATATGTCCAAAAGCAAACAAAAATATTTTCATTTCCAGTGTTAAGATTATTGGTGATTTTAAGTGATTTTATCTTTAAAAAATGACTCTGTGAAGTTATTGAAGTACTCTTCAATTTTACATTTAAAAAGACAGAATTGATGTACCTAAGGGAAATGGCAACCTACTCCAGTATTCTTGCCTGGAGAATCCTACGGACAGAGGAGCCTGATGGGCTACAGTCCATGGGGTTGCAAAGAGTTGGACATGACTGAAGCCACTTAGCATTAGCAAGGATAAATAAGTATGTATGTGTAAACAAAGACTACTTCAACCCTAGGCAGAGCCAGTCTATAGTAGACTTAAAACGACCTCAAGAAAGTCATAAATTTAACATAAGGAAGGACTTGCTGGGCATTGAGAGTATGAAATAGTAAAGCATGTTATCCAGAGAGGATTTTGCATTTCTGCCTGGAGACAAGGGCGTGAGCCCCCGGGCTCCTCAGGGTCAGTTCTGAGCCAGCAGCTCTGTTAGTCACCTTGTCTATCTTTTCAGGGAAGCAATTGAGCACAGGCCCCCGGGCCTGGCCAGGCTTATAGACACCTGCTGTACTCCTGGTGGGAAGAGACCCTTTAGGCAGCAGGTTGCTCTGGGTCATTGCAGAGCCAGTCGTAACACACCTGACTGCCTGCTGTCTGCTCCCCTCGCCCACTGTGTCCTCTCTGCCCACTGCACCTGGAGAAGCCTTCCCCCAGAAGGCTTTGATCACTCGGCTCCCACTGGCTCATCCACCGCCCAGAGCTTCCCGGTCATCAGGAAGCCCAGGGTGGCCCGGCTCTGTCACTCACATCCCCATTTGGCTTCCTATGACTAATAATGGCCACACCTAATCTCTCCTTCCTGTCCGCACATGCGGTGGTCATCAGGGCCCTGCAGGTTCGGCCTGCTCTGAGCTGGTTTGCCCTTATCTCTTGGGTCATAGGAGGATATCTTACTAGACCCAGGGAAGCTTTTAGCAATAAAAACAAAAATTAAAATTAGTCTGTCCTAATGAAGAGAGTCAGACATGACTGAGCAATTAACACACTGACTTTAACACTAATGCAGAGAAATTGAGTTCATTAACACAGCATCTTTCTTGATGGACCAGAGAGGTTTCCTGGGGTCACATGAGTCACATCAGTGTTACTTTTACAGCGGAGATGGGATTGACCCCAGCAGCCAGGGGCAGGGGTGCGTTCCACAGGGGACTGATGGAATGGCTCTGTTAGGCCTATGTGGACAAGTGGGCATGGGCTTCCCTGGTGGCTCAAAAGGTAAAGACCCCACCTACAATGTAGGAGACCTGGGTTCCAGCCCTGGGTCAGGAAGATCCCCTGGAGAAGGAAATGGCAACCCACTCCAGTATTTTTGCTTGGAGAATCCCATGGACAGAGGAGCCTGGAGGGCTACAGCCCATGGAGTTGCCAAGAGTCAGACCCAACTGAGCACACATGCCTCAGTGGGCACTGTGGTGAAGCTTTCGGGAGAACAAGAAGGCCTCAGAGGGTCTGTTGTTTCTCTTCCAGCAGCTTCCTCCCTTCTCTGAGTTTTGAGAGCTCCTCTAGGAAAGCTAGGAACTACTTCCTGCCTGTCCATCCAAGGCTCCTGTAATGGGTAGTTCTCATGTCTGCCCCATTGTAGGACAAATTAAGAGCAGAGTTTGTTGAGCCAACCTAGATGACGTGGCGATCAGGTGACATGCCAGGACCCTGACCCAGCTTACTTTGAGCCAGAAGTCTCAAGGTGTGGGTGTGGGCTTTTCTGCCTTACACAACTTTGCTCTACCTAAGACGACACACATTCCTTTCTCAGGATGTTTCCTGGCAGCACTGACTGGGACAGGCTTCTCAACAAGCCCTGGACAAGGGCTTTCCGGGCTGGAAGGCTTGCGGCCCTGTGAGTCCCCGATGACTGTGGATCTGAGTGTGTGAGTACAAGCAGCACTTGTAGGAAGGCCGGTACTTGAAATCTAGTCTCAACTCCAGTGATGACTGTGTTGATGCCCTGGGTAACTCTTGATGAGCACAGTGGGCAAAAATGTCCTGAGCCCAGCGACTTGTGATTGTGTGAATGAGTAATTCATCCTGGGAAGCAAGTAGCATGACCACAGCTGGTGAAGACCATGAAACAGACAGCTCTTCTGGAGACCTATTTCCATCAGTTATTTGAGAACCTCGGGAGACAAAGGAAACGTGACTGTATGGGCTTGGTGTGCTCCCCTGCAAAGAATCATGTTGAGCCTGGAAGAGAAAAAAGACCTGCAAGACACATGAGATAAGAGTTTGGTGTAAGATGTTAAGAAATGGTAAATAATCGCCCCAACTTTCTCCCTGGCTTAACCGAGGATTGGGCTAGCTGTACAGGGGGTTTGTGTAAAATGGGGGATTATAGGAAGTAACTGAAGAATTGAGTTAGGATAGTGAAAAGAAAGCCCAAAGGACTTTCCAGGGCTTGGAGGAAAGGAGGCTGGTTATGCTGACCAGTCGCTCTTTAACTGAAGTTCCCGATGGCTTAGTGGTAAAGAATCTGCCTGCTAATGTGGGAGATGCAGGTTTGATCCCTGAGTCAGGAAGATCGCCTGGAAGGAGGAAATGGCAACCTACTCCAGTATGCTTGCCTGGGAAATCCCATGGACAGAGGACCATGGTGGGCTACAGTCCGTGGGGTCACAAAGAGTCAGACATGACAGCACAACAGCACACTACAGCAGGAATAAATACAAAAGAAAGACACACCAGATGGATTCTAGGATGAGAGGAAGTCAGTGGGAAGATCACTTCAAATGGATATTGTGGCAAGAATCCTTAGCCACAAATAAGAACAACTGCCCTCAGCCAAAGTCAGGTGGTGGGGACCCAGTGTATTATTTCACTTAGTCTACACGCAAGGGCTGTGTTGATGTAATTCATGTAGCTGGGAACCAAGCCAGCTGGTTTGGTGGAAGCCAGCTGATGAAGCCTCTGATGGAAGAGGACGGAAGCCTCTGAGGAACAGAGAAATTGGTCTTATTATAGATAATCAAGACTCTCACTATGGCTTTTATGGGAGTGTGAGATAATTCCATCGGGATACCGAAAGCTGAAAATTCTTATTTCTTCAGGAATAAAAGGGAGATTATGAAACACTCTGTGTGGTGAAATAGACATATGATGAGTAAGAAACGCTTCAGTAAAAGTGAAAAGCCAGTTTGGACAGAGAAAACATAAGTATGAACCTAAGCATGACTTGGAGAGGGAAAAGATGAATTTAGCCAACCACTAAATACTTTTTGCTAGTAGCTGTTACTTCCTGAACCAACAGAATGGCAAAGCCACATAGTTTTAACATTGAAGGTCCTGCTTTCTGTCCTTTGTTACAAGGACACCTGAAAATGAGTTTGAAAATGGCAAATCTAAAGGTGGAAAATAACATCTGGTATTCCTGTTCTTAAAAACAAACAAACAGGCACTGTAGGATAGAAAAAAAGGTAAATTTTACAACATTTTCAAAAATAGCATTTGGATGTAATATTTTCTGATTCCTTGAATATTTTAGAATGATTTTCTTTCTTTCTTTTTTAAACCCATAAGAGATAATCAGTTATGGAACCAAAGCATTGCAACAGTTTTCCTCTTTAAATCTCAAAGGTGCCAGTTCCTCATCTAGCATTTAGAATTGTGTGAGAGATACATAAGGCAGGTCTGCTTTTGTTCTCTAACAGGATTCCTGATTTTTGTAGGCTTTCCTTTCTTTTTGTTTATGCTTTCAACATTTCATTAAGAGATATGTAACTGCAATTCTCATTTAATTGGTTTTACCTGAAAATTGGTAAGTCTTATCAACTGGCTTATTTCATTAATTTTCTACTTTATAAACTATTTTTAAATTGTATTTTGGCACTATTTCCTTTTTAAAAAGTAATTTTATTATGATAAAAACACTTAGCATCATATCTACCATATATAAAGAGTACAATGTATCATCGTTGACGGCAGGCACAGTTTGAATAGCAGATCTCTAGCGCTTATTCATCTGAAATGTCACACGTGTTGATTAATAAATTCCTTCCATCTAGCTCACATTACATCTTCTCTGAAAATTCTGTTTCCTTCTCAGGAATGCCATACTCTTTAGGTAGGTTGACTTGCCTTCCTCTGACTTTCGTGTCTCACCATCTCTAACAGTTTTCATGTCTGTGTCTCTTTCCTCTTCCACCTGGATTGCCAACCAGTGAAAAGGGGAAAGACACTCCCTCCTCGTGCTGCAGAGTTTTGGTACCTGGAAGCTCCAGTGCCTTGCTGTCGTTGACAATCAAAAGAGCAACAGCCTGTTCTTTCAGGAGGCTGCAGCAGACCTCCAGTTCATTGGGCTGTCCCCAGCAGGTGGCTATTATCTATCAAATATGCCTTATTGCAAACGTGGCATCTGGAGTTTTACTTCCCTTATTTATAGTCCCCAAATAATCCCTTGAGGAAACTCTTATTGATTCCCTTACTCAGATACAGAAACCAAGGTCATAATCAATGGGCAAATTAATGCTTATTTTTTTTAAAGAACGGAATTCTCCTTACAAGTTCTAAAGTAATAGACGACTGGATTAAGCTTGCTAAGAATGGGACAGAGGGAAGGCCTTGTCCTTTTATAGGGTCTTCTAGTGATTACAGTCACATCCTTAATGTATAGAATATTGTATGTATACTCAGTCACTTCAGTTGTTTCTGACTCTTTTGCAAGCCCATACTAGCCCACCAGTCTTCTCTGTTCATGGGATTCTCCAGGCAAGAATACCGGAGTGGGTTGCCATGCTCTCCTCCAGGGGATCTTCCTGGCCTTGGGATCAAACCTGCATTATCTCCTGTGTCTCCTGCGTTGCAGGTGGAATCTTTACCTGCTGAGCCATCAGGGAAGCCCAATGTATAGAATATTGATATCAACCAACTAATGATGAAGCTTCTCCTGCTAAGGAGTTCCCAGATGTTGGGGTACTGGTGTTAAGAGTCTGTTAGTTAAGTGACAAGGTAACAAAAGTGCGACAATATATGATTAACACATTAGGACAGTAGAGTTTAAATTATGACCAGGTATGTAGGCAGTGAATATTGCACAAGGAACCAAACGATCCCCATGCTAAAGCCTATGGTTATACAATATGCGTGAACTTACACCCCCATGCTTCTGTTTCTTAACTATTGAAGCTGGAATAGTGATAACTACACTTGTCTAGATTATGAAATTGCTAAAGAGATAAAGCTTATGAAAGTCTATTTTTAATGATAAAAATGCACAAAAGAAAGGTATTATGATTAATCTATAAAATAACTTCATCATTTAACTTCTAAATTCTGCTATTTCATGTTTCTCACAAGGCCAAAAAGAAGTGTAGAAATATCATGGAAATATGCACCATTTTGTGGTCCAAAGTGCATTTTCATTATGATAGTATGTCAAATAGGAATTTTTCTGGCATTTAAATCATTAGGTCAATCATTAGGTAAATCTTTAGGTCAATTTTTAAATTATTATTATTATTTATTATATTCCCCTGGAGAAGGAAATGGCAACTCACTCAGATATTCTTGCCTGTGAAATCTCATGGACAGAGGAGCCTGAAGGCTACAGTCCAATGGGTTCACTAAGAGTTGGACACAACTTAAATAAACAACAACAACAAACAATTTATTATATTAATGAATTTTAGAGGTAGGATCAAAAATTGCATAGCTTTCAGCCTCTTAAGGATTTAAAAATCACAAGGTTTCATTCCATAGATAGAGAGATGGAGACTCTGGCCTGAAATTTATTAAGATTTTAGAGACTATTGCATTGGTGATGCTACATCCTCAATTTTGTAAGGGTAGTGAAATATATTTCATTTTGTTTGGATACGTTGTGACTGAACATTCCATAAAGAATGAATTCTACAAATAATGTGACTGAACATGAATCCACAAAGAATTCTTTTCTCTTTATGGAATTCTACATAATTTTATCAAGAAGTCCTTTGTCTTCAGTTCCAAAAGCATCACAAATTGCCACCTATAGACATAAAGGTGGGATTGAAAGAGTTTTACTTTATATTTCACAAATAAAATCAGAGCACATTCTATTTGGAATGAAAACTGACATTTTCCAGTCCTGTGGCCACTGCTGAGTTTTCCAGATTTGCTGGCATATTGAGTGTAGCACTTTCACAGCATCATCTTTTAGGATTTGAAATAGCTCAACTGGAATTCCATCTCCTCCACTAGCTTTATTGGCAGTAATGCTTCCTAAGGCCCACTTGACTTCACATTCCAGGATGTCTGGCTCTAGGTGAGTGATCACACCATTATGATTATCTGGGTCTTTAAGATCTTTTTTGTATAGTTCTTCTGTGTATTCTTGCCACCTCTTCTTAATATCTTCTGCTTCTGTTAGGTCCATCTGCTTCCAAATCAGCAAAGGAGTACATCAAGGCTGTATATGGTCACCCTCCTTATTTAACTTATATGCAGAGTACATCATGAGAAACGCTGGACTGGATGAAGCACAAGCTGGAATCAAAATTGCTGGGAGAAAATATCAATAACCTCAGATATGCAGATGACACCACCCTTATGGCAGAAAACGAAGAAGAACTAAAGAGCTTCTTGATGAAAGTGAAAGAGGAGAGTGAAAAAGTTGGCTTAAAAGTCAACATTCAGAAAACAAAGATCATGGCATCTGGCCCCATCAGTTCAGTTCAGTTCAGTCACTCAGTGGTGTCTAAGTCTTTGCGACCCCATGAACCACGGCATGCCAGGCCCCCCTGTCCATCACCAACTCCCGGAGTTTACCCAAACTCATGTCGATTGAGTCAGTGATGTCATCCAACCATCTCATTCTCTGTCGTCCTCTTCTCCGACTGCCCTCAATCTTTCCCAGCATCTGGGTCTTTTCAAATGAGTCGGCCCTTTGCATCAGGTGGCCAAAGTATTGGAGTTTCAGCTTCAACATCAGTCCTTCCAATGAACACCCAGGACTGATCTCCTTTAGGATGGACTGGTTGGATCTCCTTGTAGTCCCAGGGACCCTCAAGAGTTTTCTCCAACACCACAGTTCAAAAGCATCAATTCTTCAGCACTCAGCTTTCTTTATAGTCCAACTCTAACATCCATACATGGCTACTGGAAAAACCATAGCCTTGACTAGGTGGACCTTTGTTGACAAAGTGATGTCTCTGCTTTTTAATATACTGTCTAGGTTGGTCCTAACTTTCCTTCCAAGGAGTAAGCGTCTTTTAATTTCATGGCTGCAGTCACCATCTGCAGTGATTTTGGAGCCCAGAAAAATAAAGTATCTCACTGCTTCCACTGTTTCCCCATCTATTTGCCATGAAGTGATGTGACCAGATGCCATGATCTTTGTTTTCTGGCCCCATCACTTCTTGGCAAATAGATGGGGAAAAAATGGAAACAGTGACAGAATTTATTTTGGGGGGCTCCACAATCTGCAGATGGTGACTGCAGCCATGAAATTCAAAGACACTTGCTTATTGAAAGAAAAGTTATGACCAACCTAGATTTTGCATATTAAAGAGCAGAGACATCACTTTGTCAACAAAGGTCCGTCTAGTCAAGGCTATGGTTTTTCCAGTAGTCATGTGTGGATGTGAGAGTTGGACTGTAAAGAAAGCTGAATGCTGAAGAATTGATGCTTTTGAACTGTGGTGATGGAAAAGACCCTTGAGAGTCCCTTGGACTGCAAGGAGATCCAAGCAGTCCATCCTAAAGGAGACCAGTCCTGAATATTCATTGGAAGGACTGATGTTAAAGCTGAAACTCCGATACTTTGGGCACCTGATGCAAAGAACTGACTCATTTGAAAAGACCCTGATGTTGGGAAAGATTGAGGGCAGAAGGATAAGGGGATGACGGAGGATGAGCTGGTTGGATGACATCACTGACTCAATGGACATGAATTTGAATAAACTCCAGGAGTTGCTGATGGACAGGGAGGCCTGGTGTCCTACAGTCCATGGGGTCGCAAGGAGTCGGACACAACTGAGCAACTGACCTCAACTGAATTGAACTGTATTCTATTTTATATGGTGAGGGATAGAGTAGCTTGTGTGTGCATGTGTGTGTATGTACTTAGCACCACAACTCATCGCATTAGTGGAAGAAATACCTTTTGACTGTTCAAGGATCTGGTTCCTGGGACTAAAAGTAACCATCCTGTCCTTAGGTGAATTATTTTCTCTAAGATGAGGTGATTTTAACAACACAATTATTAATTAATAATGTATTAGTTGTCTATTTTATACATAGTAGTGTATATGTGTCAATCAATCTCCCAATTTATCCCTTCCTCCCCTTTCCCCCTTTGTAACTGATATCTGTAATTCTATTTCTGTTTTGTAAATAAGTTTATTTGTACCATTTTGTTAACATTCCATGTATAGCAATATCATATTATATTTGTCTTTCGCTGTCTGAATGACTTCACTCAGTATGACAATCTTTAGATCCATCCGTGGTCCTTTATATGGCTACATTGCAATTCATTTGTCCATTAATCCATTGATGGACATTTGTGTATTTCCATTTTTTGGTGATTGTGAATAGTAATGCTAAGAGCATTCATGTACAAGTTTTTTCAATAAATAAAATATTATTTAAATACATAAAATGAAAATAAGTATTTCCTAACCTAGATAGCATATTCAAAAGCAGAGACATTACTTTGCCAACAAAGATTCATCTAATCAAGGCTATGGTTTTTCCTGTGGTCATATATGAATGTGAGAGTTGGACTGTGAAGAAGGCTGAGTGCCGAAGAATTGATGCTTTTGAACTGTGGTGTTGGAGAAGACTCTTGAGAGTCCCTTGGACTGCAAAGAGATCCAACCAGTCCATTCTGAAGGAGATCAGCCCTGGGATTTCTTTGGAAGGAATGATGCTAAAGCTGAAACTCCAGTACTTTGGCCACCTCATGCGAAGAGTTGACTCATTGGAAAAGACTCTGATGCTGGGAGGGATTGGGGGCAGGAGGAGAAGGGGACGACAGAGGATGAGATGGCTGGATGGCATCACTGACTCGATGGACGTGAGTCTGGGTGAACTCTGGGAGTTGGTGATGGACAGGGAGGCCTGGCGTGCTGTGATTCACTGCAAAGAGTCGGACACGACTGAGCGACTGAACTGAACTGAACTCAAACTTATTGAGGAACCATCCAACTTTTTCTACAAACTTTTTCCAGCTGCACCATTTTGCTTTCCCATCAGCAATGTATGAAGGTTCTGATTTTTCCACACTGTTACTAATAGTGTCTACTTTCCAAAATATTATTTTTGTTACTTTTTTTTTTAATGACTTTCCTAGGGCGAGTGAAGTGGTATCTCTCTGAGGCTTTGATTGCATTTCCCAAATGATTAATGATGTTGAGCATTTTTTCATGTGCTTATTGGCCATTTGTATTTCTTCTCTAGAGAAATGTCTAAGTCCTGTGCCCAATTTTTAATTGGGTTGTTTGGCTAGTTATTATTTAATTGTATCAAGTTTTTATAATATATAAAAATGTTTGATGTTGTTTTCCAGTCTCTCAGTCATGTCTGATTCTTTGTGGCCCCATAGACTGCAGCACGCCAGGCTCCCCCGCCCTTCACCATCCCCCGGAGCTTGCTCAAACTCATGTTCATTGAGTCAGTTATGCCATCCAACCATCTCGTAATGGCATAAAAGTGTTTAGCTATTATCAAATGTTTCAAACCTGTGTATCTTTCATCTCTCCTTATACTGTTTTCTTCTATTTATAAGTGTAATACACACCAGAATAATTATCTTCTGTGTTGGAACAAAATGAACTTTAGTTTCTTTCAACCCTGTAATTATAGAAACCAATGAACCTATGACCAGATTAATAAGACCATTCAATGAACTTGATTTTCTACTTTAGCTTCCTTAAGAATGGCACACCTAATTCTCCAGGCTGTTTATGCAATTCTTCCTTAGCGGTTGCATTCCAAGTCTGTGACTGACTTGAAAATAGATTAAAGTATAGGGGGAGATGTGGGTGATAAAACCTGATACTGTTAATTTATTTCTCACCCAAATGAGCTGATTTTCCAACATAGTTCATGAAATTTCCAACTGTACAGAAAACAGTTTCCAAACTATAATTTCACAACTATTAGGGCTTTAATGCTAGAAAAAATATACCATACACCTTTACCTTAAATGTTCCCTACATTAGGTCGGTATAAATACCGAGGATGAACACAAATTATAAAGCATGCTTTTTATTGTGTCATTTACGAAGGTGACTGTTTAAAAAATGACCCATACAATCGAGTATATGCACTTTAGTGTTTTCATTGAACAATAATCCTTCTCTCTTATAGAGAGATCCATTTAGAATTGTAATTATTCATCAGAATCCTTGAACTTTTAGGATGTATTGTTTTGGTATGTAAGCCTATTTTCTCAGGGTTAAATCAATCCGTTTATACATTTAAATTTTCAGTTATTTTTAATTAGCGGATAATTGCTTCACAATATTGTGTTGGCTTCTGCAATACATCAGCATGAGTCAGCCATAGGTATGCATATGTCCCTTCCATCTTGAACCTCCCTCCTACCTCCCACCCGATCCCACCCCTCTAGGTTGGCAATTTTTACAACAGGTGATTTCAGACATAGGTTCAGAGCAATGAGCCATAAAAAAAGAGTTTAATGTTTTAATGTTAATGTTTATTTTTAATGAAAAATTTTAATGTTTGTTATTTACCATTTGAATCACACATAGACACTATCTTAATATCTATTTTATAATTACATAGTGCTTTGTGAACCTTTCTGTTGGCACAGAGAGGTAAAGTTCCCAAGTAACTTCCCCTTAAGCCCTATTTTAATAGGTGCTTTTACAAAGTACTGATAAGCCAGTGAGTAAGGGTATCCTTTGTTAGGACCAACTTCCTCTGCTTAATCTTTCTAGAACTGGAATCTCTGAACTGAATGCCTGTGCCCTCTTCTTCTGGGTGCCTACTCTGCTCACCTGTGCCCTTACTCACCTCCAGAAGTATGGGGCTGCCACCTGACATCTCTTTGTCAAAATCCATTTTCTCGGTAAGACTTGTGGTCAAACATGTTGGCAGCAAATTGGTTAAACAGGGGCAGGAGACCACCTATAAGTGGTCTTGTAGCTATTGTGCACCTGAGAGTGTGTCCATGTGTCCAACTGTGGTAGATGCTGACCAGTCAGAAGCTACTAGAAGGCAGGGACCCCATCTTTGCATGTCTCTGTCCTCATCACTTGGCCCAGCACCAGGTGCTAAGTAACCATCACCCCAGCGGTTCTTCTGCCACTGAAGCCAAGTTATTGGTCAGGTCCTGAATACGATGAAGCCTGTCTATTTTTAGGCAGAAAAGAGTATCCAGTAACTTCTGCCCACAGCCTTAGTCAGTAGACCAGATAAATGTGCTCATTCCTCATTAGTGTCCCCAAACCTATAAATGTCCCATTTTTGTGACCTGTCCTCTCCATTCCACTTGGCTCTTTCATCAGATTTGCTTTTCTGCACAGCAGGGCGGGGAGACCTGAGAGAACTTTAAAACATGAAGGTCCTCTTTCTGTTCACTGTTCTCTTCTGTTTGGTCCAAATGAACTCAGGTAAATGTCTCCTGGTCAGGGTAGAAAGCTGCTCCCAACCAGTAGGGATTAGCTGAGACAGGCTGGGGAAGGCTTTGCAGGAATTCTCTTGATGTGTGTGTCCCTGGCGGGGGTGGGTGGGAGGTGTCTGTGTGTTGGTGGTGGGTGCAGGTGGACCCCTCTGGGACTCAGCTCTGGACCATTTTGATCTTCCCTACAAAAAGGTTTTTAGAGGCTAAATATGAGTTTTCAGGGTCATAAAACAAGTCATAGAGGCATCTTTGCTCCAATACAAATAGAAAAGATTCATCACAGTCTGAGAAAAGTTCACAGAAAGAAATTACCGTCATCCAACTGTCATAGCTGGAAGGGAATGAATCTTCTATGGAAGCCCCACACTTTACAGGGAGAGGAAACCACACTCCCAAGAAATGCTGCTGTCCTGCAGAGCAGTTTACAATCACGGTCACAGCAGCAATTCCTACTGCCAATAGCATTCCTCCAGCTTCCACAGAGAGCCTATTTTACAGAGGAAATCTGAGGCACAAGCAGTTAAATGAGTTATCCAAGGAGAAATCATTAGCTACTGGGAGAAGTGAGGCCAGCTCTGATCTCCAGATTTCTGGGCTGTGGTTCTTTGACCTTCTTTAGGTATGTCGCCCTTCGCTTCATTGGGCTCCTCTCCAAACCATGGTAGAGCTGAGATGACACAGGCTCAGAGGGTGTACCCCATTTGGATATGAGATATTGTGCAAGGTTGTTTTTTTAAATCATGTAAGACCAACACTGTGAGTGTTTTGGTTTTTGAATAATTTTATTTATGTATTTATTTTGGGGTGCCCTGAGTCCTCATTGCTGCACACGGGCTTTTCTCTAGTTGCAGTGAGCAGGGGCTACCTTTCATTGCAGTGTGCGGGCTTTTCACTGTGATGATTTCTCTTGTTGGGGAGCATGGGCTCCAGGGTGCTCGGGCTTCAGTACTTGCAGCGTTTGGGCTCAGTAGTTGTGGCTCCCAGGCTCTAGAGCACAGGCTCAATAGTTGTGGCACATGGGCCTAGCTGCTTCCTGGAATACGGGATCTTCCTGGATCAGGGATCAAACCTGTGTCTTCTGTATTGACAGGTGGTTTCTTTACCACTGAGCCACCAGCAAAGCTTGGTTTTTTTGTTGTTGTTGTTTTTTTTTTTTTTTTTGAGTCATGATAGATTGACTTTTGCAGATCTGATATAAGACCTTTCTTTCGACCATCTCATTCTCAAATAGAAAATGCTGTTTTTGAAAAATTGAGATATATTCAACATAAAATATTAATTTCAGGTGTACAACATAATGATTCCATATTTGTATAGTTTGCAAAATAATCACCCTAAGTCCAGTCAACATCCATTACCACATGTAGTTCCTCTTCTTTTTTTCTTTCTTGTGACAAATAGAAAATGCTTTCCTTATGGGAACATTGGGTAGTTCTGCTTGACCTATAAATCCACAAGTCATGGTGAGGAGAAGTCAGTTTTCTTTATTTCATTTTAGGCTGTAAAACTGAAAATTAGGCCACAAACTGAGGATCAGAACACTTTCCTATTTTCCTAAAGACCAAGACTCATCCTTCCAATCATTCCACTCTATTCTCCAAAACTCTGTTTTTCCTTGTTGTATTAGCTCATATCCACACCAGGAGGCTTGAGAAGCCTGATATAATACAATAACATATACAAATACATGTATTATATAAAGCTTCCCAACAACTTTTAGAAGTATGTATTATTGTCCCTGATGCTGGGAAAGATTGAAGGCAAAAGGAGAAGAGGGCAGCAGGGATGAGATGGTTAGTTTCATGTTCATTCACATTCATAGATTAACCATCAACCCAATGAACATGAATCTGAGCAAACTCTAGGAGATAGTAAAGGACAGAGGAGCCTGGCATGCTACAATCCATGAAGTTGCAAAGAATCAGACATGACTTAGCAACTGAACAACAACAACAAAAGTTATTGTCCCTGTTTTATTTTTCCAGTTGAACTGGAACCTGTCCAGACAATTTTTAAAGAGTATAATAAACAGTGTGGAGGTGGCCTATGTTTATCCTTCATTTTTTGCTGTGTGAACTAATTTGTTAATTTGTTCTATCCATAGGGGATGTTCCACCTGGAATTAGAAATATTATCTGCCTTATGCAACATGGAACCTGCAGACTTTTTTTCTGCCGTTCTGGTGAGAAAAAATCTGAAATCTGCTCTGACCCCTGGAATAGGTGCTGCATACCACATTCAGAGGAAGAAAGAAAATACAGACCAGAGATGGACGGCAGATCAGGCACCTAGAACGTAAGCTTCCAGAAAGCAGGCGGGATCTTGAAGTATGCTAAGTGTTTAGAAGAATGTGTGACTCATAACAGGTGCTTAACAAACATTTGTTGAATGAATCCAGCATCAAGGGTGAAGGTCTGATAAAAGATTTTTCCCGAAAGCTTGCCTACTTTCTGATTTCCTGTTTTGTTTTTTTTTTTTCTTTAAAGACTCTCAGAATTTCATAATATTCACCTCCTTTCCAGGGACTTCTCACAGTTAGGGGTAGACCAGAAACCAAAGTACAAATCCAGCTCATCTTCAGAGAGTCAGAAATGCAGCTAGTCTAACTGGCCTCTTTTCCACCGAATGACATCTTCTCATCAAACCCGAGCCCAGACTGATATCCTACTGATTTCCAGACTATTGTGCGCCTGATCCCCTTTCCACAGCCTCCTCAAGTCACAGTAACAATAAGTCACATGTAAATAGGATTTAAAATTTTTTTCAAACAATCTGAGGTTATCTCGGTTGATCAACGCAGTCTCATGGAGTATATGATAAGGTTGAGGCAGTTCCATTCTAGGGATGGGCAGAAGATGGAAATCAGAAGGTTAAGTGAATGCCCCTAGGTTAGCAGTTCCCAAGTGGATTCCTGGCACTGGTATCACCAAACCAGTGCTCATTGTTCTGTGTTCTTTCTAAAGAGCATATTCCTGAGTAAACAAAGCAAGGCAGGACTTGACGTTCACAACCCGCTGTCCTTTGTTTTTCTCTGAATCTGCTGAAACTTGTCACCCATCCCATATCTTTGAGCAGTCATCCGAAGGGCAGTAAATATTAATTACAGGTAAGAAATGTAAAGAGTGATAAAAGCAAGTGTCCTAATGTACGAGACCATGTGCCAGACTTTTTCTAGATCAGTTAGAGAGCCTGGTAAGGTACCTTCTTTCTATGTCTGTGTTCACTGCCTGAATCCAGTTTGCTCTCCCATAAGCTGAATGTACTCTAAGAGTCACAAGGAAGATCTGCCTCTGGGCTCCTGTCTTGATTCCCAGCTCAGGCATCCAGCCACACTTGGCGCAATGCCTTGGCTTCTCCCCAGGCCCTCCTACGCTCACTCTTGGTTGATTCCTAAATATCATCAGACAGGCTCATTGGGTTGTGAGGAGTGGAGCCTGTCTTAATCACAGGCATCTCTGTGAAGCCCTTGGTCATCCCCTCAAAGGACTGAGGGCCAGTTCCAGATAGGCAAGGACTGTCTTCTTGGGGAGGGATCTCACTCAGGCTTAGGTCTTGCTCCCAAGTGAAACATGACGCTCTCCATGCTTCAGGGCAGGCCGACAGATACTCTGCCAAGAGTCCTGCCATTCCAAGTCCCACATCTCTGTCCCCTGGAGATTTCACACACGCATGCATGCACACACACATACACACACACACACACACACGTATGGGCCCATGTCCAGAATACTGGGGAACTGGGGTCTGGTTCTACCTCCTCTCTTGACCTTATTTTCTTAAAAAATAAAATGAGGGAGATGGTTTAGACCTCTGAGAGTCCTCACAGCTTCCCATGTGGGTGTAGAATCAGGGCCCCATCAATGATCAGGGATAACTGGGAGCAGGGCAGGGGGGACACCCAGGATTTGGGCAAGTCTCTTCCTTGGTGGAAATGGAGTTGGGAGCATGGACCCTCTACTGACCCAGGAGGGGCTGGACTCTTCCTGGTGGTGATCCTGGGCCATGGACAGCCAGGAAAGGACAGAGGGACTTGACTGGGACCAACAGGGTCCAGCATTTCTACTCGGGAGGTCTATACACCTTCTCCATGGCTTTTTTTCTGAGCTAAACATAATTATCCCCACCATTCATCTCAAAGATGCAGCTTCCTCTTCTGAGATGGCTAACGAGTAAGAGGGCAGGCCCTCCCTAGACTCCAAAGGGCTCCAATGTCCCCCACTCGGGCCCCTCCCGGGTCCTCCCCTGCCCAGCATAGTGGAATCTATCACTATGGCTCATGGCCCTCAGGCTCCTTGGTGCTTCCCTCCTTGCCTTTTTTTGACTTCCCTGGTGGCTTAGATGGTAAAGCAGAAGATCCCCTGGAGAAGGAAATGGCAACCCACTCCAGTACTCTTGCCTAGAAAATCCCATGGATGGAGGAGCCTGGTAGTCTGCAGTCCATGGGGTCGCAAAGAGTCGGACACGACTGGGCCACTTCACTTCACTTCCTCCCCTTTTAGGACCTGTCACTGTGCTGCTGTGATTTATTCACATGTCTGCTTTTCTCGCTGCACCTGGAAATCCTCAGGACAGGTCTGGGTCTTACTCCTCTGCAGGACTTTAGTGACCAGCCAAGCACAGTCAATGTGAAACAGATGAAGGAATGAATAATTCAAGCCTCAGACAGATCTCCAGTCCACTGCTGCTTCTGTCCTTTCTGACTTGAGGACAGGACATGGGATGCCCCCCTGTGATGATCGCCACATCCCTGTCACAGCCTAATGCCCGCCTCCCCTCTTTTCTCTCACAAATGGCCAGAAAGTAGGACAAAGCTCTCAGCAGCTCTGCCCTGTTGCACTGCCTCACAGCTGAGCACGTGACTCTTTCATTTTCAGGGCTCCCTGCTCCCCGCTGTGAGCAGCAGGACTAGAGGAGCGAGGCTGGCAGAAGCCTGAAGAGTCTCCACCACGAATGTTCACCTGCCACCCCCTGCCCGTCAGACACAGAATCTTAGGCCAAAAAGGGCCCTGAAAGGTCATTTAACAAAACCACCCGCTCTCCCCACCCCCACATAGGCAACACAGTGTCATGGACTCTTCACTTGATCTTAGCCAAAAGGCTGAGAAGCAATCATGAAAAGACTCTTGAGCAAGGAATCAAAACCCCCGAATTCTAGTCCTGTGACTCATCCCTGTCAAGCTCTTCATTTGTGATGTGGTCATATGTTTGTATCCGCTGATCTCAAATGGGTCATTAAACTTTTGTTATTTAATGTTGGAATCTTCTTGATTCAAATAAGACACAGGGAGAGTGAGTTGAGATTGTTTTTCGATGTGGAAATAGTACACATTATATTTGAATTCCTGTAGGTGGAGCAATTCAGTAATGAAAATACAGACATGCATATACATGGACACATTTACACAAGCTCTTTCTCTGTACAGTTATAACATGAGAGGGTGTTTGAATCCTTCATGAGTGAAAAAGTCCCTCAGCTGAATGTCGATCATCTTTGTCTTGTTCATCTGGACTCTTCAGAAGAAGGCACTTGCTCTCCCCACATCTTGGGGTCTTTGAAGACAGAGCTGAGAGGGGCTTCCCAGGGGGCTCAGTGGTAAAGAATCTGCCTGCCAAGCAAGAGACACAGGAGACATGGATTTGATCCCTGAGTCAGGAAGATCCCCCTCCCTCCCCATGGGGAAGAAATGGCAACCCACTCTAAATATTCTTGCTAGGATAATCCCATTGACAGAGGAGCCTGGTGTGCTACAGTCCCTGGGTTCGGACACAACTCAGTGACTCAACAACAACAAACTGCAGAGAAAAGTGAGAAGCTTGCCTCTGAAGATGACCTTTGCCACCAGATCCCACCTATGAAGCCCTGTGCTGGGGAGGTGAGTGTGCTTATCTCATGAAAAATCTCTCAGCCCAGATGCCGCCTGCTTGTTTCCCAGAGCAATTCTGTGCTGTCTGAAAATTATGCTGTCCTTGGAGGCGACGTGGCAATAAAAAACTGAGATGAAATTTTAATACCACCACCAACAACAAAAAAGAAAATCGTTCCAACTAGCTCTTGTGTAAGGCCACAGGCCGTACAGGCTCACAGTCATGTTGCACTAGCTCAGCCTGTTAACCTTCCTCTTCCGGAACCGCCCGCTCCTCCATGAAACACCCATAGTGTCATCTTCTCAGAAGATGCACGATCGTGTACGTAAAAGCCAGGGAAACCCAGGCCTCCAGAAGCTCAGAAATCCACCGTGGTCCCGGGCTCCATCTGTTACTTGGAGGTGAAGTAAGGAGCCTCCAAACTCAGGAGTCTGCAGCCTATCTCTGTGTCTGAGAACAAGAATCAAACACCAGGCCTTGTCTTCAACAAGAGCTGTTGACCTCCCTGAGGTCAAGGCCCAGGACTCTAGGTTTCTCCTCAGGGAATGCTTTCTCTCTGTCTGGAATGGGGTGTTGCCCATCTGACATCTCTCCTCAGACCACTCTATCTTTCTCCATACAAACAAGCCCACCTCCCTCGGCCCCCAAGTGAGTTATTTCTTCCAGAATGTGCCTGTCTGTCTGACATGAAGTGGATCATGTGACCGTCTCCTCTGAGGGCACCTTCTCTCTCTCTGAGGAGGAGGCCCAGCCTTTCCTCTCACAGGTTTTTAGGGGTCTGTGGGATCATGTGGTGAAATTATGTTTATCAGGGTTCACTGCAACTTCTCTGTGTTCCACTTACTCGGAGCCTTAGCTGTTGGGTGGCTGTGGTGGTGCCAGCGGTCATGTGACTGCAGGGAAAGGTAGTGAATTGCTGGAGGGGGTTCCCGGGATCCCCAGCTCTCTACCTGAGGCCGTGGTTCTCAGTCTGGATATACAACAGTTTCATTCAGGTGCCATTACAGAGTCAGCTAAGGATCCACCCTAGATAATCCGTCAGACCCTATAGGTGGTGCCTTGGGGGCCACATGTAATTCTTAAATGCTGCCAAGATGTCCCTGAGGACCACAGGGCTAGGGAAGATGATTGCTGAAGGGGGAGAACACCCGCCTAGACTTGGACTGAGAGCTGGTCCGTCTGAGCTCCCCCAGCTTCCTCCCAGAAGCAACACAATGACAACAACAAGTGAAATGTGTGGCTTTTCCAGTTTCCTGTGGTGCTCACCTGGAACCGCACCACACCTGCAGCAGGCATCACACCTGAACATCTTGTTCCATGAGTCACCGCAGTGCAGCCATCAGCTGGTCAGGCCGCAGTGGAGCCAGGGAGCCCCAGGCTGGCTCAGCGTGGGAACCCACATCCTGGGAGCCCAGGCGGCCCTCCCCTCATCCCCATCATTCAGACATCTCCGCCCTCTGCTCATGTGCAGGGAGGACACCGTGAGTCTTGGGAAAGGAATTCAGTAGAGAGACAGCTCCTCTTGAAAAGAAGGATGGAACACCAAGATGGCAGAAAGCCTTGTTCCAGGATTTCCCACTCCAGCAGCTTTCCTTTTCAGTGCCAGACCCTATAGGTGGTGCCTTGGGGGCCACATGTAATTCTTAAATGTTGTCAAGATGTTCCTGAGGACCACAGGGCTGGAGAAGACAACCACCCCACAGTGGGTGAGGGTCTTGTGGTACCTGGTCCTCCCTTTCCTGTGTTGTCCCCTTCCCAGTGGTGTAGCTGATACATCTCTCTGCAAGCCCTGCACCCCCTCTCCAATAACCAACTACGGAAGTGCCATTCAAGAAAAGACTTTAGGCTCTGGTTTTTGACTAGAAACTTTCTGTTGACACCTTCATTTAAGATTAAAAACATATCACCATGAAAATTTTCCTAATGGGTGTTGGCATCCTTGAAAAAAGTCCAAGTTAAACAGTCTTATAAGAATTGCTTCCTTGGGATTTCCCTGGTGGTCCAGTGGCTAAGGCTCCATGCTCCCAAAGTAGGGGGCCAGGGGTTCGATCCCTGGTCAGGGAAGTAGATCCCACATGCTGCAACTAAGACCTAACACGGTCAAAGAAATAAAAAAAAAATAAAAAAAAAAACTACAAAAAAAAAAAAAAAAAAAGAATTGCTTCCTTAACATGAACAGTAGTCTTGATACGGAAATACTTTTTTAAAAAAACTCATATAAAAGCATAAAATAAACTAAGTAATTATGTCTAAACAAATTTCAGAGTTCATTCAATAGATGTAAAGTTAAGGTTCCATGTGATAAAAATACATTGTTCGTAGTTCAACTTTTTTTTAATTAATGCATTAAAAATGGTGCATTTTTACATTTGATGGCATCCGTGGAGACAAAAAGAGTGAGAGCAGAGATTTGTGTCTAATAGGAAACCCCCTATTAGACAGCTCAGGAACTGTCTTCCAGGAAATACCCCCTCTACCTCTTCCAGATAATTAGTCCCCTGCTAATAGGGGGACATTGACTCAAGGTTAGTTCTTCAGGAACTGACACCAATTTGCTCAATGTTCATTCCTGCCTGCCAGCAAGTTTGAAAGTCTGAAATCCTTTTCCTATAGACTTCCCAAGACCTCCAGAAACCCTAACTTGCTTGAGTCTCTAGTTTCCTCAAGAAGATTTCAGGGAACCAATACAGGGCTTTAATCTGGAGGTAAAATAATTTTTCTGCTGAAAGTGAAAATTCTTGGGGAAAGAAAGGAGATGCAGCCCAATTCACTTCTCCCCAGAATCTCTGCAGTCTGAGCAGCTGGTCCTGACTCATTGCCACTCTGGCCAAGTTTGAAATTTGTGTTCAAGGTTAGAGAGGAAGAAAGGAAACCAGGAAAATGTTTCTCACCCCCACCTCCAAAAAAGATCTAGAAATGAGGTGATGAATGTGTTGATTAACTAGATGCGGGGAGGGGGTGGGGAATTCTTTCAAAATGTGCACATATTTTGAATCATCTTGATGTCAGTATCATGTGTACACTTAGTCACTCAGTCGTGTCCGACTCTTTGTGACCCTTTGGACTATAGCCCACCGGACTTCTCTGTCCATGGGATTCTCCAGACAACAACCCAATGGAGTGGGTTGCCATTTCTTTCTCCAGGGGATCTTCCCAACCCAGGGATGGAAACTGGGTCTCTCGAATTTCAGACAGATCCTTTACCATCTGAACCACATCATGATCTTACAACTTTATTTGTCAACTATACCTAAAATTTAAAAATCAAAAGTCAAAAAATTTTTTTAAAAAGGACACAGTCTGACTAAAAAAGAAAGAAAATGAGAAGAGAAGAAGGGAAGAAAAAGGAAGGGAGGGAGATTTTTGAGAACCAGGAACCAAGACAGGAACAATGAGACATGAGTTGGGGAAGTGTATTTTGGCTCAATAAAGAGAAAAATAAAACAATAGACATAGCAGCTAAAAGTAAAATGAGATCCTCTTAGAAACAGTGAGTTCACCAACATTAAAAGTGCTCGAAAAAGGCGGGATTTAACCATCACATAAAGCATTTTATTACTATGAACTTGAAGATCCCTTTAAATCTGGAGATTTTGTTGCTGTTAATAACAAAGCTAGAAAACAATCATCTTTAAAAAATAAAGAAACTCCCCTAAAAGCTTGGCTTTGACTACGTCAACTTGGTCATATTTCCTCATGTAGAGAGAAGACCCACACATGGCCCTACGCTTGGCTCATTTGGGATTTGAGAATGGTTAGTTGGAGAAGGCAATGGCACCCCACTCCAGTACTCTTGCCTGGAAAATCCCATGGATGAAGGAGCCTGGTAGGCTGCAGTCCACGGGGTCGTGAAGAGTTGGACACGACTGAGCGACTTCGCTTTCACTTTTTACTTTCATGCATTGGAGAAGGAAATGGCAACCCACTCCAGTGTTCTTGCCTGGAGAATCCCAGGGACGGGGGAGCCTGGTGGCTGCCATCTATGGGGTCACACAGAGTTGGACACGACTGAAGTGACTTAGCATAGCATAGTCTGAGATGAGTTAAGACTTCCACCTTGAGCTCTTCTCCCCACAGAAAATGAGGGTTGATTCTTATCTGTTATCTCTTTCCCCATGAACCTTCAAGATGCGTCATTACAGAGCTCTGTAGCCAGATTTATGGACAGGAGGGGTCTGTGTGTTCTCGTCACGCTCTCCCACAATCACCTGGCTGGAGAAGGAAACTTCCTGGTCAGGAAACTCCCTTGGGTGCAGAAGGGGATTCCCAGAGCTGGAAACACTCAGAAGGAGACTTCTGACGTGGAGAGACCCAGAGACCATGGCGCTCTCCTCCAGAGCAGAGGAAGAGAGACCACTCGGGGGGAAGACACACACACACGGAGACAGGAGAACAGAGGCAGAGAGAAACAAGAGCGAGACACACAGGGGAGGTGAACGAGATTCGGGAACACGTTATGGTTTCCTTTCTTGAGTGAAAAGGTGCGGTCTTGCAGGGGCTCTGCAAGCTGGTATCAGGAGCTTCCACTTCCCCACGGAAGAGGCAGATCTCAAAAGGGTCCCAGAAGTGAGACTTAAACAGAAACTTCAGGCAGCTGAGCAAGACAGCCTGTGATACTGAGCATCACTGTCTCTAATTAAATCCACTTCCGAAGAAGCTAGAGAAACCACCACCATTGTTCAGTCACCTAGCCCTGTCTGACTCTTTGTGACTCCGTGGACTACAGCACGCCAGGATTCCCTGTCTTTCACCATCTCCTGGAGTTTGCTCAATCTCATGTCCATGGAGTCAGTGATACTGTTTAACTATCTCGTTCTCTGCTGCCCTAGAGGCAAATGTGACCCTTTGGAAAGCAGTACATCCTGCCCTAGGCACCGCAGGGGCTTTTTGCTCAGTGAGCCATCATAGTCACAATAATATAGGACAGTCTGGTGACTCAAAACACCAACCTCCAGGAGAATAAAGTCCAGGCCTTTATCAGTTATTTTTCCTAAAATGTGTACTGTGCTTGAAAACATCTAGAGATTTCATTGATTTTTTTCCCCCCAGTTTTTGTAGGTTGTCATCCGGAAGACAAGTTCCTTAGCTGGGCATGCAGGCCTGGATAGGTGTTGTAAGCTGTGCGTACGTGTACATAACTAGAGAGCTAAACCCAAGATTTGGCCCTGGGCCAGAGTGTTTCCAAAAACAGACATGTCTTGTGAAATGCTTATTACCAAACACAAAAATACCCCTGAAACAAAACACATTTTAAGACACAGTAATTTAAACAGGTCTATGTATACATATATTATATAGACTGTATTTTTCATGAACTGATCACTAGTGCTCTAAAGAAGAAGATACACGCAAACAGCACAGATAAATAGAAACATGTGCCCGTGATTGTCAAGTAGAGTGGTGAAAAGGAAGGAAGGAGAAAGAATGGGAAAGAGGAAAGAACAGAAACTCTCTTTTCATAGAGATTGTTAGAGGATAAATGACATCATTTAAGAGGAGTGGTAAGGACCTGCCAGAAGCGGAAAAGGGGGACGTTTTTCAGGCTCTTATGTATCAGGAGATGGGGAATATAAGACACACGCAGGTTTCACCTGAGCTAGAGTGACTTCTGTCATTCTGTGTGTGTTCGGGTGTGCATGTGTCTCCCTGTAAAGGCTGTGGGAGAGAGGAGAGGTCTTCTAGCTCTGTGGTGGGGAGAGAGAACATAGGAAAGGTGCCGACCAGACGCACAACCTGCTGGGTCTCCCTGAGGTCTGGGCAGCAGGACCCATGGGTGCAGCTATCATGACACAGCTGGGTTTCACAAAGTGTAGACGGAGCCATTACATGGGCAGTGTCCTGGCCTCAGACATAGTCAGAAAGTAAGAGAACACTGTTGCTGTGTTTTAAGGGAGTTCTCAAAGCAAAATGGAATATAGTCTAAGCAGCTCCCTAAAGCCCTTCAGAGCCAGGCATTATGACTAAGTGAGACAGACCAGTGAAAAATGACTCAGGGTCCCACCCTGCTCTGAGGGTCCCATTCTGTATAAAGGGGGAGAGATCTTTGGATACTCCTTGAAGTTACAGTATAAAAATATGAATTAAATCATTTAATTTTCCTGAAAATGCCAGAAATCTGGGTTTTTCTGTAGAATCTTTAGTCCTTTAAATGTTCATAATTATATCACAATAATTATATCATAGTATGCTGTGTTTTACCCATGGGTTGCCAATTCACAACTCTGGCTCAGAGGCAGAAATCAGTTTGACTCAATTAAATGAACTATGAAGATTTAAACCTACAATAACCTCAGAAATGCGTGACTCCTGTTTCTTCAGCAGGCAGAGAGGAAATGGAAGGCCCACACTGGGTCAGCAGCTAACCTAAATTCACACAGTCAATTTGTCAAAAACCTTGAGACCGAAAATCTCGTCTCTAGATCCCATAAAGCATTGTTTGTAGAACACCTCACCATAGTAGTTTAACCATCGGTGGGTAACAAGTGACCTCAAAACGTAATTGCTGAAAGCAGCAAACGTTATCTCACAATTTCTGTGCATTGTGAAAACCATCACAGTTATGCTAATGACTCAGCTGGGTGCTTCTCGATTAAAGCACTCAAGGAGTTCCAGTCCGGCAGTCAGCCAGCCTCTGGTTCTGTTAGAAAGCTCTCATCTCCAAGCCCACTCAGGGAGTTGTTGGCAGGAGCTGGTGTGTCCCAGGCTGTTAGACTAAGAGTCTCAGTTCCCACTGGCTGTTCCCACCAAAAGTCTTCTTCAGCTCCTGGCCACATGGGCTTCTCAGGGCAGCTCCAAACATGGCACCTGGCTTCCCTCAATGGCAGCAAGTAAGAGAGCGAGTAGGCACCCAAAACTGAGCCCACGCTCCTCTTATCTCAGGAGTGGCATCCATCACTTCTCTGTGTTAGAAGTGAGTCAGGGAGGCCAGGCCACAAGCAACAAATGGGGGTTACACAGCTTTAGTAGGATAGGTGTCTTCAGAGGCCACCCACATACTCATTGTCTCACAAATATATGCCAGGGGCCAGCCCACTGGCTAAACCCAGCTGCTAACTGTTTTCATAAATAAAGTTTTATGGAACAAAGCCATGCCCATGTGTTTATATATTGTTTATGACTGCTTTTGCATTTCACCTGCAGCATTGAGTGGTTGGAATAGAAAGCATATGACCAGCAAAGCCTAAAAGTATGTGTTGTCCGGTCTTTTACAGAAAAAGTTTTCTGGGTTTCTTTTTAAAAAAATTTTTTTGTCCACGCCACACGGCATGTGGGATCCCCATTCCTCAACCAGGGATTGAACCCATACTCCCTGCAAGGGAAGCACAGAGTCTTAATCACTGAACCACCAGCAAAGTCCCAGTTTTCTGATTTCTGATGTAAGCAATCATAAGATATTTTTTTAAATATGGAATATTGAGGTGGAGATGCCAAATTCATCATCTGAATTTCTCTTGGGGCTCTGGCATTGTGAATGTCAGGGTGGTTCTTCCATTTGTGTGCTTGAGGTCTGAGTCACTTCAGTCGTGTCCGACTCTTTTAGACCCCGTGGACTGTAGCCTGCCAGGCTCCACTCTCCGTGGGATTCTCCAGGCAAGAATACTGGAGTGGGTTGCCATGCCCTCCTCCAGGTGATCTTCCCGACCCAGGGATCGAACCTGCATCTCTTACAGCTTTTGTATTGGCAGATAGGTTCTTTACCACTAGCGCCACCTGGAAAGCCCAATACTTCTGTAAGAGAGTTAAATGGGAAATCTCAAAACAACTCTACAGTTTGGGTCGAGTGGGTGAGGTCTAACTTCAATCCCCAGGTCCTTCTCTGCTCATTCTCTACCACATCAGTCATTCACCCTTCCGTTGGGAAACCCCACTCCCAAAACCTTTGACAAAAAGATGGATACAAAGCATAGTTGTAATGACCTCAAGTGGTAAAGTAGATATTTAGCACTCTCTGTGCCCCTAATGGGGCTTCCCAGGTGGCTCAGTGGGTGAAGGATCCACCTGTAATGTAGGAGATGTAGGAGACTTGGGTTCAATTCCTGGGTAGGGAAGATCCCCTGGAGAAGGAAATGGCAATGCACTCCAGTCTTCTTGTCTGGAGAATCCCAGAGGAGCCTGGAGGGTTACAGTCCATGGGGTCACAAAAAGTCAGACCTGACTGAGCACGAATGCCCATGACCCTAACAGGCCTGAACTCCAAACTTGAATTTTACCAACTTACTTTGTTTCTCTCAGCCTCAATTTTCTTATTCTTAAAATCCAGATTGTAACACTGACTTCACACTTTTTCTTATCACAAAAAGTGCATTATAGCACCAATTACAGTGCTAAGTACGTAACAGTTCAGTAGGTGCCAGTTATTATGTGTAAAGTCTTAGATGGTTTCCCATAGCTTATTTTAGCAACAGCCAATAGGTTCATTTCAAGTTTCAGTTCTTTTTTACTAGTGGCATAAGCCCTATGTTTTCAAAAGTTTTCCCTGAGTTTCCCTCTCTTCCTCCCCCGAGTCCCTGCCCATTAATGAGTTCACTACATGTCTTTTTACTAAGAGCCATTCTGGCTTTTTACTAGCCCAGAATTCCTGCTCAAGGAAGCAGCCAGCAGACTGGGCAGGCTAGTGGCAAGAGTCGCTGCCAGGTGAGTTTTCACTGGGGCTGAGGGTGAAATGCAAAGAATCTGATTAAAGTATAAAAGTATAGACAGAAAGTAAAGCATCCTGCACACTTCATTCTACTTGGAATGAAAACATTGCTGTCAGATGGGTAGGAGGAAGTCTTTCGGGAGACTTACATGAATCTTTGAGGTCCTGCCCTCGCTTTTGCCCTCAGGACTTGGGAGAGTAGCCCCACCTTGTTGGGTGTGATTTTAGACTGGAAAAGTGCACACTGCACCACATCACTACTAAGCCTTCAGATTCCTCAACAAGCTGGAGCCTGTTAAAAGGTGTCAGTCACGTCTCCAGTCTGGCTCTCTCTCCAGAGCGTGTTTTCCTTCAGGCCCACTGGGAGTCACCACCTTGATCATCTTTTCATGTTGATGACAATACCATCTACCTGAACACTGGTGGTCTCCCGAGTCTGCTTTGTCTCACTTCTAATTCCTTCTTTCATGCTCAGTCATACCAACTCCAGATTTTACCTTCTAGGTGCTTCTCACTCTCAAGTCTGTCTCTGTATCCCATTGTTTTGGGGGGTAAATAAACAGTCCTCGGTTCAGCTCTTGGTTTCCTGACCTTTAGCCTAATAATCCTCTATCCTGGATTATATTTGCTGTAAATTTTGTTTGCTAAAACATAAATTTGTTTGGATTGTTGTCCTTTGTAAATCCTTTGTTGACTTTGCATTACCTGCTGATATTCTCTATTTCCTAACTCTTCTGATATTATTTCTCCTTTGTAATAGTTTTTTCCCCTAAGTTTCTTGGTTAAAAATACCTAAAATTATTCAAAGGATGAAAGCAGTGTAGGACGTGAGTGTGTACTTTCTCATTAACACAAGGACACAAATAAAAAGGCACTGTCTGTTAAAGAAATGTCCACACGTAGTGATAGGATATGACATTTACTAAGGAGTTTGGCAGTAGCTCCAAGTGCACTACAAAATACGCCCTGCATGAATGCAAAGGAGGGAGCAAGCACTTTCAGCCAGGGCGGTCAGCGTCGTGAACAGTTGGCATTTAGTCTGGCTTTTGTATTAATAGATTATGCAGACAAGTGTGGAATGAATTGACTGGACACACAGATTGCATTTGAATAATTTGGAAAAGAGAAGAATCAGAAAGACTTTAATTTCCACCTTGTATTGCCAAGCAATTGAAAAGCCAAGATGATGGAAGGTTACATGCTGAGGTGATGATACAGTCCCAGGCAGTGTGCTCTTTAGAAAGATGTACAGATCGGAAATTGAGAGAGTGGTCCAGTGTAGTGATAAAGATGGAAGCCATCTGTGTAGAGACATAGATAACCCACATCGCAGGGATGACATGAAGCAATGAGAGGACCAGAAGTAAAATTTTAATATTCAATATATAAAGATGACAGGGTACCTTATCTAGCCTCTCTATGTTGTGGCTTCCTCATCTGTGAAATGCAGATAATTATATTAACCTTATTGAATTATCGCATGATTCACATGAAATAAATGCTCGGCAGAGTGTCTGGCACAAAAAATGTCTGTGCTCAACAAATGTCAGCTATCATGATGGTGATCATCATTATTATTATCATTATGATAATGTTAAATTCTTGAAGATACTCTCTTTTAGGGCCTTGAAAGTGAAAGTGTTAGTTGTTCAGTCATGTCTGACTCTTTGCAACCCCAAGGACTGTAGCTCACCAGGCTCCTCTGTCCATGGAATTCTCCAGGAAAGAATAGTGGAGTGGGTTGCCATGCCCTTCTTCAGTGGTTCTTCCCAACCCAGGGATCAAACCCAGGTCTCCTGCATTACAGGTGGAATCTCTACAGTCTGAGCCACGAGGGCAGCCCTTTAGAGTCTTCAGTTCAGTTCAGTTCAGTCTCTCAGTCGTGTCCGACTCTTTGCGACCCCATGAATCGCAGCACGCCAGGCCTCCCTGTCCATCACCAACTCCCAGAGTTCACTCAGACTCACGTCCATCGAGTCAGTGATGCCATCCAGCCATCTCATCCTCTGTCATCCCCTTTTCCTCCTGCCCCCAGTCCCTCCCAGCATCAGAGTCTTTTCCAATGAGTCAACTCTTCCCATGAGGTGGCCAAAGTACTGGAGTTTCAGCTTTAGCATCATTCCTTCCAAAGAAATCCCAGGGCTGATCTTCAGAATGGACTGGTTGGATCTCCTTACAGTTCAAGGGACTCTCAACAGTCTTCTCCAACACCACAGTTCAAAAGCATCAATTCTTCAACACTCAGCTTTCTTCACAGTCCAACTCTCACATCCATACATGACCACTGGAAAAACCATAGCTTTGACTAGACGGACCTTTGTTGGCAAAGTAATATCTCTGCTTTTCAATATGCTATCTAGGTTGGTCAAAACTTTTCTTCCAAGGACTAAGCATCTTTTAATTTCATGGCTGCAGTCACCATCTGCAGTGATTTTGGAGCCCCCAAAAATAAAGTCTGACACTGTTTCCACTGTCTCCCCATCTATTTCCCATGAACTGATGGGACCAGATGCCATGATCTTCGTTTTCTGAATGTTGACTTTTAAGCCAACTTTTTCACTCTCCACTTTCACTTTCATCAAGAGGCTTTTTAGTTCCTCTTCACTTTCTGCCATAAGGGTGGTGTCATCTGCATATCTGAGGTTATGGATATTTCTCCCAGCAATCTTGATTCCAGCTTGTGCTTCTTCCAGCCCAGCATTTCTCATGATGTACTCTGCATATAAGTTAAATGAACAGGGTGACAACAGACAGCCTCGACGTACTCCTTTTCCTATTTGGAACCAGTCTGTTGTTCCACGTCCAGTTCGAACTGTTGCTTCCTGACCTGAATATAGGTTTCTCAAGAGGCAGTGGTCTGGTATTCCCATCTCTTTCAGAATTTTCCACAGTTTATTGTGATCCACACAGTCAAAGGCTTTGGCATAGTCAATAAAGCAGAAATAGATGTTTTTCTGGAACTCTCTTGCTTTTTTGATGATCCAGCAGATGTTGGCAATTTGGTCTCTGGTTCCTCTGCCTTTTCTAAAACCAGCTTGAACAACTGGAAGTTCACGGTTCATGTGTTGCTGAGAACAGAAAAAAAAAAATCCCATAATGAATCAAAGACAACAATCAAAGGAGAGCAGATATGAAAAGTGTTTGTCTTTTATCTTTCAAGTCATCATGCCCCAAGGTCCTAATACAGATTAACTATCCACAAAGTTTTCTGGATGTTGAAGTAGAGGGACAGGTTTCAAAATTGAACACAGTCCCACAAATCACATGTTGAAAACAGATCTAGTCAAATGATTACGGACAAAGAAACCATTGGATTGGCGATGTCAAGGTCATTGTTGAACTTGGAAAGGGTGCCTTTGGCGAAAAATTTCTTGAAACAGATCCCAGAAAGCAATAAATTTAGAACCAATATGTTGAGGGAATGCATAGTAGTATAGACCACTCTTGGGAACTTTGATAATGGAGACAAAACAAGCTTCTGCCTCTTCTGAGAGGTTCTCTCCCCTATGCAATGGCTCTCATTTTTTCTTCTTGTAATATTCTTAGGTAATTTCAAGTAAACACAGTTTTCACTTGAAGCAAAGTCAGTTAGGGTAATTTGAGAGGATTTGGACTTGCGATTCAAGTAGCACCTAAGAGGAGCTCTCTATGCAGAGTTGATGCAGACTATGGACATGGAATCACTTTGCTAGTTTATTTGCCCTTTCTCAAAGCTAACAAGTATCTCTGTGTCTGCTGGACCCATGAGTAAAATTCTGAAGATAGGACATCATCAAGGCAGTAGTGAGGAATCAGTGGATCTGGCTAGCTTACAGTGGTCCACGTTCAGAGGAGTGGGGGATACCTGTATGAAGGTCAGACATGGTGGGTGTGGAGGTAGATGTTGGTGACCTCAGCATGTTAGATAAATTAGATCTACGTCATCATGAATTCTTGTCACGGTCCCCTTGTCTTCCGAATCAAGGCAGGCTTGTCCCCCTGGCCACAATAGACTGTTGACTGTTTCCTGACTTGCTCTGTGTTTCCCCACCGTGTGCCCTGGCTCCTGAGGAGAACAGTATATCTCTGATTCTGCTCAGTCTCATTAACCAGATCATGAGTCCATGATTCATGGTGATCCAGGCATCCCTCACTCCCACACTTGTTTTTTCTTTTTACTTCCTCCCTTCACCTTCTGTTGATATTTCCTCTTTTTTTGGTACAGTGGATGAAGCAAAATGTCAAATAAAATGTTCACAGTTCAAGAGTATTTTCAGGAATCTTAGAGGGTCAACAATGTTTACTCATGCCTGGAATATGCAAGAATGCCAAGAATACTTGCTGTCTGAAGATGATAAAAATTCTAGTCCACACCCAGGGGGTTTGGTGGAGACTAACAGCTCAGTCATGTAGTGTGAGATACAGCCTTTTCTCGCTGGGTACACTTCCCCATGTCAAACTGTAGTTCTCCGGTGTGAATTTGAAGGGAAGACAATATCTTTTAAAGCAGGAGTAACAGTTCGGATGCCTTTGGGAGATAGGCAAATATATTAATGCATAAAGCAGGGGGATGGGACAAAGTGCTAAGCTGATTTTTCAACCTGCACAGAGGCCAAATCTACTAACAAAACTAAATACCTCCATAGAGGGCCCCAGACTGAGCACCTACCATTCGCCACTCCCCAAAGGGGTCTATGTGTCCTCGCGTTCTCTGTGGTGTCCAACTCTTGGTGACCCAGTGGACTGTAGTCTGCCAGGCTCCTCTGTCAATGGGATTTCCCAGGTCAGAATACTGGAGTGGGTTGCCATTTCCTTCAGTGGGGAATCTTCCTGACCCAGGGATTGAACCCGAGTCTCTTACATCTCCTGCATTTGCAGGCAGATTCTTTCCCACTGCACCACCTGGGAAGCCCAAAAGGCAGCCTATGATTACATAGTGAAGGGAAGGTTTTGTTTCTCCTGTTTTCTTCCTTAGATTCTTTTGGAGAAAAAAATTTGGAAAACTCAGCAGTGGCCACAGGACTGGAAAAGGTCAGTTTTCATTCCAATCCCAAAGAAAGGCAATGCCAAAGAATGCTCAAACTACCGCACAATTGCACTCATCTCACACACTAGTAAAGTAATGCTCAAAATTCTCTAAGCCAGGCTTCAGCAATACGTGAACCGTGAACTTCCAGATGTTCAAGCTGGTTTTAGAAAAGGCAGAAGAACCAATGATCAAATTGTCAACATCCGCTGGATCATCGAAAAAGCAAGAGAGTTCCAGAAAAACATCTATTTCTGCTTTATTGACTATGCCAAAGCCTTTGACTGTGTGGATCACAATAAACTGTGGAAAATTCTGAAAGAGATGGGAATACCAGACCACCTGACCTGCCTCTTGAGAAACCTATATGCAGGTCAGGAAGCAACAGTTCGAACTGGACATGGAACAACAGACTGGTTCCAAATAGGAAAAGGAGTACGTCAAGGCTGTATATTGTCACCCTGCTTATTTAACTTCTATGCAGAGTACATCATGAGAAACGCTGGGCTTGGATGAAGCACAAGCTGGAATCAAGATTGCTGGGAGAAATATCCATAACCTCAGATATGCAGATGACACCACCCTTATGGCAGAAAGTGAAGAGGAACTAAAAACCTGCTTGATGAAGGTGAAAGAGGAGAGTGAAAAAGTTGGCTTAAAGCTCAACATTCAGAAAACTAAGATCATGGCATATGGTCCCATCAGTTCATGGGAAATAGATGGGGAAACAGTGGAAACAGTGTCAGACTTTATTTTTGGGGGCTCCAAAATCACTGCAGATGGTGACTGCAGCCATGAAATTAAAAGATGCTTAGTCCTTGGAAGAAAAGTTATGACCAACCTAGATAGCATATTGAAAAGCAGAGACATTACTTTGCCAACAAAGGTCCGTCTAGTCAAGGCTATGGTTTTTCCTGTGGTCATGTATGGATGTGAGAGTTGGACTGTGAAGAAAGCTGAGTGCCGAAGAATTGATGCTTTTGAACTGTGGTGTTGGAGAAGACTGTTGAGAGTCCCTTGGACTGCAAGGAGATCCAACCAGTCTATTCTGAAGGAGATCAGCCCTGGGTGTTCTTTGGAAGGAATGATGCTAAAGCTGAAACTCCAGTACTTTGGCCACCTCATGCGAAGAATTGACTCATTGGAAAAGACTCTGATGCTGGGAGGGATTGGGGGCAGGAGGAGAAGGGGACAACAGAGGATGAGATGGCTGGATGGCATCACTGACTCGATGGACGTGAGTCTGAGTGAACTCCAGGAGTTGGTGATGGACAGGGAGGCCTGGCGTGCTGCGATTCATGGGGTCGCAAAGAATCGGACACGACGGAGTGACTGAACTGAACTGAACTAAGCTAAAATAACAGTGATAAATTGGAATTCTAGAAACTGCCTCACATACACACCTGCAACAGGAAGCATGCAATTCTGAGATGCTTTAACAAAGGACCATAATAAGTTGGTAGCAACTGGCAACTCCATATCATTGTCTCGAAGCTCCTGCTGGATGCTGAATCTTAAGATGCTGATAAAGTAGATAGGAGAGAGAGTGTAGCCAAGTGTCAGTCTAGCTACACTCATTCGACAACACAGTATTGCCACCACAAGGGGAAGAATGAATAGAACTTTAATATTGCTATGATTTAGAGCATGGCTTTGATCTAACTCTTTGCAACTCTATGGACTGTAGCCCATAGGCTCCTCTATCCATGGGATTCTCCAGGCAAGAATACTGAAATGTGTAGCCATTTCCTTCTCCAGGGGATCTTCCTGACCCAGGGATCAAACTTGGGTCTCCCAAATTGCAGGCCGATTCTTTACCATCTGAGCCACCAGGGAAGCCCTATGGTCTTAGAAGATAGTCAAAATCCAACAACTGAAGAAAATATGAGAAGTTGAAGTAAATATAAGGACCTCAAAAGGGAGAAGTTTATTAGGCAATTGGTTATAGCAGTGGTAGGAGAGCTGAGAAATCAAATAAATGTATGGTGAGTCACCTCATAATTTGAACAGCAGGGAAGTCTCTGGTGGTCCAGGGATTAGGACTCTGAGCTCTCACTTCCCCGGGCTTGGGTTCAATACCTGATTCAGGAACTAATATCCCACAAGCCACATGGTTCAGCCAGAAAATTTTTTTGCAATAGCATAAAGACCCTACTACCCCTGGGACCAGAGGGACAGAGGGAGGAAGGAGGTAACCTTCCCAGAGCCTGGGACAGGGAGCACACCACAGAAGCTGGGGTCGTGGCGAACCTGCCTGAGGAAAGCCAGGCCGTCGGATGAAGCAGCATTCTGGCCGAAACTGGAAATGCAGAGGAGATGCCTTCAGAAGCTCAGGAAGACGATTACCTTGGCTTCTTACCAGTTCCTGCCTTCTCATTTTCTACCAGTGTCTCCCTTCGGCAAATCTACATGGTGCCTGGAGGCAGGAGTGCGTGAGAAATGCATGTCGTTCCCTACAACACTGCCATTAACTAGCTGGGTGGCCCAGGGAAAGTCACTCAACCTCTCTGAACCTCAGTTTCTTCATCTGCAAAACTGGGCTAATGCTTATCTTTGCTGATAAACCTTAAATAGCAGTGGTCATGACAAATTTTAAACAGCTGCAGAGGAGAGTGGCTGAGTCCCACTTATACTGTATTAAGATAAAGAAGGGAAGTCCGAGCTCCCTTGTGAGGAGCCCATGCCACAGTCTTTAAGCTGTCTTGCTATTGTTCACCAGCCCTCACTTGTCATTCCTCCCCAGGGCCTCATGGGTGATAAATGGGCCACGTGGTAATTTGCAGTTTACAAGTCAATTTCATATCATTAACTCATAGGGCTTTCCCTGTGGACTAGATAGGATATTTATTAGTCTCTGTACTTTATTGTTGAGGTACAGGTGGTCAAAGAGTTTATGAAACTTATTCAAGTAAATCCAAATAATAAATGATAGCACTGAGAATTACATGGTATGGCCTTTGGGCCCCAAACTTTTTTTTAAATTAAACTTTTAATTTTTGTATTGGAATATAGTTGATTAACCATGTTGTGATAATTTCAGGTGGACAGCACTCAGTCATACATATATAGGTATCCATTCTCCCCCAAACTCCCCTCCCATCCATATGTTATGTTATGCTACATAACATACAGCAGAGTTCCTGTGATATACAGTAGAACCTTCTTGGTTATCCATTTAATATAGAGTAGTGTGTACATGTCCATCCCAAACTCTCCCACCATCCCTCCCCATCCCTCCCCCTGGCAACCATATCTTTGTTCTCTAAGCCTGTGAGTGTTTCTGTTGGACCAAAAACTTTGATCAACCAAAACTCTGCTCCAGATTTTAAAAACAGAGTTCAAAACAAAACAGGATTAGAGGAGATTAGGAGAAGTCTGACCTGAGAGAAAATAAGTCTATCCTCTCTCAACCTAATCAACATCAAATTTTAAAAAAATGCTGGCTCAGAGTTACCAGGAAAAAACCCAGCTGGTCCTGCAGGAGGGTTGGGAGGGTCTGCATCTCTGAACCCAGTGACTCAAGCCCCTGAGCCTGGGGCATGGCCTCAGTTCTTGTCAATGTCAGACTCATAGGTATGTATTAATTATTCAACAGTAAATGTGCACCTATTAATTGAGAGGCCAGAAGTATTTGTGACACGTAAAATGGTACAATAAGACAAAAAGGAGGCAAACCAGAGTTAGCAGTGGTTCCCCAGGCTAGAGAAGTGAAGAACAGTCTCACTCTTCTGCTGTGTGAATTTTCACCACAGAAAGTTTCACCCAACTTTTATAAACATCTTAATATATAGAAATGTTCCCCACAATTCATTCTGTGAGTGGGGCAGGTACCACAGCCATAGCCCACTCCCCAGAACCCAGCTTCGAAATTAGCTGACAAGAACAGGTGCCTTCCACTCTCAGAGAACCTCTGATTAAACAGTCGTGTTGCTGTAGAAAGGCCTCCTGTCTTTGAAGGGACAGGTTAGACTCAGGGTTCACGTGGAGGTCTGGTCTCCAAGAAAAGTACGTCATTGCAGGTAAGCAGAGCTCCAGTGATGCCAGCCCTGAGCCTGGGCTGAGCGCTGGTTCTAACTCTCTACAGCACCCCAGCCACCCTCTCTTTTATCTCATGTGAGACCAGGTATGAGAGCCCGCCGGCCGTGTCTGCACTTGGGACTGCAAACTGGTGCAGCCACCATGGAAAACGGGATGGAGGTTTCTCAAAAAACTAAAAACAGAAATGCCATATGACCCATCCGGGTGTATATTCAAAAAACTAAAAACACTATTTGAGAAGATACGTGCACCCAGTGTCTGTTATAGCATTATTTACAATAGCCAAGACATGGAAGCAAGCTAAGTGTCCATGAACAGACAAGGGAGATGTGGCATTTGTATATAGTGGAATACTACTCAGTCATAAATAATAATGGAGCTTTGCCTTTTGCAACAATATGAATGGGCTGGAAGACATTATGCTCAGTGAAATAAGCCCGACAGAGAAAGACAAATGATGTATGAAATTGGGTAAACATGGAATCTAAAAACTGTAACAAACTAGTAAACATAACCAAAAAAAAAAAGAAGACTCACAGATATAAGGAACAAACTTGTGGCTACCATTGTGGTGAGGAAGGAGCAGAGGCCAACATAGGGCTAGGGGAGTAAGAGCTGCGAACTATTATGTATAAAATAAGCTACAAAGAAATATTGTACAACATGGGGAATATAGCCAATATCTTATAGTTTAAAAGGCGTGAATCTCAATATTGTACACCTGTAACATATAATATTGTACATCAACTATAGTTCAATTAATTAATAATAAAAATGTCTACTTTGTCTCATATCTTGAACTGAGGAGGAAAGTTAGGTTTTAAAGATATGAAGTGTCTATAACTCCAAATTCTTCTTAAACCTTTGATTCAAACTTGCCTTTCTGTATGAATTACATTTCTTCTGCATTTCCATAGCCCTGTGCTTGAACCCCTATTACGGCCCTTTGTCAAAATCCACTCTCTATGGTTGACTTGGCTCTGTATCACTCTACATGGGAGTTCCCTGAGACAAAGAGGCAGAACTGGCCCCTCTGTATTTCACCCTTCTATCCCTCACCTACCCCAAGCCCAGGGTACTTTATCTGTGGTAGGAGTTCAGAGTTTGCTTACAGAATCCAATAGGTACAACAGGAGTCTGAACCTACAGTCCTAGACCCTGGGGTTCACCCCAGAACTCTGGTGGATCCGTTACAATTGCTTTCACACAAAGTAATAGCCAACCACCTCCATGAGGACTTCAGCTTCCAAGAAAATGACCTCTTGAGTATAACCCCCTTGTTAGATTCAATAACATTTAATTAAGCCTAATAATTTTTGTAAAGGCAGTTGGCTTCCTAAACATTGAATCTGTATCTAGTGGAAATCCCAGATCCTCGACTTCCTTGTATGTCACGAGCCAGCTGTAACCAGGTGTCGTAAGCCCGGGTGTCTTCCGAAGCCCCTCTTTTGTAGAGAGTGACACTATCAGTGAGGAAACACCTGCCTATAAATTACATCATCCATCTGTCTCTGATGAGGGAAAATGAGACACCTTCCTGACTCACGAATTTGGTGGTTTTCAGAACGCAGCAAAGTGTAAGCTGTGTTTGACCTGAGATGTCACACTTCATCACAGGCCAAGGACACAGGGCAGGGTCTCTGGAATGCAGCCCATTTTCCCTCCCTTCCCACACTACTTAAAAGCTGATCCCATTTTGGGCGTATCCATGCAGGTTCAGGGCGTGACCCAGCCCCAGTTTACACCTAGATTCTGAATACACCAGCCTTGGACTGGACTGATGGGGCTCAGGCTCTCTCAGGACTTTAGAAAGAAGGCAAAAGCTTAGAAGGACCACAGTGGGCACAGGTGAGCTCCCAGCTACACCCCCCAGGACTGCATCCAGGAGTGGGCAGATCTTTCCCATCTCAGACAGCCAGACATGAGCCAGCCCTACAGGAGCACCCAGAGCTCAGAGGCATCAGAATAGCCCTATGTTCACATCAAGCTCTGAATCTCCCTTAGGTTTGTAATTAAGTCCTGGGGGGAATGGGCGTGGTCTGCTTTGTAAGGAACCTTGGCATGAAGCATCAGGAAATACGTCATATTGTCATCACTATAATATTACAGGAATTGCAGCTGCTGAATGCTTCTCCCTATGGCTGCAGACCTGGAGCCTTTATAAAGTGAGCGACCACACCGTCCTGTCCAGTCTCAGCTGGGAAGCCAGCAGCCATGAGGCTCTACTACCTTCTCTTTGCGTTGCTCTTCTTGTTCTTGCTGCCTGTTCCAGGTAAGATGCACTGGGAAATGAGAGGGCTGAATGGATTGAGAATTTGTCATTCAGAGTCAGCCCTCTCCATTCATTTGGGAATTTTAGATAAAGTAGATTTATTGTCTGGGAACTAGACATTACCAGTTTTTGTTTTTGTTTTTCTTGACAAAGATCATCAAGAACCTCAAAGCAGGGTCTCCATCCCTTCTGATTCACTCTTAAGAGACTAATCAGCTCACAAACCATCCCTCCATGGGAGAATTGTTATACCTGTTCATGAGACAGGAAGAAAGTGATGTAAATCTTTCCTACCAACAGGAAAAATGAACTTCATCTGAGGACAGAAGCACAGATTCCCTTTTATTAGCTTAGTGGTTGGAGATACAGTCTTTTGGCCTCTTAAGGGCCCGGGGGACCATCGCGGCCCCTGCCTCCCAGGGGTCAATTCACAAGGGGGCTGCCATGGTCACGCCACTTTCTCAGCTGAGCCAAACCCACAGACACATTGTTAGTAGCTAGCCCCACCTTCTTCTTTACTCCAGATGGTAAAGAAAAAGGAAAAAGACATAAAAGAATAAAAAATGGCACCAGATAACTTATTAGAGGGATTCCAAAAGCCTAGGACTTGTACCACGGCCTTCCTAAAACCTTCCCGTGTGCTTCGTTTCTTTCCTGCAGGCAACGGCGGCATCATAAGCGGGTTACAAAGGTATTATTGCAAAATAAGAAGCGGCCGGTGTGCTCTGATTGGCTGCCTTCCAAAGGAGGAACAGATAGGCCGCTGTTCACTGAGTGGCCGAAAATGCTGCCGGAAGAAGAAATGAAAAATCCAGAAATACAAGGAGAATGTCACAAAGCGTGAAAATGCCTCCTCCAGAAGCCAATCAAATTAAAGACTTTTTACAAAAAATTAGAAGCTTGATTATTATCATTATTATTTTTTAACATTCTGTTTATTGTGCTAGTTGTTACCAAACAGGCAACTTAGAAAGTGTTAATGACTCACCTTTAATTCAAATAAAGTATAATCCATAGTGAGAGGGTCCAAACTGATGTTCCAAAGATTGTCAGATTTTATTCCTCTTTCACAGCTTTCACCACCCCCCAACCCCACCAGTGACACTGGACTGCTTGTTCTTTCTAAAACACTTCCTTTGCCTTCTGTCACCCATCTGAGCTTTGCAGTCTGTCCATCTGTCATAGCATCTCCCCACCAAATCCATCTCTGAAACTTCAGGGCATCCCTGAGGGTCTTCCCAGGTCCTTCTGAGCACTTTACAGCTCAGAGACACGGGGAACCTGGCTCCTCCTCGACCCTGCCCTCAGCTTTCCTCTCACTCTTGCCTCTGTTCTGACTGACCTCAGGCCTGGATGAAATCTCTCCTCCAGCTATGTCTCCAAACCCATCTCTCAGGGGCACCTCAAATTCTACCTCCTTTTTAAAAATACAGCTGGTTTCCCCAACAAATATGATCTTTCCTTTTGAAAAGGTTCTGATCTGAGTGCTCCATCTATGAATCCCACTAGATTTTTACATTCACTACATTTGCATATTTCCAATCTCCATATTTGGTTGCAGGATTTTGAAGGGCACTTCATCCCTTAATCACCCCTGGCCCAAGTGTTTTGACACAAAAGCTGCTCAACAAGTGTTTATCGTGACCCAATGGACTGGGGCCCACCAGGCACCTTTGTCCATAGGATTCTTCAGGCAAGAAGACATGGAGTGGGTTGCCATGCCCTTTTAGTGAGTTGAAGTACATTCCAAGGCCTTGGAGGCGTCGTGTTGTAACTATTTAGTGGTCTCTGGAGGTTGATACAGAACGATTCCAGCAAACGTGGTGGCAGGCCCATCACCCCCACCCTGAGCCCCCAGCCAAGGAACTGAGTTCTCAGGAAGAAAGGGCACACACTCAAAGACAAGAGCTTGGACCCCACAATTTAAATTCAGCATTTAAAAAAAAAAAAAGGACTGTGAGGGGACTGTATACTGCCCTCCTATAGTACACAACTACGGAACCAGGCAAAACCTGTGAAACTACTGATTCAGACTCTGGCACAAGCAGTCCAGGACCGTAATTGAGGAGGGAAGAAAACAAGTGAGGTGAGGGACTTCCCTGGTGGTCTGGTGGCTGGGATTCTGTGCTCCCGATGCAGGGGGCCTGGGTCCACCCCTGGTCAGGGAACTAGATCCCACATGCCACAACTAAGATCCTGCCTGCCATGATTAAGGTCCAAGGCAGCCAAATTAATGAATTAGCTAATTAAATGTTATGTGCTCAACCATTTATAAAAAAAGAAAAGAAAACAAGTGAAGTGAGACTTCTGACATCTCCAGCCTCTACAGATTTCCAGGCCTAAAGCTCAGGCAACAAGAACCCAAACAGACCAACAATACTTCTGAGTCGAAGACAGTGGAGTCAAAGTTCAGAGAGTGCAGGCATCTTCACTTCTGGACAGAAAACCAGCAATGGGCTTCGGGATCAGGGGTGTGTGCCTGTGTGCTAAGTTGCTGCAGTTGTGTCCGACTCTGCTACTCTGTGGACTGTGGAGGTGCTGACCATTTGTGACCCCATGGACTGTAGCCTGTCTGTGTAGCCTGCCTAAAATCTCTGTGCTTTTCATTCAATTCTAAAACTGCTCTGAAAAATGAAGTCTTAGATACTAGATGGAATTTTGGTTCAGCTTGATGGGATAAAGTGTGATGCTAAGATTCTAGACACTATCTTAAGGAAAGAGATGGTCATTTCAGTAAAAAAAAAAAAAAAAAAACAAGAATCAGATATAAACTATTAAAAACCCACTTGAGACATCAAATATAAAGGCAAGTGGATTTAAAATGAAAGGATGGAAACAGATCTGCTGTTGTCATTGTTTAGACCTTCAGTCGTGTCCAACACTCTTGAGACCCCCATGGAATCATCCAGTCAAGATTACTGCAGTGTGTTGCCATGCCCTCCTCCGGGGAATCTCCCCGACCCAGGGATCAAAACCATGTCTCTGCATCTCCTGCATCTCAGGCAGATTCTTTACTGTTGAGCTGACAGATATGCTATGGAAACATTAATTTAAAGAAAACCTGGTAGGCTGTATTGGTTAATTGACAGGCTTCCTGGTGGCTCAGATGGTAAAGAATCTACCTCCAATGTGGGAGACCTGGTTTGATCCCTGGTTTGGGAAGATGCCTTGGAGGAGGGCATGGCAACCCACTGCAGTATTCTTGCCTGGAGAATCTCCATGGACAGAGGAGCCTGGCAGGCTACAGTCTATGGGGTCACAAAGGGTCAGACATGCCTGAGTGACTAAGCACAGCACAATCAAGTAACTTTTAGGACAAGGACCAGATATAGAGAGGGGTATTTATCCTAATGATAAAATGTTTAATTCATCAAGAATACATATGAATACTGAATCAGAATGTACTTAGCAAAGGAATTTTAAAATTCTTAAAGAAAACTTACAGGAATAATTGGACAGACAGACAAATTAGCAGTTACAGTTGGAATTTCCCTGACAATCCAGTGGTTAAGATTCCAAGTTTTCAATGCAGGGGGCACAGGTTCCATCCCTGGTTGAGCCAGTAAGATCTCTTATACCATACACAAAATTCAACACAAGATAGATTAAAGGTTTACAAAAACCACAAAACTCCTGAAACCACAAAACTCCTAAAAGAAAGCATAGGAGAAAAGTTCTTTGGCATGGGTCTCCACAAGGATGGTTTTCAGCTTGACACCAAAAGCACAAGCCACAAAAACAAAGCTAAATGGTAGGATCCATCAAACTGAAAAGCTTCTGCACAGCAAAGGAAACAATGAACAAACTGAAAAGACGATGCTCTTTTAATGCTCCAGTGATCTCTGAGGCTGGGGGAGATGGCAGCAGTGTTGCGGGAAAGAGAGTGGGGTGAGAGAGGATGGTCGCATCCCAGGTCACGTCCGAGTCCCTGGGATGGCCGCCGAATGTGAGTACTTGGCTTTGCACAGGCAGGGACTCAAGAGCGAGTCATGGTGAAGGAAGGTCAATCCAGGAAGGAAACACGCTACACGGAGAGTGTGGGCCATCTTGGAAGGCAAGCGCAGCACCAGGGTATGCAGCTGTCAGTGTTTATAAGGGTGGGTCATTTGATAGGCTAATAAGTGGGAGGAGTATTCCAGCTATTTTGCAGAAAGGGTGGGGATTTCCAGGAACTGGGTCAGCACCTACTTTTTGACCTTTATGGTCAGCCTTGGAATTGTCATGGTGTCTCTGGGTGTGTCACCTAGCTGCCGTGTTACAAAGGGATTAAAAATATATATATTTACTTCAGGTCTTAGATGCAGTATGCAGGATATTCATCTCAGCACACTGGCATAGTTGCCTCATGACATGTGGAGAAGGAAATGGCAACCCACTGCAATATTCTTGCCTGGAAAATTCCATGGACAGAGGAAGCTGGGGGCCAAGGTCCATGGGGTTGCAAAGAATCGGACACGACTGAGCGACTTCACTTTCTTTCTTTGATGTGGAATCCTAGTTCCCAGGCCAGGGACTGAATCCACATCCCCTGCACTGCAAGGCAGATTCTTAACCACTGGACCACCAGGGAAGTCCCCGTCATTCTTTTAAAGGTTATGCCACGCCCAATTCCGGTCTCATTAGCACCAGATAGCTGGCATTTGACAGCACTATTCGAGCTTTCGAGTTATAGAATGTCCTGGTAAAGCTCTCAGGACACTGTTCAGACTGCAGGAGGCAGGCAGGAACATTGGAAGAGAGGTCAATTTTGCTCCAAGTTACATCACTGCCACTTAGTAGACTGAGGCCTTGGACACATCTTTTTGTTGGATTTGCAGCCAATTTTAATCGACTTTTTAAGTCAGTTTTGCCTGTGGCCTCAGATACGGCTTTCTAGTCCTCGGGACCATCTTTTATAAACCTTGAGTCATACCTACCTAGCGGGTTTGTTTAGGGGAATTCAAAGAGATAATTTGAATAAAAGTGGCCAGCTACTGAGCAAGGCTCATTGCAAAATATAATTGTAGGACAAGTTCAAAGAAGAAACTAGTAAAAGTGTCAGTGGGGGAGCACAGCATTAGACCCAGCCCTGGTCCCCTTCTGAGGGCAGGTCCCCTTGTGACTGTCAGAAGCCATGGCGCCCGCCCCGTCCATAGGAGAAGGGAACTGGGGACAATGGCCTCTGCCCAGTAACACCCAGGGCTCTGTGCTGAGAACACCTGTTTGTGGAGTCATAGATGTGAAGGGCTTTGCTCTTCAAAACCTTATCTGTAGGACTGGGACACCCCTTCTTGCCTGAAGAACTGAGGCGCTTTGCTGGAAAGAGCCTGCCTCAATTTCCTACTCACAGGTTAAGGGTTTGGGGACACAGCATTTATCTTCCCTTTAAAGAATGAAACCATGAGTTACCTCTCAGCCCAGGCATGAAGCAACCACGATCCACATGGCCTTGTTTGGCTTTGAACCTGGGAAAACTAACAATTCATGTAGGCTTGACCTAAAATTAACCCTTCCCTCTATCCTATATGAACTCATCTCTGGTTTCTGGTGAGCCACCCCATGGTGTCTTGGGTGTGTGACCTCATTGCTAAGGCAACAGGACCCTTCCCTGATGGACAGAGATGCCCCAGGTGCTATCTCCAGGATTAACATAGCTGCAAAGGAGTCATCTTTAGACCTTGCCAAGGAAAAATAAGCCACTGCAATTGTGGAATTCCTTACAAGGGCCGTGTCCCACTGGTGAGGAACCATGGCAAGAAACTCCCTTGAAACTCACCATGGCACCCTGACCCCTTTTGGAAACTCCCTTTTATGAAAAGTCATGCCCGGTCTTGCACATAAAACTGCGTCATCAGCTTCCTTAAAAGAAAAAAAAAAAAAAAAAATCTGCTGTGCTTCAAACCATAGATCACTAAAACACACCAATTTTTATTTTGTTTATTTATTTAGGCTGTACTAGGTTGTAGAATATTCTGAAAGAGATGGGAATACCAGACCACCTGACCTGCCTCTTGAGAAATTTGGATGCAGGTCAGGAAGCAACAGTTAGAACTGGACATGGAACAACAGACTGGTTCCAAATAGGAAAAGGAGTACGTCAAGGCTGTATATTGTCACCCTGCTCATTTAACTTATATGCAGAGTACATCATGAGAAACGCTGGGCTGGAAGAAACACAAGCTGGAATCAAGATTGCCAGGAGAAATATCAATAACCTCAGATATGCAGATGACACCACCCTTATGGCAGAAAATGAAGAGGAACTAAAAACCTGCTTGATGAAGGTGAAAGAGGAGAGTGAAAAAGTTGGCTTAAAGCTCAACATTCAGAAAACTAAGATCATGGCATATGGTCCCATTACTTCATGGGAAATAGATGGGGAAACAGTGGAAACAGTGTCAGACTTTATTTTTGGGGGCTCCAAAATCACTGCAGATGGTGACTGCAGCCATGAAATTAAAAGACGCTTACTCCTTGGAAGGAAAGTTATGACCAATCTAGATAGCATATTGAAAAGCAGAGATATTACTTTGCCAACAAAGGTCCATCTAGTCAAGGCTATGGGTTTTCCAGTGGTCATGTATGGATGTGAGATTTGGACTGTGAAGAAAGCTGAGTGCCAAAGAATTGATGCTTTTGAACTGTGGTGTTGGAGAAGACTGTTGAGAGTCCCTTGGACTGCAAGGAGATCCAACCAGTCCATCCTAAAGGAGATCATTCCTGGGTGTTCTTTGGAAGGAATGATGCTAAAGCTGAAACTCCAGTACTTTGGCCACATCATGCGAAGAGTTGACTCATTGGAAAAGACCCTGATGCTGGCAAGGATTGGGGGCAGGAGGAGAAGGGGACGACAGAGTCTGAGATGACTGAATGGCATCACGGACTCGTTGGACGTGAGTTTGAGTGAACTCCGGGAGTTGGTGATGGACAGGGAGGCCTGGCATGCTGCAGTTCATGGGGTCACAAAGAGTCGGACATCACTGAGCGACTGAACTGAACTGAGGTCGTAGTTGTGGCCTGTGGGATCTAGTTCCCTGACCTGCTCTGCTTGGGAATACAGAGTCTTACCCACTGGACCATCAAGGAAGTCCCGTAAAACAGCATTTTTAAAAATTACTTTAAAAAAAAACTTTGAATTGGAGTATAGCTGATTAATAATGTGATAGTTTCAGGTGGACAGCAAAGAGACTCAGCCATGCATATACATGTATCCATTCTGCCCCAAACTCCTTCCTATCCAAGCTGTCACATAACATTAAGCAGAGTTCCCTGAAAAGCAGCATTTTCAACGAAGAGACACAGTAGACAATGATTCAGTCTCACTTCTTTCTCCAGTGTAGTACTATAGCGTGTTTATAAATTGACCCTGTAGTATAGATTTTGCCTGCAAGGTCCATAAATAAACAGATACATATATATATCTTATGTATAGATAATTTATATATATATATATATATATATATATATATATGTAGATGATATCTACCTCTCTCAAATATCATTTAGAGCTAAAGCAGAAGGAACTATGATCAAGACAATTTATTTTCCACCAGAAAAATCCTATCCCTGGGTGCCAGCCAGAGACTCTGTCTGCTCGAGGCAGCCTCCATGGCTTTGCCGAGCCTCAGATGCGAGACTCTGAGCCACAGTGGGGGACCTGAACAGGACTGAAGCTCCGGGGGCTCCTTCAGGATGGGGTCCTCCCGGGTACCCACATTTCTAAAGGACTTGGAGTTCTACTCAGAGCTGCATGGCAAGTTCCATCCTGAGATTTAGCGTTTCTGAAAAGCCAGGTCATGGACGGATGTTACTAAGTGAGGGATGTTACTTAGTGATGGAGGTCCCCCTCTACCCAGTGAAGGGGTCCCCACTGCTGGGCCTGCTTGGTGATACTAGGCTGGGGAGATGCATTCAGTGGCAGCGTCATCCTCCCACTCTGTCTCTGATGAAGGGAAACAGAGCACCCATCTGCCCATCACATGTCCCACTGAGATTTCATGAGACTGGTGTGTGATTGTGTTGCAGAGAATTAATAAAAGTTTTTTTTTTTTCCCTCTTTCTTTCTTTTTACCCTTTTGAGTCATCCTCCACTTTAACTGTTCCTAACCCATGAACAGTATGAAAAGGCAAAATGATAGGATACTGAAAGAGGAACTCCCCAGGTCAGTAGTGGCCCAATATGCTACTGGAGATCGGTGGAGAAATAACTCCAGAAAGAATGAAGGGATGGAGCCAAAGCAAAAACAACACCCAGCTGTGGATGTGACTGGTGATAGAAGCAAGGTCTGATGCTGTAAAGAGCAATATTGCATAGGAACCTGGAATGTCAGGTCCATGAATCAAGACACATTGGAAGTGGTCAAACAAGAGATGGCAAGAGTGAATGTAGGCATTCTAGGAATCAGCGAACTAAAATGGACTGGAATGGGTGAATTTAACTCAGATGACCATTATATCTACTACTGCAGGCAGGAATCCCTCAGAAGAAATGGAGTAGCCATCATGGTCAACAAAAGAATCCAAAATGCAGTACTTGGATGCAATCTCAAAAACGACAGAATGATCTCTGTTCATTTCCAAGGCAAACCATTCAATATCACAGCAATCCAAGTCTATACCCCAACCAGTAATGCTGAAGAAGCTGAAGTTGAACCGTTCTATGAAGACCTACAAGACCTTTTAGAACTAACACCCAAAAAACATGTCCTTTTCATTATAGGGGACTGGAATGCAAAAATAGGAAGTCAAGAAACACCTGAAGTAACAGGCAAATTTGGCCTTGGAATACAGAATGAAGCAGGGCAAACACTAATAGAGTTTTGCCAAGAGAACGCACTGGTCATAGCAAACACCCTCTTCCAACAGCACAAGAGAAGACTCTACACATGGACATCACCAGATGGTCAACACCGAAATCAGATTGATTCTATTCTTTGCAGCCAAAGATGGAGAAGCTCTATATAGTCAACAAAAACAAGACCAGGAGCTGACTGTGGCTCAGATCATGAACTCCTTATTACCAAATTTAGACTTAAATTGAAGAAAGTAGGGAAAACCACTAGACCATTCAGGTATGACCTAAATCAAATCCCTTATGATTATACAGTGGAAGTGAGAAATAGATTTAAGGGCCTAAATCTGATAGATAGAGTGCCTGATGAACTAAGGAATGAGGTTCATGACATTGTACAGGAGACAGGGATCAAGACCATCCCCATGGAATAGAAATGCAAAAAAGCAAAATGGCTGTCTGGGGAGGCCTTACAAATAGCTGTGAAAAGAAGAGAAGCGAAAAGCAAAGGAGCAAAGGAAAGATATAAGCATCTGAATGCAGAGTTCCAAAGAATAGCAAGAAGAGATAAGAAAGCCTTCCTCAGCGATCAATGCAAAGAAATAGAGGAAAACAACAGAATGGGAAAGATTAGAGATCTCTTCAAGAAAATTAGAGATACCAAGGGGACATTTCATGCAAAGATGGGCTCGATAAAGGACAGAAATGGTATGGACCTAACAGAAGCAGAAGATATTAAGAAGAGGTGGCAAGAATACACAGAAGAACTGTACAAAAAAGATCTTCATGACCCAGATAATCACGATGGTGTGATCACTGACCTAGAGCCAGACATCCTGGAATGTGAAGTCAAGTGGGCCTTAGAAAGCATCACTATGAACAAAGCTAGTGGAGGTGATGGAATTCCAGTTGAGCTCTTTCAAATCCTAAAAGATGATGCTGTGAAAGTGCTGCACTCGATATGCTAGCAAATTTGGAAAACTCTGCAGTGACCACAGGACTGGAAAAGGTCAGTTTTCATACCAATCCCAAAGAAAGGCAATGACAAAGAATGCTCAAACTATCGCACAATTGCACTCATTTCACACGCTAGTAAAGTAATGCTCAAAATTCTCCAAGCCAGACTTCAGCAATACATGAACTGTGAACTTCCTGATGTTCAAGCTGGTTTTAGAAAAGGCAGAGGAACCAGAGATCAAATTGCCAACATCCCCTGGATCATGGAAAAAGCAAGAGAGTTCCAGAAAAGCATCTATTTCTGCTTTATTGACTATGCCAAAGCCTTTGACTGTGTGGATCACAATAAACTGTGGAAAATTCTGAAAGAGATGGGAATACTAGACCACCTGACCTGCCTCTTGAGAAATCTGTATGCAGGTCAGGAAGCAACAGTTAGAACTGGACATGGAACAACAGACTGGTTCCAAATAGGAAAAGGAGTATGTCAAGGCTGTATATTATCACCCTGCTTATTTAACTTATATGCAGAGTACATCATGAGAAACGCTGGGCTGGAAGAAGCATAAGCTGGAACCAAGATTGCCAGGAGAAATATCAATAACCTCAGATATGCAGATGACACCACCCTTATGGCAGAAAGTGAAGAGGAACTAAAAAGCCTCTTGATGAAAGTGAAAGTAGAGAATGAAAAAGTTGGCTTAAAGCTCAACATTCAGAAAACGAAGATCATGGCATCCAGTCCCATAACTTTATGGGAAATAGATGGGGAAACAGTGGAAACAGTGTCAGACTTTATTTTTGGGGGCTCCAAAATCACTGCAGATGGTGACTGCAGCCATGAAATTAAAAGACGATTACTCCTTGGAAGGAAAGTTATTACCAACCTAGATAGCATGTTGAAAAGCAGAGACATTACTTTGCCAACAAAGGTTCGTCTAGTCAAGGCTATGGTTTTTCCTGTGGTCATGTATGGATGTGAGAGTTGGACCGTGAAGAAGGCTGAGCACCGAAGAATTGATGCTTTTGAACTGTGGTGTTGGAGAAGACTCTTGAGAGTCCCTTGGACTGCAAGGAGATCCAACCAGTCCATTCTGAAGGAGATCAGCCCTGGGATTTCTTTGGAGGGAATGATGCTAAAGCTGAAACTCCAATACTTTGGCCACCTCATGCGAAGAATTGACTCATTGGAAAAGACTGATGCTGGGAGGGATTTGGGGCGGGAGGAGAAGGGGACGACAGAGGATGAGATGGCTCGATGGCATCACTGACTCGATGGACATGAGTCTAAGTGAACTCCGGGAGTTGGTGATGGACAGGGAGGCCTGGCGTGCTGCGATTCATGGGGTCGTGAAGAGTCGGACATGACTGAGCAACAGAGCTGAACTGAACCTACAGCCTGTATTGATGACCAAGTTTCTTCTTTGCAGAAGACTAACCTATTATGTGAACTACACTTGACACCTATGGCCCTCCATTTCTGCAGGAGCCACATTCTGCATCTATTATCCTTTAACTTATTCTAACCACATCCTGATACTTAATTTTATCGCATCATAAACCTCCCCTTGTAGTTTGTTTTTCCCCTCCTTTGCTCTGTGTTACCTCATGTTGATGTTTAACTTCTCCTGGGAAGCCACCCATAGTGGTTTGCTTTCCCCCTTTCGTATTACAAGAAGAAAGTCACCAGGAAATCCCCAAAGGACAATGAACCCAACCACTGGGACCAACTGCCAGACCCAAATACCTAGCTACCTGACACTGGCCTATTGACTGTTTCCAAACAGCACAAAAAGAGAGAATTCAGGACCCTACACCTTTTGTCCTGTATCTCCAAGCCCTGACTGTGAGCCCCAACTGTATGATCCCCTGGATTCCGGATGGAGGGGAGACAGGCTCCTTGAGGCATGAACCTATCGTGTTCTCCCTTCTGCTGGCTTAATGATTAAAGCCATCTTTCTGTTTCCTCCAAACTCTGTCTCCACAATTTTTATTCAGCTCTGGTGGGCAAAGAAAACCAAGATTTTGGCAGCAACTGTGCTGCCATCCCGTAACAGGCTAACTGGTGTGGGGAGCAGGTCAGGACCACTGGGTCTCTTCCCTCAGTGCTCCAGGGGCCAGAAAGAGCGTGGCTGTCTCTGAGGATGCTGGGAGTCAGCAAGTCTTGCCCAGGGAGTGAAACTGCCTCTGAACAAGTTAGTCCCTATTTGGGCCTGAAACAGCCTTTCATGGAAACAGTGTATGTGCTAGTTGTTTAGTCATGTCCAACTCTCTGCAACCCCGTAGACTGCAGCCCACCAACCCCTCAGTCCATGGGACTCACCAGGCAAGAACACTGGAGCGGGTTGCCATTTCCTTCTTCAAAAGGAACCATCAGTCCAGTTCAGTTCAGTTCAGTTCAGTCGCTCAGTGGTACCCAACTCTTTGCGACCCCATGAATTGCAGCATGCCAGGACTCCCTGTCCATCACCAACTCCCAGAGTTCACTCAAACTCATGTCCATCGAGTCGGTGATGCCATCCAACCATCTCATCCTCTGTCGCCCCCTTCTTCTCCTGCCCCAAATCCCTCCCAGCACCAGGGTCTTTTCCAATGAGTCAACTCTTCGCATGAGGTGGCCAAGGTATTGGAGCTTCAGCTTCAGCATGAGTCCTTCCAAAGAACACCCAGGACTGATCTCCTTTAGGATGGACTGGTTGGATCTCCTTGCAGTCCAAAAGACTATCAAGAGTCTTCTCCAACACCACAGTTCAAAAGCATCAATTCTTTAGCGCTCAGCCTTCTTCACAGTCCAACTCTCACATCCATACATGACCACTGGAAAAACCATAGCCTTGACTAGGCGGACCTTTGTTGGTAAAGTAATATCTCTGCTTTTCAAATGCTATCTAGGTTGGTCATAACTTTCCTTCCAAGGAGTAATCGTGTTTTAATTTCATGGCTGCAATCACCATCTGCCATGATTTTGGAGCCCCAAAAAATAAAGTCTGACACTGTTTCCACTGTTTCCCCATCTATTTCCCATGAAGTGATGGGATCATACTCCATGATCTTAGTTTTCTGAATGTTGAGCTTTAAGCCAACTTTTTCACTCTCATCTTTCACTTTCATCAAGAGGCTTTTTAGTTCCTCTTCACTTTCTGCCATACGGGTGGTGTCATCTGCATATTTGAGGTTATTGATATTTCTCCCGGCAATCTTGATTCCAGCTTGTGCTTCTTCCAGCCCATAAGGAACTATAGAAATAAAGAAAGTGAAGTCACCCAGTCGTGTCTGACTCTGTGCAATCCCATGAACTGTAGCCCACCAGCCTCCTCCATCCATGGAATTTTCCAGGCAAGAGTCCTGGAGTGGGGTGCCATTTCCTTCTGCACAGGAAAACAGTGGGCACTTTCAAAGCCCTGGAAGGGCGAGGGTGGGGCTGGAGAGTGGGTAAGCGAAGGTTCAGCAAGAAGTCTGTGCCCCTGCCAGGGGAAACAGGCAAGTCTGTGCCCCTTGCCACACCCCTGCCCATCAGCTGAACTGACTGCCAGGAAGAAGCTTCTTGTTAAAAGGGCAGCAGGAAAGCTTTTTCTGGGGTTTTCCCCAGCCTCATTAGCATAAGAGTGACTGACCCTGACCCTGCTTTGTGCCATAAAGGCCACTCCCATGACACACAGGGAAGAGGATCAGTTAACCAATACCTAATAACCAAATCCACAGCCAGCCCAGAATTACTCCCGGAACCTGGGACCTTTATAAAGCGGCAAGCGCAGTGTCTTCTCCAGCATCAGCCGCAGAGCTCGGGACGCCAGCATGAGGCTCCATCACCTGCTCCTCGCGCTCCTCTTCCTGGTCCTGTCTGCTTGGTCAGGTGAGCTCTTGGGAGCCCTGGAGGGAGCCGTGGGCTCTCTCTCCTGTTTCTACCTCCTTCTGTCCTGCTACCCCCATCTACACGTGGTCAGACTAAACCCACCATATTTGATGCTCCTGAGAAGCCAGCGCTGAGTCCTTAGTAGCGAGAGGGGTCTGAGAAGGGCCCTGCAAAATTCCTGGCTGTTTCTAAGCCACTCTAGTGAGTCCGAGCTTCTGAGCCCATCTCCTCATTGGTTTCATGAGGAGGAAACAGAAGATGTCTCTGTTAAGTGACTCTTATTTTTTTCTTTTTCATAAAACCAAGAAATTTGATTTTGTCCCATGACAGAAGCACAGAATGTCGCTTTATAAATCTTTCTATCTGAAGGGTAGCGGCTCTGGGCGACCAGAGAAGTCCAGAGGTGAGTCAGGCCAAGCCTGGGCTTTGGGAGCTGCCCTTGGGACGCTCTGTGCTGAGTCTCTTCAGCAGGAAAGTCCTCCAGGACACGTCGCTGATGATGAGACCCTCGCTCCACAGCTGGGAGGCAGCACATCCAAAGCAGTGTGCAGGATCGGCTGTCTGATTTTCATCTTACCCTTGATATTTCCGGAAATAGGATGAAAATATGTAGGAAGGAAGGAGGGAGGGAGGGAGAGAGAGGCTGCAGAGACTGAGACCTGAGACAACTGATTAGATGTCAAAATCAAGTTGAAATTCCCTTGTCTGATCAGTGTTGTTTATGACTGTAACCCAACTCTTAGCACAGTGGCAGGGAGAGAGGACAGGGGTGTAAGGAAGACGGCCTCTCAGTGCCTGGGGCCTGGGTTCAATCCCTCGAGGGGGAACTAGAGAAGGACCAGAGATGCTTTGTGGTCAAGAGGAAAAAGGCGTGTGAGGAAGATGGGAAGGCCCCTGGTCAAGCATGTGAGAGGACGGGAAGGCCGCTGATCGGGAGGAAACCACAAAGGGAGGAGGAGAGGGGCTGACTGGCCCCAGTGCTGAGAGCGTTCTGAGTTAGTACAGACGTGATACAAAACTTTTTTTTCTGAACCATTGTCACTGTCAGCTGTAAGTTGCTTTGAGAGTAAGTTCTCTTTAAACAGTTCTTACACTTTCAGCTGCATCTTTTCCTCCTATCTCAGCTCCACTACTTGACTGACTCCATGAGTCGGAAAACTAAACAGTGAAAATAGACCCCTGTGGGCCGCTTCTGACTCCTGGCGGGAAGGTGGATGTAGCAGAGCTTCCTGGTCTTTGCCCTCGTGGTGGAGCTGACCCCGCACACAACCGGAGTCCTCACACCCCAGTCCCTCAGCCTGTGGTTCTGGAAATGTGAGAGTCCACCAGAGCCTGGGCAGGGTCAGCGTCTGTCTGCAAACTGGTCCATGGGGTCCTGGACTCTCATCTTGTTGTCACGAGGCCATGTCCGCATCTCAGCACAGAAAGCCCCAGGGCCTTGCTCAGAGGGGACACAGCTGGCCTTCTCGAGATGCTGCTTTCCTGCTGACACGTTTTTCCCTCTCTGTTCTCTTTTTAGGATTTACTCAAGGAGTAGGAAATCCTGTAAGCTGTGTTAGGAATAAAGGCATCTGTGTGCCGATCAGGTGTCCTGGAAACATGAAACAGATTGGCACCTGTGTCGGGCGGGCAGTAAAATGCTGTAGAAAGAAGTAAAAGAAGGCCAAGACACAGCCGGGATCAATGCCCAGTCAGAAACTGCGCCCTTTGACAGAGCGTCTAAAATTTAAACCAGAATAAATTTTGTTCAAAGTTAAAGAATCTTGCCCACTGGTCATTGAGGTTGTTGTGTGGTGTCTGATCCCAAATGAATTCCGAAATCCCTGAGGATGCTCTCTGAGCTCCCCACGCGAACCATCGGGGAATCGTGGTGGGGTGCTCTGTGCTCCCAGGGATGTGACCCCCTGTTCCTTGGGGGCCTGACCTTCCCCAGCCCCTATGTCTCCTGTCCTTCCTGCTTCCCAGCCCAGGGCACCCTGTCCTGCCCCGCATCTCCCCTCAAACATGCACCCCAGGGGTCCAGAATCACCAGCACACCAGTCCCGTAGGAAAGCCCCCGCCCCCGCTCCAGAAGGAAACCCCCCTCCTCTGTCCCCCTGCAGCCCTCACTTCCATTTGGTTTGTGCTTCTTACTCCTGCCTTGTGCGCACGTGGATACACTTCCGATTCCCTTTTGGGCTGTAAGATCTCTATAGGCATGGATTGTCCTATTCCTGTAAGTGCTGGGCATTGAGACGAGACATTGCTTCACAAATTGTCATCAACTGAATGACAGAGTTGACATGGACAAAGCATGTCTCTCTGTGTGTACATGATATGATGCAACTAGATGCTATGGAAAAACAAGTCCTGTGGAAAGCACAATTCAGTGAAGACAACACAGCACAGGACACAGAGACCGCAGGGGGCAGGGCGAGCATGCTGACCTCAGCCTGCTTGCAGTTTCTTCAGAGGGTTTGCTAGTTAAACCAAGAGCCTTGCTGGTGCACGCTGTATGTGTGAGCAGCTCTCTGGTCTTTGCATTAATTCTTCCCTCAGTGCAAGCTGAGGTCACCATGGGGATGGTGTTAGGAGACAGGGCCTTTGGGAGGTGATTTGGTGATGAGGGTGGGACCCTCCTGGGTGGAATGAGGGCCTTTATGAAAGAGACCCCAGAGAGATGGCTCACCCCTTGTGCCCTCTGAACACAAGGAGAAGACCACCATCCACCAGCCACCTGCTCTGTCTTGATCGTGGAGCTCCCAGCCTCCAAAACTGAGAAGTAAGGGTCTGTTGTTAGTAAGCCACCTATTACAATACCACATGTAAAATAGATAGCCAGCAGGAATTTGCTGTGTGACTCAGGGAACTCAAACAGGAGTTCTGAGACCAGCTAGAAGGGTGGGATGGGGAAGGAGATGGGACAAGTTTCAGGAAGGAGGGGGCATGGGTGAACCCATGGATGGTTCTTGTTTTTCTATGACAGAAAACCACGAAATTCTGTAAAGCAATCATCCTTCAGTTAAAAAACAAAGTGCAAAGAAAGAGCCACCTGACCTATGGTGTTTCTGTTTCAGTAGCCTGAAAGGGCAGACACATGACAAGTGAGAATTACAGCACAGGTGAATTAAGTACCTAAGCATTCAGCCTTAAGATAGGGAAATGACGTGGAGTATCTGGCTGTGCACAATGCCATCTCATTACAAGGAGCCTTAGACATGAAGGAGGGACGCAGACCAGTGTCAGAGATGCACGCTGAGAGGCTAAACCGGCCTCTCATCAGCTCACACTGATGTGGAGAGGCCATAAGCCAAGGAGGGCAGGCAGCTTCTAAGCGTGAGAAGGAAGGAAGCCTCCAGAAGGAACGGCATTTTGCTGACACCATAATTTGAAGCCAATGAGACCCATTTGGGACTTTGGATCCTCAGAACCACAATAACAAGTATGTGTTCCTTTAAGCCACGTAGCTTGTGGCAATTTGCTATAGCGGCAACAGGAAATCAATACAGCAGTAGCTTAAAATCATGCCTTGAGCCTAAATTTAGCAGCTCAAAAGAGACAAACCTGTGTGTGTTTAATGGAGGAAAAAAATGATAACAGCTGTCAACATTTTACTCAACTTTATATTTCTTTTTTCACAGAAATGCCCATGGTGTATCTGCCAAACCTTTTTCATCTCAAAGGTTGTATTTGGGACTCAGTCTTACACCTCATATATCTTGTATCCCTTTTATCCTTTATTTTTAGTTTGTTTTATTATCATGGAACATTTATCTGCCATTAAGTGTGGTTTGGTGGTACTGTTTATATTAAATTTTTATCATATTCTTTGTTGGGATTTCAGTTTTTAATTTCTACTTAATTTTAAGTTGCATTCTTGTATCTGTTGATGTTTTATTGCCATAACATTTCTGGGTGTCATGTTGGACTCCTGCATGGGAGGAATGCTCCTGTCATTTCAGCACCGGGAAGATGATGGCTTTCCCATGTGACTCATGAACCAAATGGGCTCATGCTCTGGTCCAAGGCAGTCTTTCCACCTGGGTCCTGGGTCTCATTTCTCATGCTTACTCAGGGGTGAGACCCAAACCATCTCCACCTCTTGCCCCCGTCTAGTGCAGCTACAAAAACTAAAAGCAGGGACTTCCCTGGTGGTCCAGTGGTTAAAACTCCAGGTGCCAATGCAAGGGGCATGGGTTCAATCCCTGGTCAGGGAACTAAGATCTCATATGCTAAAGTTCAGTTCAGTTGCCCAGGTATATCCAACTCTTTGCGACCTCAAGGACTGTAGCACGCCAGGCCTCCCTGTTCATCAATAACTCCCGGAGGTTACTCAAACTCATGTCCATCAAGTCAGTGATGCCATCCAACCATCTCATCCTCTGTCATCCCCTTCTCCCACCTTCAATCTTTCCCAGCATCAGGGTCTTTTCAAATGAGTTACTTCTTCCCAACAGGTGGCCGAAGTATTGGAGTTTCAGCTTCAGCATCAGTCCTTCCAATGAATATTCAGGACTGATTTCCTTTAGGATGGACTGGTTGGATCTCCTTGCAGTCTAAGGGACTCTCAAGAGTCTTCTCCAACACCACAGTTCAATGGCATCAATCCTTCAGTGCTCAGCTTTCTTTATAGTCCAACTCTCACATCCATACATGACTACAGGAAAAACCATAGCTTTGACTAGATGGACCTTTGTTGGCAAAGTAATGTCTCTGCTTTTTAATAAGCTGTCTAGGTTGGTCATAGCTTTTCTTACAAGGAGCAAGCATCTTTTATTTTCATGGCTGCAATCATCATCTGCAGTGATTTTGGAGCCTAAAAAATAAAGTCATCTATTGCTTCCACTGTTTCCCCATCTATTTGCCATGAAATGATGGTATCAGATGCCATGATCTTAGTTTTTGGAATGTCAAGTTTTAAGTCAGCTTTTTCCACTCTCCGGTTTCACCTTCATCAAGAGGCTTTTTAGTTCCTCTTCACTTTCTGCCATAAGGGTGGTATCATCTGCAATCTGAGGTTATTGATATTTCTCCCAGCAATCCTGATCCAGCTTGTGTTTCATCCAATCTGGCATTTCACATGATGAACTCTGCACAGAAGTTAAATAAGCAGGGTGACAATATACAGCCTTGACTTACTACTTTCCCAGTTGGAACCAATCTGTTTTTCCATGTCTGGTTCTAACTGTTGCTTCTTGAGCTGCATACACGTTTTGCAGGAGGCAGGTCAGGTGGTCCATCTCCTTCAGAATTTTCCACAGTTTATTGTGATCCACACAGTCAAAGGCTTGAGCATAGTTGATGAAGCAGAAGTAGATGTTTTCTGGAAATGTCTTGCTTTTGCTATGGTCCAACAGATGTTAGCAATTTGATCTCTGGTTCCTCTGCCTTTTCTAAATCTAGCTTGTACATATGGAAGCTCTCAGTTCATGTACTGTTGAAGCCTAGCTTGAAGGATTTTGAGCATTACTTTGCTAGCAATCAACAGTCTGCATTGATAACTAAGTTTCTTCTTTTCAGAAGACTAACATATTATGCAAACTACATCTGTACCTGTTGCCCTCTAACTCTGCAGGAGCCACACTCTGCATCTATGATTCTTTAACTTATTCTAGCCATGTCCTGAATTTAACTTTAGTGCATCATAAACCTCCCCTTGTAGTTTGGTACCTCTCTTTGCTCTATTTTAACCTCATGTTGATGCTTAACTTTATGGTGCACTCTCTTTGGAAGCCACCCCTAGTGGTTTGCTTTCCCCCTTTTGAATTACAGGAAGAAAGTCACCAGGAAATCCCCAAAGGACAATTGACCCAACCACAGGGACCAACTGCCACACCCAAATACCTAGCTACCTGACACTGGCCTAGTGACTGATTCCAAACAGTGCAAAAAGAGAGAATTCAGGACCCCTACACCTTTTGTCCCATATCTCCAAGCCCTGACTGTGAGCCCCGACTGTATGATCCCCTGGATTCCCGATGGAGGGGAGACAGGCTCCTTGAGGCAGGAACCTATTGTGTTCTCCCTTCTGTAGGCTTAAGGGTTAAAGCCATCTTTCTGTTTGCCCCAAACTCTGTCTCGGCAAATTTTATTTGGCTCCAGTGGGCAGAGAAAACCAAGATTTCGGTGACAACAATGCCATTGAGTCTGGCTGGTCCCCCACCGCTTCACCAGGATGACTCCTGCCAACAGGGATCAGGAGGCATCCTGTGTGACCTCACTCACCCCTTCCTCCGCCCTTTGTTGACCTGGCCGATAATCGTGTAGCCATGGACAGGGGCTCCCAGGTGTCTCTGCCGCAGTCCACCTGAGAAGGGCAGAGGAGCCAACTGCAAGGTAGGTTTCCAGGAGAGAGAGAGAGACATCTGTGGTTGAAGAAGGGGTGGGAATAGATGCATAACATTTAGGGAGTCAGTGTAATGGATCACTTTCAGTATAAAAGTACAAGAGAGAAATGTGGCCAATTGCCTGTAGTCTATACTTTCTTTTTTATTATTATGAAAGTACTGTTGCTGGGGCCAAGGAAGTAAAACCCTCACAGCTATTCTGTAGAATTAAGTAAGACTTATTTAAACAGCTTCCTACAAACACTTACTCTATTTTTAGGTTGATGTCACTAAACTAAAATAGATCTCCACTTAGTGAAAGATTCAAATGCTGATCAAAAGATTAAAAGTGAAAACACTTTATTGCTAAGTTGCCTCAGGAGAGAGAGAAAAATGTCAGAACATATAGTTCAGGTAAGATGGAAGAGAGGTAGGGAGGGAAGGCTAGAGACCATGATGTATTATGACCTGCTTTGACCTGTTATGTTGGGAGTGGGTGAGTGGGTGTTTGTGCTCGGGAACACTTTGGGGTAAAGCAACTTAATGGGCTCTCTCCAGACCCTCAAAACCCTAAGGATTATGCCCAAGCCTTCCTTTCTTTTCTCCTTCCCTCCCTCATTCCCTCCATTCATCCATTTATTCATTCACCTATATGTTGAGTCTTCCATACTAGTACGTATTCGTAGAAAAAAATGTTTGACTACCTGCTCTATGCCAGGCACTGTTCTAGGTGCTGAGACTGTGAAATAATAAAACAGGACTTGTTATTTTGGAGACTTACATATAAAGAAAAAGAGAGATATGAACACTGTAAAGCAAAACCAAGTGGAGAGAAGAAAGACATGGAGAAAAATATCAATGATTTACATGGTATGCATGTGTGCTAAGTCACTTCAGTTGCGTCCAACTCTGTGACCCCATGGACTGTTGCCCACCAGGCTCCTCTGTCCATGGGATTCTCCAGGCCAGGATACTGGAGTGGGTTGCCATTCCCTTCTCCAGGGGACCTTCCCAACCCAGGGAACAAAACTGCATCTGCTGCATTGGCAGGTGGGGCTGTTTGTCACTAGGGCCACCTAAGAAGCCCCTTATCTGGTATTCTTTGGTGCTTTTCACTCAAGAATACATTGATGAATTACCTCTATTAAGAAATACTGTAGCCCATAAAGCCTCACCTGATTGTGGTCTATGCAAGAGCTTGCTTAGGATGGATCAATTCTCTCTGTGAAGGTAGCAAAAAAAAAAATGTTGAGAGTGAAAAAAGACCATTTTAATTTCCAAAATTCCTTCTCATTTTTCGATTGTGAAAGGTGTATGTATGTTGGCTTGTTGTTGTTCAGTCAATCAGTCGTGTCCAACTCTTTGCGACCCCATGGATGAGGTTGTTTATTCTGAAAGGAGAAGTGGACAGATGCAGAGACATGAAAGAAAGGTGAAAAAAAGAAATGAATAATTTTCTAACAGAATTCAATGTTTAATGATTTTTCCCCCAAAAGTGCATCAAACCTCAGAGCCATAAGCAGAAGTGAGAATCAATGTGGAAACCCTGACTTCTTGCAAACCTCTTCCTTTACGACAGCAAACACTTGGACCATGTGTCCATCGATGAAACATCCTCAAATTGGGCCCAGGCCCAGCTGAACATCTCTGGAAGGATAAAAGCACTTTCTTTCCAGCTGAAGTTTTCAAACTCTCTCCCAGATCGCCTGCCCTAATTCAGGTGTGCCACCAGACGCTGGTTCTACCTGGAATTCTGAAAACTCCTTTCCCATCATGAAGCTACTGTACCTTCTCTTCCTCTTACTTGCGTGTCTTATCCAGAAAACATCGGGTTAAGTGGCAGATGCAACTGGTCGGGTGATATGGTGGATGACCTTGGAGCCTAGAGTAGGGAAGGTCAAGTTGATTCATCCCATCCAGTGATGTGCTAAAAGGAATAATATCAAATCTGAGAGAAGCATAGCATATGCAACATGCTCCATTTTACAAATAATGAAAGAGAAGCTTAAAGAAGTGAAAAATAGCCTCCCAAGATTACCCTTAACTAGTTGGTGGTAAACCCATAAATTGTAATGGTGATAGAAAACATTTACAGGGGACTTTACGGCTTACAAATCATTTCCATGTGACTAACAGTAACACTAATAATAATAGTAAATAATGTTGACCACTTCCTTTTTAACCAAAACAACGAAACTTTTAATGTCTTATCCCAAATATATTCCTCATAGCAATATTTATGGGGTAGGCCATTTTACAAGATGGAATTAAGAAATGAAGTAATTTGTTTAAAGGAGTGCAGATTGAGTGTAGGGAGCACTTTAACTCAAGCCCAAGAGGGTTTGACTCCAAAGACCTTGTTTTTATTAACTATTCAACAATCCCAGAAAACTAATGTACTTACTGAATTACATAAAATCAACAAATACTTTAGCTCAAGTGTGATCTGTGCATCACTCGGGACATACTTATCCTACAAGGTTATGTGTTGCTCACCAGCAATCCAAGCTAAACTAGGGGTCCTGCATTTTCCCTGCAGCCCTCCTCAGGTGACAGCATGCTCCAGGCTGTGCTGTGGTGACAGCACCTCCAGATCTTAGCATCTTAAAAGAGCCAAAGTTAATTCTTGCTTAAATTTCGCCAACCTGGGAGGGCCCGGGTGCTCTAATGAGACCACCCGACCCCCGAGGAGCAGCCACCACCGTGGGTGCTGCTGGTCCTGTGTCCGAGCAAAGCGCTCTCAGGACTCTCGTGCTGGCAATTGAGGGCCCCAGCCCTGAAGGGAAACGTCAGTTCGTCTCAGAATTCATTAACCAAGTAGGTCCAGTTGTGTAGTCCCTCAGTTGTGGTCCACTCTTTGCAACCCCATGGACTGTCGCTCACCAGGCTCCTCTGTCCATGGGATTCTCTAGGCAAGGATACTGGAGTGTGTTGCCCTTCCCTTCTCCAGGAGATCTTTCTGACCCAGGGATCGAACCTTCATCTCCTATGTCTCCTGCATTGGTAGGCGGATTCTTTACTACTGAGCCGTCAGGGAAGCCCAGGGGAAGCCCCATAGACCCTGTTTAAATGAATGAGCACGATCACCTTCCTATAGGACAATTTATGGCCCCTACTCAGTTCTTACTATAATTTAAAAAAATGTGGAAAAACATTCTAAGCTTGTAGGTCACACCAAACCAAGGAGAATACCAGTTGTGTCCCTGTGGACTGTAATTTGGAGTTCCTTGCTATACAAGATGAATTCTGGTAGCTTTAGTTACATATGCCTTATTTATTTGTTTTTTTTCACCTCCCCTTCCTTTATAGGGAAAGGAAAAAAGAAAAACCTTGAATGTGAGAAAATGGGTGGTGCCTGCAAGTATCAGAACACCTGTGGGTGTGTCATCCTGCCTGGAGAATGCAAGAGTCGGAAGAAACACTGTTGCAGAGTCTAGTTTCAGCATTGGAGCATCCTCAGCAGCAGGAGCCCCACCACTGAGTCCTGTTTAAAAAGAGCCACTGTTCACTCGGGTCCTGTGGGGTCTTTCTGAGTGCATGAGGTCATGAACTGGATGGGAAGATTTCAGTTGGAAGTCTGGTCACACCACTCATTAGCTGATTAACTCTGGACAGGCCTTGCCTTTCCTAGGTCTCAGTCTCTGCTCCTGTGACTGTTGAAATGGATGCTCTCCACAACCTAATTTGTTGGTGGTGGTGGGGTTTAGTTGCTAAATCATGTCCAACTCTTCTGTGACCCCATGGACTGAGTCCCAGGCTCCTCAGTCCGTGCGATTTTCCTGGCAAGGATACTGGAGTGGGTTGTCCTTTCCTTTTTCAGGAGATCTTTCTGACCCAGGGATCAAGCCCACATCTCCTGTGTCTCCTGCATTGGCAGGCAGAGTCTTTAGCACTGAGCCCCAGGAAAGCCAACCTGTTAATCTCTGTCTACAAATGTATGGACTGAGGGAAAGAGCTTTGAGTGTGTGTGTGTGCGTGTTATAGTATGAAAAGTCACCGAGGTTTTGTGTCCCTTTGTGGAAGGATATCTGTGTTTCCATTGGCATATGGGTTTCCACGTGGTCAACATGTGCTTAACGTCACAAGAGACAGCAAACTGCTTTCTGAAGCAGCTGTGGTCGCTGCTGATAATCTCAGTGGCCTCTGAGTTTCCAGTCTCTTCATGTTCCCATCCCTCATCACACCTCCATGTAAAATTTTCAGTGTTTCTCTGTTAAAAGGATGAAGGACAAATTCTCTAGTGTCTCAGGTCCTTCACCTGTTGGCCATACTTTCTCGAGTTTCATCTTATCTCAGCCTGGTTCTCAAACTAACCCCTGACACAGTGGCAGTTGTCTTTCTGGCGTATTGTGTTCTCCTCACACTGAAACACACTTACGCTACTTGTCCTCTGACTTTCCCTGCCTGATTTGTACTCGCTTTTTATAGTCTCAGCTCACACATGGCCTTCACGGGAAGACATCCTTCGTTCACCCAACTTGAGTAAAAGAAGAGACTTTGGTTGCATGGCCTCAGCTACCAGTACAGTTTCTAGTACACAGTAGCTGTTCAATAGATGCTGACAGAATAGTCGATGAATAAAGAAAATGATAGAATGAGGCTTCAGCTTTCCAATGTAATTCAGGGATAATTCCTCAGTTCACTTAATTCAGGAAGTTCCATCAAACATGAGTCCATCATACAGCGGAAGTGTTTACCATGTGATGAAGGCCATTTATTTTCTTCCCAGGCACACACTTGTGTGAGAGTCACACAAATTAAGCATTCTACATCCTAAAGAAAGAACAAAAATGTCTATTTTTGGAAGAAAGTCTTCAGATCACGATCCGGGGGAAGAAATAATTCAGTCCAACCAGGAATCCCCAAAATACACTGCCAGGAAAGTATTCTGTCTTATGCGCCTCTTTTCCCTCACTTTGTCCCTCCTATTATACTTGCTTGTTTAGTAGGAGAAAGGCTGAATTTCAAATTTGTTGTGAATAGAAATTTTATGCTGTAATTTGGAAACTAGGAGCAGAGACTGTAAACAGCTCTCTTGGGCTGACATTTACAGCCTGTTATTGTGCCCTCTGAAATGCGCCATTGTGGGGTTATCAGATGTCTTTTGGAAACAGCACATTAAAATTTTGTACGTTTGTGTTTTCATTTCCTGGCGAGGGATCCCACTGAAGACAAGATGGTAGCACAGCCCTCAGATATTTACTAAAATCTGTGAACATACTCACACATATGCCCCACGTAGTTGAAGAGTGTCAGCAATACTCTGAAGGTCACTCACCATTCCCAGGCTAAGAACATAGGCCTGCTTTCAGGGTTTCTCAGATAAGTCTTACAATTATGATTAAAGATCTAAACATTAAGACCCTGAAGCCAAGGACCTAGAATGATAGGGCACCAGCTGAGGGGAGAGAGGTTTCTAAAAGGGAAAAGGAATAGCCCGCCTGGCTCCAAACCAGGACTAAGGTTGATTTGGGACTTCTCTGGTGGTCCAGTGGCTGGGAGTCCACCTGCCAGTGCAGGGGACATGGGTTGGATCCCTGGTCCTGGAAGATCCCACATGCCTCGGGGCACCATGTTCCAAACGGCTGAGCCTGTGATCTAGAGTCCAGGACCCGCAACAAGGGAAGCCACCACAATGAGATGCCTGAGGACCAGAACTAGAGAGGAGCCCCCAGTCACTGCATCTAGAGAAAGCTCGGGCTCAGAAGCAGAGACCCAGCGCAGCCAAAAATTTAAAAAAAAAAAAAAGGTTGCTTTTCCTGCCTCTTAGGAGGTAGGGGAGATAAGCAAGGGCCCCCCAAGGACCCTCTAAGTCCAGCCTGTCCACTCTGGGTCATTAGTAGAGGTCACCAACTTGGGAACCCAGATTGAGTGGTCAGAGGGCTGGCTCTCATTGGCCTCAGATTGTTGAGGGGTCAATGCCCTGTGGGGTCAATGCCAGGGCTGGTGGCAGGCTCACACTCCCCACTCTGCCCACTCATGGACATCAACCTTGTTTCCACTTTCTTGAACTGCTCATTCTACCCACAGGCTGGAGGGAAGGTGCTAGCACTTGGCTTCCAGCAGAGAGCTTTCTCATCACGGGTCCTCGCACCTGCAGCTCTGTGCCACACTGTGGAGGCTGTCCTGATGCCCACCCATGCCACCCTGGGCTTCATCACTGCAGCTGTGACCCAGGAGCTCTGACCCCTGGACCGCCCATCACTGGGACCCACAGATATCTTAGCACTGCGCTGAGAATCTCACATGAGGAGTTCTGTGGCTCTGTCTTCATTCTTCCCCAGGACATCCCCTCACAGCCCAGTGGAGGAAGGGAATCTACACCCTCTTCTCTCTGATTGAAAGTTAGCCCAGTGAGGAAACTGACGTGGGGTCACTCATCTGAGTGAGGCCACAGAATCGATGACTGTGCCCTGTGGGCCCACAGCAGAGAGCGGCTTGTTGCCCAGAAGCAGACAGAGGACAGGGTCTGGGGGTGGGCATCGGGAGAGCTATTGCATCCATCCAGCCCCTGCTCACTTAGCTCATTATCTGTCAGGTTTTGTGAGCTAACGCCCTGGGAAGCACGAGGAGCCCTGGGCAGTGAGACCTAGGAAAGGAATGATTGGTCAGATGAGTGTATTTACATTAGGTGGCTCAGGTGGTCCAGAATCTGCCTGCAATGTGGGAGATCTGGGATAGATCCCTGTGTCAGGAAGATCCCATGGAGGAGGGCATGGCTACCCGCTCCATTATTCTTGCCTGGAGAACCCCATGGACAGAGGAGCCTGGCCAGACCATGGGGTCACAAAGAGTCGGACACGACTGAGCGACCACGTGGTGTGATGTGATGATGGGAGGAAGTGAGTGAGGGGAGACAGAGGACGACGGGTGCTGGGCACCAAGCACAACATGGCGGCAAAAGACAAGACTCCCTGCAGGAGGCGAGGGGCCAGCTCTCAGGGACCCTCCAGCCCCTCTCAGCCACACCAGCCACTCTGCTCCGCACATCCAAGTGATCTTACTGCCCTCTGAGCTGTCCCGTGACAGTCAGCACTTCTGTGATGCGAGGAGCAATCACACAGGGGCTCAGACCCCCGCCTCCCCTTCTTTTCTCATCCCTGCCACCGCTTGCTCAAGATATGGGGCAGAATATACATCTGTATTTTTTCCCAAAATGTCATGGTTCTACCTATATGAATTATCTCCTTCTAAAAAATACCTCTAAGCTTCCTCTTTTATTGTGCTCTGCAGCCAGGAACAAAATGCCTCTGGAATGAGGCAAATGGTAAACTTTAGGTACTGCTATCAGCTCAGACACACGTCAGTAGGTGGAAGGTTTAAAAAAGGAGACTATGTATGTTATGACTATGTCATCATATTAGACTTTAAAGAAAGCAGGTGATGGTTTGTTTCCATTCTTTCCCATTGATTTCAGGGTTTCTTCTCTATGCCTCCAGGCCAGATGGCCTTCTGCAAACCCGGCTGGGAAACTTCCCTTTTCTACTCTTCCCAGATTAGCATCCCTGAGCTGCTTTGGGGACACCTGGGTATCTCTGTGAAAGTGGAGCAGGTTTGAGTAACAAAATTGAACTCAGATATGACAGGGAAATACCAGAGACCATTTACCCGGGATCACTTGAGAAAAGAAGACAACAAAGATGAGGAGGTAAGACAGCTTCAAGGCTGGTTCAGAAGAGACTCCTCCCAAGTTCCTGGAAAGGAGAAAACAAACAGCACTTCAGTGGGTTGAATAAAAAGCGGGCCAAAGCTTCTTTTATAGGTCCAATCAGGGTGACTGCATGTGGAAGACAGTGTTCAATTCTGATCTGAGTACTAACTAAAATATTTGCTGGACTTCGAACGCCCATGATATGAACAGGAGCAACGATTAACAATGTTCCAGGCAAAGCTGGAGGGGTTTCTTTTGTTAGCTCTTAATGGGTGCAGGACCAGAAGAGAATAACAATGATGATGACAGTAAAAATAACAATGAATAGATGGGAAAAAAAAAAAAAAGAATGAATAGATGGGATGTCCCTGGCAGTCCAGTGGTTAAGACTTGGCCTTCCAGTGCAGGTGATGTGGGTTCCAACCTTGACTGGGGAGCCAAGATCCCACATGCCTTGTGGTCAGAAAGACAAAACATAAAACAGAAGCAATAGGGTAACAAATTCAATAAAGATTTAAAAATGGTCCACATCAAAAAAATAAAAATCTAAAAGAATGATTAAAACTGATGGAGCACTTACTCTATGGGAACCTGTGAATAGTTCAGATGACGTTTTCCCATTTGCTTTCATGGAGTTAGTACCATCCACTACTTCAACTCAGGCACAAGTATAGTCAAGATACAATCTTTTATTTTTCCGATAGTCACTCTTGCACTTAACTGAATGGGACTTTGCGAAGGAAAACTATCACACAGTTTAGGACTCACTTCTCTTCAGATGCTGAGAGGTGTCTTCGATCTATTGTAGCATGTCACTTGGCTCAGTTTGTACAGAAGACAGTCCCCCTGCGTCTGACAATGGGCTTTATCTGTGCTCTAGGAATGACCCTGCTGATTCAGGGCCCTGTCCAGGCCATGGTGATGTCTAATGACCGATAAAGCCTCATGTTCTTGACTCCTGTGCTATAAAACACAGCATAGTTCCAGGGTAAGTGAAAGTCGAAGGGCTTTGCTCCTTAGCCAAAGCCTGAATCAAATCAAGTTTGGGACAGGGGCTTAGTGTCCCTGATGAAGGACAGAAGGAATGAAAACAGTTCACCAAACTGAGATGGCATCTTGAGATCAAAAAATGAGAAGGCCACTGGGTATAATCAATAAGTCCATTTTTTACCAAGGTCAGGGGAGCACCTTACTTACTCACAGAGCAGGACTCCAAAGCTCCCTCTGAGGAGCCACTGGGGATATTTTGTTGCTAACCTGGTGAATGGGGGTGGGGGGTTGGAAATAGGAATCTACTTTCCTAAGATTTGTGTAAGGGTAACTAGTCACATGGGAATACATCAGGGAAGGTTATCCTCATTGTTTGGGGACTAACAGAGCATAGAGGCTGCCTGGTCCTAATGGTTATTAAACAATATCTATTAACTTCAAGACCCTGATGTCAGAGACATGATTCACCACACAGGCCAGTTCCAGGCAGGGTCAGCAGAAGGATGGCAGGAGCTGCACGAGCCCAAGATGGCATCAGTGATGCTAACAGACATCCAGGCACCCTCCTCCTGGTTTTCCTTACCCTGCTGTTTCTCTCCTCTGTCTCCGGGCTTTGGCTGCTGCTGCTTCTGCTGCTAAGTCGCTTCAGTCGTGTCCGACTCTGTGTGACCCCATAGATGGCAGCCCACCAGGCTCCCCCGTCCCTGGGATTCTCCAGGCAAGAACACTGGAGTGGGTTGCCATTTCCTTCTCCAATGCATGAAAGTGAAAAGTGAAAGTGAAGTCGCTCAGTCGTGTCTGACTCTTCGAGACCCCATGGACTGCAGCCCACCAGGCTCCTCCATCCATGGGATTTTCCAGGCAACAGTACTGGAGTGGGGTGCCATCGCCTTCTCCGCTGGGCTTTGGCTGAGCCATCCCTAACTTAAGTCTCAGCAGCTGGGGGTGAGATTTCTGTTTTTTCACCCAGAAAATCTTGGGCTTCTCATAAGAAATGATCCCCCTTATTCTTAATGAAGCATTTTTCTGTAACAAATGTCTTCAGAATGACTGACTCAAGGATTCTTGTATTTTCCTTCTCATCTCAAGATGATGGCTGATTACTCAGCCTACATTTATGCAATTAATCAGAACCCACCAAGTGAAGCGTATTGAAGGTGATTATGATGGCCTTCCTACAACCAGAACTAGTCTAATACTAGTCTAATACTAATATCATCCCTAATGGTATCCATGAGGAAAAAATAAGACTAGAGATATTCAGTGTGGTGTTCGAGTTTGTATGTGGTGAAATTAAAGTTGGAATCAGGAATCTGACTCTAGATACTGAATTCTTTATTACTGCAGGATGTTCTACTGGTCTCCTTCCTCAAGGTTTAAGTATTAGAATCAAGTGAAAATTACTATACATTTTAAAAGAATGATAAATTGGCTCACGACTTTCCATACACTAGTGATAATCTAGAAATTAGGATTTAAAAATATTTTTATATTGACCAAGCTCATTTTAAGATTCCCTGTAAAGGGAAAACTTGCAAAAATAAGCAGGATAATTTTTATAAAGAACAACACAGTGACTTTCATTACCAGTTATTATAACTTATGATGATGCTGAGGCTTGAAATACGCGACTTTGGCTGAGTCACATATTTTCCTCTTTGTCCCCCGCTTCCTGGGAACCTTGCACCCTGTCTCCGTCCTCCCGCCCTAAACCTGCTCTGTAAACTGTAGAGAGCTGTGGTCCTGTCAGGGCCTGCTCCCTCCCCAGAGGGAGGAGAGTGACACCTGTATAGAGAGGCGGCCTACTCAGCAAACTACAGACGGGGCCACGCCTTGGACAAGACAAGTGAACAAGGAAGACACCGCATGATCGCACCTCTCTCAGGACTCCAGCCTCGGGCCAAAGTGGCTTAAGGGTCACATTTGCTCTGTGAATGAAAACACTGTTGCAACATTTGTGTTCAGTCGCTCAGTCCTGCCAAACTCTTTGCAACCCCATGGACTGTAGCCTGTCAGGTTCCTCTATCCAAGGAATTTTCCAGGCAAGAATTTAAAGCATAATAACTGTCTCCCTCCCACTGCCTACCCTGCCATGGAAAACAACATCAGTCCTAATGATAAAACATTCGATTGTGTAGATGTGAGAACTGTCTGCTTTTATTTGCACTAGAGGAGACTTGCTCAGGGTCTCTCGCCGGGTTCCTCAGCTGGGCTGCCTCCATCAGCTCGGCTTTATTTTGCAGCAAACAGTGAATGCCCAGCAGGGTCCTCTGAAGGGCTCACAGCTTGGCGTCCCTTGCTTCAGGCAGATTCCACCCTGAAGATAGCAGGGTCTTTCAAAATTGAGCACCCTAGTGCTGTCTGGAAAAGGAAAAGACATTTATATGAAGCCTCGTGGAAGTCCCATGAGGAAATCTGGGGGTCTCACCATCTGACTGGGATCCCCTTCTTTCCCAGCTAAACACCAATAGCAAACGTCCCCCTCGTATCCCTCACTCTCTGTTCTGATGTAAGATGTCAGTGTTGCTGATGAACCTGGTTCGAGAAGATCCCACGTGTGGGAGCAACTAAGCCCCTGAGACACCATCGTGAGCCTGTGCTCCGGAGCCCGGGCTCCACAGCGAGAAGCCCCTGTAACGAGAAATGTGTGCCCTGCAACTGGAGAGTAGCCTGCACTCTCCAAAACTAGAGAAAAGCCCGCGCAGCAAGGAAGACCCAGAACAGCCAAAGGAAAAAAAAAAAAATATATATATATATATATATATATCTCCTTCCTGCCACAGGAACACCTGGGTGGTAACCGCAGGGTCAGTAACCACTGCCCCGTGTGCCTCACCAGTCACCCCACCTCCCCATCATGCAAAACCCACCCAGCTCTCACAGGCTCGTCAGATGGAAGCCTTGTCCAGTGGAACTCAAGGTCACACTGTGACGGGTGGCAAGAGGTCTCCGGTCTGGGCCTGAATAAAGGAAGTTTGTCTCATACTGGGTTATACCAGTCAAGTAATTCAACTGATTTACTTCACAAATAATCTAGATTATTCCAGGGAATTGGGAGGAGGGAGAAAGTTACCACCAACAAGACGTTTAAGGTCATGAAGATGCAACAACATGCTTTGGAAAGAATTCTCTAATCACTCAATGCCTACTTTTGGGTGTGGAAGTGACCTACTAGTAGCTCTGTCAAGCTTTACTTTCTGATGATGGTTGACTTAGGGAAGGAAAAACCAAGTAATGATATGAAAGGGCATCATGACTGGTATTTACCGGGCAGTACCTGGAAGAGGATCGAGAGAGCGGTGAGGAAGACATGGAGGAGCCTCATTGTCCCGGAACGGAGGTCCTGGAAGGCCTGGTGGGAAGGATCAAGGACACAGTCAGAAGTCCTAGGAGCTCAGGGCCTCCAGGACCAGAGCAGACATGACCTCCTACCCCAGGGCCCTGCGCCTGCCTTGGCAGGAGGAGTGTGACTGCTCCATCCTTTCTGGCTCCCTGAGCCCCGGCTGTCACTCGCCTTGGGTTTGCTCAGACCTGGGGTTTCAGATCTGGGGTTGAGGCCCTCCTGTGCCCACATCTATGGAGGCGGCGTCCCCGTGAGGCAGAGGCTGGAGCATCCAAAGCCAGTGGTAGGGCGGGAGTCCGGCTGTTACAAAAGGAGGGTAAGGCCAGCCCCTTGTGGGTGAGGAGGTTCATTAGAAAAGATTTAGAGCCCAGTTGATTGGATCTTCAGGGCTACTTGAAAGGAAGATCCAGAATGGTGGTGGGTTATAATCTTCCTAAAGAATCCACGTTAAAGGAAGAAAGAGTTTGTATTGGTTAAAAATTAGTGGAGAAATATACCCAATTATTTCTAGGATTTTAATTTTAATGTTTAGTTTCATTTAAATCTATCATAGTTTTTCTGATTATAAAAAATAGTACACATCAGAAAGTTTCAACTAAAAACACCCAAAATTTCAGGTCATAAGTAAATGCAAAAATGAAAGATTTTTTAAAAACCCATAGGCCCACCCTTCAGTTATAACTACTACCTACAATTCAGAATATTTCAGCTCTTTTCATTTGCAAATGAAATTGTGTAAATATTTATTTTTAATTTAAAACATAGAATCTTACTTCACACTCAATGCCAATGTGTTTTTACCACTTAAATGTTATCTTGGAAAAATTTTAGTATCTGTTCAAATGAATTTGCCTCATAAATTTGTATGATCATATATATACATATATCTTGAGAAATTTATATAACACTTACTTTTGTATAAATTCCTACAAGTGGAATCTATATATATATATATATGCATTTTTCAAGTTTTAATGGGTTTTTCCCAATTGCCCATGCTAGAAACTATTGTACCACTTTATCCTCTTACTGACAATGTTAAAAAGTATATTTGACAGTCAATATTCTCATTACTAGTGGTTTTAAGAATTTTTTCAATTTTTCCAAATTGAATGAGGTAATAATATTTTCTTTTTTGTTTTAATATATTAAAAAAAATTGTTTCTGAGGTTGAACATTTTAAAAATGTTTTTATCCCTTACACTTTACCCATTTTTCTATTCATCTTTCCTTGCTGACTTCTCAGAATCCCATGTATATTTAAAGTCACTAATCCTATATTATATGTGTTGCAAAAATTGTTTCTGGCTTGCTTTTGGCTTTGTGCTTGCTCATCTAATAGATGAAATTTATAACTACCCTTAGAGATTACATTTGGTTTTCTTCAAAGATATTTATTAGTATGTTTATCTACTTCTGTCTGTATTCCTGGTTGGTTTCATTCTTAATTCTTTCAGTCCTGGAATGGAGGCTTTTCTGAAAACCTATGACAGACAAGTCCCCAGCAGTGACCTGAGAACTGTTGCTTGCACCATCCAGCACTATGAATTTCCTGAGCCCACAGACATGCCCTCACTCCCACATGTCTCACATGGAAGGCTGATGTCTGAGTTCACATCTCTGTCCTCTTAGGAAACCTAGTCTTGCACGGAAGAGAAACAAGCTCATACACGATTAGAAGGAATTGAAAATGATCAGGGCCACCCTAGTGATCCAAGTACAGCAGGCCGTCTGTGGGAGGACAGGGGCGGGACACATTTTGTACACCCATCAGAGCACCTAAACCACACAGCCTGCCTGGCACCTACCTAGTCCTGGTCAGAGATGGTTCTGTTCCTTCTGCTCTTCTGTTTGTCTCTGCCAGAGGCAGCACTAAGTGATCTGAGCTATTAATAACACAGCTCCTCCAGTTCAAGATAATCAAATCTCCCTCTTCAGTCTCTTTCAGAGGGCATGGCTATGCTCAGTGATTCTCTATTACCAAATAACATTTAAATTACTCCATCAAGTTAAACATAATGTTATCGCTTTATTGACTGATTCTTCATTGAAATTACAGGTTTTACTAAAGAAAAAAAAATGACATGTGGGTGATTGAGTCTAAGAACTAGATTTCCCTTTACATGTTTTCCTCCTTTTAGTATAACCTTTCTGGGTCCTTCAGAGTGTTTTTTTTTTTTTTTTTTTTTGTAACTTGATTCTTAAATATTGTATGGTTTTGCTTTTTCAGTCACCTTCTTTTGCTATATTTTATAATTGGCTACTGTGTGCATAAGAAAAGCTATGAATTAGGAGTAAAAATTTTGTCACTAGCCCACATTGAACTCTTATTCCTTTAGATTTTTTGTGGTTACTTCTCAATAGTTTTCCAGTCCTAAAACTATGGATCTGTAGGAATTAACCTCCTTGATTCTGATGTGTAAGCTTCTTATATTCTGCTCTCAATGAATGGCATTGACTCACAATGGCTTGAACCTTTGGAGATCATCTAAGCCAACTTCCTCTTTACAGAAGAGGAATCTGTGGCCAGACAAGGTCAAAATCATGTCCTGGGTTTATCCTGTGGCAGATGTCTTTTATGTTGCTAAATCTTTCTCAGTTGCGTGTGTGCGTGATTAGTTTCTTTAGTCATGTTTGACTCTTTGTGACCCTACAGACTATAGCCCACCAGGCTCCTCTGTCCATGGGATTCTCCAGGCAAGAATATTGGAGTGGGCAGCCATTTCTTTCTCCAAGGGATCTTCCTGACCCAGGGATTGAACCCAGATAGCCAACACTGCAGGTAGATTCTTTACTGCTGAGCCACCGGGAAGACTCCTATCTGTTACCACAATGCAAATATTACCTTATTTCTACCCATTTCCCCTATTTTCTCATTTCTCTTATTCCTCCTTTCACGTCAAAGATCAACTTCCTCAGTCTTCAAAAATGAAAAAAGGTTTTTCAAAAACAGTTATTTAAAGACAGTTTTTTTCTTTTTAAATAAATGCTTTCATCCTTTTTTTTTCAATATGAGATTTATTCCATAAAAATCTTTGATTTTTCTTCCAGAACTTAATGAAGAATTTCAACTCATGCATGAAGCACAAATTGTAGTTTCAGCCAAGATGTCCCTGGGTCAGAAATGACTGTGTCCAGTGAAGAAACTGAGGGAATTTTAATGACAACACTAACACCCACGGCTTCTGTGACCCTGGGATTGAGTCTAATCACTCTTGTGGAGTCAAAATTGAGATGACTGAATTTATGTCAAGATTTCTGTCTGAAAAGTTAGTTCAGTTCAGTTCACTTGCTCAGTCGTGTCCGACTGTTTGCGACCCCATGAACCACAGCACGCCAGGTCTCCCTGTCCATCACCAACACCCAGAGTCCACCCAAACCCATGTCCATCGAGTCGGTGATGCCATCCAACCATCTCATCCTCTGTCATCCCCTTCTCCTCCTGCCTTCAATCTTTCCCAGCAACAGGGTCTTTTCAAATGAGTCAGGTCTTCGAATCAGGTGGCCAAAGTATTGGAGTTTCAGCTTCAATATCAATCCTTCCAATGAACACCCAGGGCTGATCTCCTTTAGGATGGACTGGTTGGATCTCCTTGCAGTCCAAGGAACTCTCAAGAGTCTTCTCCAACACCACAGTTCAAAAGCATCAATTCTTCGGTGCTCAGCTTTCTTCACAGTCCAACTCTCACATCCATACATGGCCATTGGAAAAACCACAGCCTTGACTAGACGAAAGTTAGAGCGAGATAAAAAAAAAACACATTGGGCCTATGAATGCGAGCCTCTACTATTTATTGACCCTGAGAGAAATCGCTGGAGGATGTCTGGGCAGTGAGAGAAATTGTCCAAGGCAAGGATGGTTGAGACTTCAAAGGAGAGAAAATAGAAATGGAGGGAAGAAGGGAGGGAGAGAGAGCAGTCACAAGAATCTCATAAAATTCTTCTTCAGTTTTGGGGCCATAAAAGGCCCCAGTCTGCTCCCCACGTGCTCCTCCAGCAGAGCAGGCCAGGGAGCATGGGGCCCTGGGTAAGCACGTCTCTTCTCTGTCGGGTGCTGGCAGCCCTGTTCCCACCCGGCTCTGCTCTGAGGAGCTTACTGACTCCACTCTGACAGGACAGGCCTCACTCTGAGCCCTCGTTCTCTCCCTAGAGAAACAGAATGACGTCCTTGAGTCATGAATGAGTTGGAGTCCTGCTACCTGTCGACCTTGTTTCACCTACAAGACTCCAAGGTCTTGAAAACCTAAGACTGAGTCTCCTCAGCGTTGAGCCCTTAGGTGTGAGCCAGACGAAGAATAACTCGAGCCTGGAAACAGGAAGCACCTTTGACAGAACCATAGGAACGTGGGATTCTTCTCCTTCTTTGTCTGTGCCCAGACTTCTCCCGTCCAAGCCCGGGCTCCCACGCCTTCCGCGCTGGACCCCGAGGGGCCTCACTCATCGCTCCTAAATCAGGGGCTCAGGACCCCCGTCCCCCGGCCTGCCCGCCTCTGCACACACTCCAGTCTCGGGGTCGTGCTTCCAGTGAGAACAAGAAGGGGCCCTTCAAGCCCCCGACGCTCTGCCTCAGGTCGGTCTGGGGGAAGCACCATCCCACGTGCGCACGGGCGGCTTTGGGTCTTGGGCCGTGGTCGGCCGCCATGAGCGTCGGTTGCGCCCGGAAGTGTGTCGGGCGTCGGGCGGCACCGCGCCCACTTCACGCGGAGCGCCCTGGGACCCTCTCCGTGCGGAGCGCCCTGGGACCTTCCCTACGACCTCAGACGGCCTCCGGGGGGCGACCTCGAGCGGCCGTTCCCTCCGCGGGGAGCAGGACCACACCGAGGTCAGGAGGACTGAGCCCCGGGTGGACGCACAGCCGACCCCGCCAGCGCGCGTGTCCCGTCCCGCAGCCCCCTCGCTCCCTCAGAAGCAGCCTCAGACACCTCTGGGATGTCGTGTGGAAAGATGACGCTGGACCGAGGCTTCGGACCCCGGGCTCCGGTCCCGGCTCCGCCTCTGACTACAGGTCACGTCCCTTCGTGGCGCCTCCGCGCCCTCGTCAGAGAGATGTCAGAGCTGGGTGAGCTGACCCCCAGGTTCCCCCGGTTCTGAGGTGCGTGGCTCCGGGCGCTTCCGAGAGGTGTGGAGGCCCGACGCAGAGCGGGGACCACGGGAGGATGGCCACTCGCCTGGTCCTCGGGCTCCCGCCTGGGGTCCCCCGAACCAAGACCCCGTCCGCCTGGGCCCTCGGCTTTGCTCACTCACCTCCTCTCCCTCCTGTGGGCAGCAGGGCCTGAGGAGCCTCTCCTTCGTCCTCCAGGGCCTGTTCCTGGAGGCGCCCTGACATCCCGATGTGTTCCCATCACCAGGCACTAGTGAACCAGAGAAATCACTGAGTGGGCACCTGCGGACGCGCGGCGCCTCCTGGCAGGGACCCAAGGGCCAGCGCCTGGCGCCCAGGGCCTCTGTACTTGGGCCTGGCTCATCTGCAGAGACTGGAAGGGACGCGAGGCTGCAAAATGCAGGGGACTTGTCACTGCCCCTGCCTCAGCAAGCTCAGGGAGCCAGTCACTGCCGACCCCCGAGAGCTGAGCTCCTGGGCGAGTGGAGGGTGTGGGAGGGTCCGAGCGCTGCTGCAGCGCCAGGAACACTGAGGACAGGAGGGGGTAGAAGGAGGAGAACAGCTCTCTGTGACACCGTGGCATGGCCTTAGGGCTCAGATGGTCAGCTCCCCCTGCAGAAGGGAAGAAATCAAGAGGAAATAGGGCGGCATGGCAGCAAGAAAAAGAGAGAAAACCTGTCTGGGGAGACAACGCAGTAAATCATACCTAGACGTGCGCGTTAACCATCGCATCAGCCGGGAAGTAGAGGGCAGGGGCAGGGAAGCAACAAATTCAGCTGAGAAGAGGCAAAAGTCTTGGGGTCTTCACTACCTTGGTCTGCAGAGGGTGCTTCATCAGATGTATTTGAAATAGACAAAAATTGGTTTAGGTTGAAAACGACGAAAATCATTTGGGAATAATATTATTAAGTGTCCATAAAAGGAAATAGCACAATATTGCTTAATTTCACTTTTTTAATCTTCTCTTATTTTCTGATTTCTCTTCTAATTATTATGCAGAACTCTAGACATTTCCTCCATGAAAGAGTGTCATTACTGAGGCTTAGGATTAACTGAGAAAACACTGATTTTAGAGTCAGGAAACCAGGGCTGTGGCTCCAGAGAAGCCACTTGCCTCTGGACCCCTGGGAAGTAAGTAGCCTCTCTTTTCTGGACCTTAGTTTTCTCATCTGGAAAATGTGATGATCAGTTCAGTTCAGTTCAGTCGCTCAATCGTGTCCGACTCTTTGTGACCCCATGAATCGCAGCACGCCAGGCCTCCCTGTCCATCACCAACTCCCAGAATTCACTCAGACTCACATCCATCGAGTCAATGATGCCATTCAGCCATCTCATCCTCTGTCGTCCCCTTCTCCTCCTGCCCCCAATCCCTCCCAGCATCAGAGTCTTTTCCAGTGAGTCAACTGTTCCCATGAGGTGGCCAAAGTACTGGAGTTTTAGCTTTAGCATCATTCCTTCCAAAGAAATCCCAGGGCTGATATCCTTCAGGATGGACTGGTTGGATCTACTTGCAGTCCAAGGGACTCTCAAGAGTCTTCTCCAACACCACAGTTCAAAAGCATCAATTCTTCGGCGCTCAGCCTTCTTCACAGTCCAACTCTCACATCCATACATGACCACAGTAAAAACCATAGCCTTGACTAGATGAACCTTTGTTGGCAAAGTAATGTATCTGCTTTTGAATAGGTTATCTAGGTTGGTCATAATTTTCCTTCCAAGGAGTAAGCATCTTTTAATTTCATGGCTGCAGTCACCATCTGCAGTGATTTTGGAGCCCAAAAAAATACACTGTTTCCACTGTTTCCCCATCTATTTCCCATGAAGTCGTGGGACTGGATGCCATGATCTTCGTTTTCTGAATGTTGAGCTTTAAGCCAACTTTTTCACTCTCCACTTTCGCTTTCATCAAGAGGCTTTTTAGTTCCTCTTCACTTAGGTCCCTCCAATTCTGAGATGCTACAGCATCAGAGCCTAGGCCTCACACCTGCTGACACTAGGTTCTGATGAACGGTTTCTTAGCAAAAAGATACTTCCTGCACTAAGTAAAAGCCAAATTATCTGCCTCTGGGGAAAATATGTTTGTCCTCCTGCTTAATAAAAGGAAGTAAGTTACTCAGAATGTAGGCTTATCCTCCTGCTTCATGTTACACCAGTATAGTAATCTAATCCTTGAAGTTTCTGGGCGAAGCACTCAAGTGAGAGAAATTACACAAAGATAGGAAACAGTCAGATGGGTCCCTTCGGGCATCACCTGGTTCTCAGTTTCTAGCACTCTCCTGGCCCCCTTTCCAGGCACAGGGCAGCTTGGCTCAGCACCATTCTTCCTGAGACCCATTTCCTCTGCTCCCACGATTTCCAGTTACTTAGCCAGAATCAGGTACAAAATGAACACAATGTGCTCCCAGAATGCCAGGGGCTTTCAACTGGATCAAACAGATCCACACTGTAACAGTTCATCACTATTCACTGCAGTGAGGAGGAGGGGTCTTAAAGGAAGGAAGGGCTGTTCCTGTTCCTATGGTGTGTGGGTGGGAGCAGGGGAAGAAGTTGAGAATACTTTGCTGTGAGGTCAGTTTTTGATTTATGGTCTAAGGGATGAGTCAGTATTTATGAGGCAGATACACACACAGTGGTGAAGCCAGTCCTGGAAAAAGGAAGATCATAGGCAAAGATAGAAAGGTGTAGATTTCAATGTGAATTTGGGAAGTCATGTGTCCTTTGGCTAAAGAAAAAGGAAACACTGTAGGATATGTAGACTCAGGTTTGGATATTTGGATTTGTCTGGTAAGCAAAGAGGAGAAACTGAAGGACTTTAAATGAGAAAATAACATTGCCAAATTTGCAATCTGGAAATAACTTGGTAGCCATATGTAGACTGGATTCAGGAAGGGAAGGTAAAGGACTGTTATAAACCCACCATATATAAAACAGCTAACTAATGAGAAGCTTCTGTATAGCACAGGAAGCTCAGCTTCAGGAAGAAGAGATGTGCTAACTTAACCATCACATGAGGAACCACACTGGTAGGAAGAAGTCTGCTTAGGAGGCAGCAATTGTGAATCTGGTTATGAGAATGTGGATGGTCCATTTGTGTTATTCTCATTGGTTACCCATTGAAAGAAGGTATTCATAGTAACAATCATACATCATAGGGAGAAATCCCTGTAGCCTGGAACCCAATTCTGTCTACCCCCCTACAAAATCTCTTTAAAGTAGATCATGCAGGGACAGCCCTGGTGGTCCAGTGGTTAAGACTCTGAGCTCCCAATGCTGGGGGCATAGGTTCAATCTCTGGTCAGGGAACTAGATCCCACATGCCACAACTAAGAGTTCATGTGTCACAACTAAAGATTCTGCATGCAACAGCTAAGAGCTGGCACAAATTAAAAAACAAACAAACAAAAAAGAATCAGTATAAAGCAAGCAGTTAAATACAATAAATTAAGAAAAATAGTGCAGGAATATTTCACCTGGACAAAGATGCTGCTGCTACTGCTGCTAAGTCGCTTCAGTCATGTCCGATTCTGTGCAACTCCAGAGACGGCAGCCCACAAGGTTCCCCCGTCCCTGGGATTCTCCAGGCAAAAACACTGGAGTGGGTTGCCATTTCCTTCTCCGATGCATGAAAGTGAAAAGTGAAAGTGAAGTCACTCAGTCGTGTCCGACTCTTAGCGACCCCATGGACTTACCAGGCTCCTCCATCCATGGGATTTTCCAGGCAAAGATGAGTCATCATCAAACAGAAACCATTCAGAATCTCTCCAAAGATGCTGAAAGAAAAAGGAGGTGGCGGGGACTGGGGAAGGGGGGCAGGGAGAAGAGACAGGAAGGTGTGCAGGGAGCTTGGAGAGAATCACACGCCACATGTGGGCACAGATGTAGACACACCTGGGGGCCACAACTGGGGAAGTTCACTTCTGGTTGCTTTGATTTTCTTTGAAAACCTGTCATGACGTCTCTCAGCTGAGAGTGGGCATGAGGAGCTGACGGGGCTTTGAAGGAGAAGGTGCCACGTGAAGCAGTCGTGGGGAGTGAAGGCAAGCGAAGGGGAAGGAGGCGTCCAAGCAGGGCCAGTGGGGAGACAGGACCCGCTGTGCATGAGGCGTCCTGAAAACAGGCTGAATCCGGGGGCGTGCGAAGGGGCTTAGCAGCATCAGGTCAAGGATTCTAGGTTCTTCATCTACAAAGGGTTGAGCCAGAAAAACAGGAGGTGGAAGTCGAGAGCAGTTGCTTAAAACTGAGATTACAGAGGGTTCGCAGGTCCTGGCTGAGAGGGTTTTGTTTGTGTGTTTTCCCTTCTTGACACCAACTGTGTGTCCAGGGCTTCAGATCAGTTCTGACACTAACCACCCCAGAAGGAGGGGCAGCTTCACAGGTATGATCCCAGTTCCACAAGACTGTTCCCACCTCAGATGCCAACTCTTCGGTCCCCAGCTCCCCGACACTTTTGCCCGACTTGGCTACAAACTCAGGAATCCCAGTACCTCCCGCTTCAGGTTGTACGATTTGCTAGACTGACTCACAGAACTCCAGAAAACGCCAGAGGAAGGGCCAGGCCACGGCCCCCTTCCCAGGCTCCTTTGTTTTAGAAACCTTGGTTGGTTTCTGTAACTGGCCATTTGGGCTCCACGGTTTTTTGTTTCTCTTTCCAGACATTAAATTCTTGCTCTGATGTTTTAAATTCACCAATAACAAGTGAGCCCCAAACCTAGGCCCCCATCCTTGCTGTTGTTGTTGTTTAGTTGCTAAGTCTTGTCTTACTCTTTTGTGACCTCATGGACTATAGCCCACCAGGCTTCTCGGGCTATGGGATACTCCAGGCAAGAACACTGGAGTGGGTTGCCATTTCCTTCTTCAGGGGATCTTAGACCTGAATAAAAGTAAAACTCCAGGCTTCTGCCCCGCATGCTCTCTCTCTCTGCCTGACACCATGGCTCCAGGTGTGCTGTGTAATTTCTAGGTCTGGTAAGCAAAAAGCCTCTTTTTTTTTTCTTCCAGAACTCCCTTATGGTTGTAGTTGAGAGCATCTTGCAGTCATAAGACCCACAAAGGGCAGTTTGACCACAACGAGTGATTGATAGGCTGAGATCAGCAGAAAACAGTGCAAGACATCCTGGGCTTCTCCTTGCCACCTTGGTGATGGCCAGCTCCCGCTTCAGAGGCCAACGTGCGACCTGAGCCAAGTAAATGACCAAACCCTTCTTTGTTCTCAGTGTTGACTCTTTAGTCACAGATCCAGCAGACTTTATTGAGTCCCTGTCATGAGCCAAACACAGGCAAGTTCATGGTCCCTTCCTTCTCCCAGGAGACTAATGCCCACCATCCAGTGAAAATCAGGGGTAAATAGCATTTAAAAATAAACTACAATGAAACTAGTTCCAAACTGGGCAAGGAGTATGTCAAGGCTTTATATTTCACCCTGCTTATTTAACTTATATGCAGAGTACATCATGCAAAATGCCAGGCTGGATGAAGCACAAGCTGGAATCAAGATTGCAGGGAGAAATATCAATAACCTCAGACAGGCAGATGACACCACCCTTATGGCAGAAAGTGAAGAAGAATCAAAGAGCCTCTGATGAAAGTTAAAGAGGAGAGTCAAAAAGTTGGCTTAAAGCTTAACTTTCAGAAAACTATGATCATGGCATCTGGTCCCATCACTTCATGGGAAATAGATGGGGAAACAGTGGAAACAGTGGCAGACTTTATTTTGGGGGGCTCCAAAATCACTGCAGATGGTGACTGCAGCCATGAAATTAAAAGATACTTGCTCCTTGGAAGAAAAGTTATGACCCACCTAGACAGCATATTAAAAAGCAGAGACATTACTTTGCCAACAAAGGTCCGTCTAGTCAAGGCTATGGTTTTTCCAGTAGTCATATATGGATGTGAGAGTTGGACTATAAAGAAAGGTGAGTGCTGAAGAATTGATGCTTTTGAACTGTAGTGTTGGAGAAGACTCTTGAGAGTCCCTTGGACTGCAAGGAGATCGAACCAGTCCATCCTAAAGGAAGTCAGTCTTGAATATTCATTGGAAGGACTGTTGCTGAAGCTGAAGCTCCAATACTTTGGCCACCTGATGTGAAGAACTGACTCATTGGAAAAGACCCTGATGCTGGGCAAGATTGAAGGAAGGAGGAGAAGGGGATGACAGAGGATGAGATGGTTGGATGGCATCACCAACTCAGTGGACATGAGTTTGAGCAAGCTCCAGGAGTTGGTGATGGACAGGGAAGCCTGGTGTGCTGCAGTCCATGGAGTCGCAAAGAGTCAGACAAAACTGAGCGACTAAACTGAACTGAACAATGAAAAGCTATGTGAGTTGAGAACTACTGGCACTAAACTAGCTTCCTTGGTGGCTCAGAAAGAATCTGCCTGAAAAGCATGAGAACTATGGAAACGTATCAGAACTATTGGAATACAAAGCTAGGGATTCTTACACTGCTAAGAATGTGTCCTGACCTCACCACCCAGATTCCACAGAGTTCTGCAGGCAGGATGAGCAGGAGGGTGTTGAGAGGAGGAGGGGAGGGGGTCAAGGTAACTTGGGGCTGGATGGAGCCGTCCCATAGCTTTACAGGGATGCGGGTTCCAGCTGAACACTCAGGATCTATGCTCCTCACTCTATGCAAACTCTGCTTCAATTAAAAATTAGCAAAGACAAAATGCAGGCTTTGTAATTTTATTAAAAAAGTCCGTTAGGTCTAGAAATTAAAAATGAATAAATGGGCCGGGGAGAAGGGATGGAGGATCACCTCTGGCCTAGTTCGCTAGTGATTTAGGTAACTTCCCAAAGTGCACGACAGACCTGAGCTTCTGTCTCTTCGTGGCCCAGGACTGTCAGGTCAAGTGGGGACCATCTTTGGGATCTTGGCTTCAGCGTCGTCAGCCGGGTCTCACTGGAGAAGAAAGGCCGTCCAGTTGGGAGGACTTCCTGCTTCCCGGGGGCGTGAAGGAGCCTATATCCAGGAAGGGCCTGGTGCAACTCCCAGACACAGGAGCACCCCGAGCGAAGGCGTGGAGGAGAAAGTGGTGTCTTGTCTCCACTTGCCGGACCAGATGTAACCAGAGGTGATGATACCTGTCCCTGGCATTGCCCCACGACAGCCGGATTAGAGTGGGAGGAGACGCAGGAGCCCCGGCAAGGTAGACTTCCCTTGGGGCACCCCAGTCTCCGCCTGAGCCAGACACACCTGTGCAAACAGAGCTGTGTACTCCCCTCCCCGCCGCGCCTTCTCACCAGATACTTAACTCCTGTCGGCCGAATGCTGAAATGGCGCATAACTCTACAGTCCTGCCACCCACCTCGATGTCCTCTGCCTGCCTCTTGTCTGTGGAACACTTTAGTCAAAGAATACGTTTAATCAGAGAAATGAGAGCATGCAGAAACAAAGGGAAAACAGTCAAAGGAGACCAAATAATATTAATGTAGTCATTAAGCAGGGTCAAGGACCTTTTGTTTTTCCTCAAGGGATACAGATAATACTCTGAGCCGTTCTTGTGAGCTATCTTATAGACACTGAAACTCCACCAGGTGGGAGAAGTTAACTATATGATGACCAGAGTGTAGCCGTGACATAAGTGGCCAGAATTCTGAGAACTGGCCTCAAAGAAATGGGAGTGAACAAACCCTGTAACTGAAAGTTAACTGTACTTAAAACAATCAAGATGATGCTGCTCAGACCACCGATGGTCAGTGTGAAGCTGATTGTCAGAGCTGACTGTGCTGTTCCTGCTTGTAGCACCTTCCTTCTGTCTATAAAAGCTCTTGCCCCACTGACTGTCAGTGATGGGAGGGTCGGCCTTTGACAAAGGTCCACCCTCCCACTGCCCCCAACTTGCCAGCATCTGATATAAAGCAAACTTTCCTTTTCACCAACCTGGCCTGTTTATTGGATTTCCAGTGGCAAGCAGCCAGATCCCCCCTTTTGGTAACAACACTTTCATGTGACCAGACCTGGCAGTGAGCAAGCAGGGAAGGCCATCTCCCAGAAAGGATGGGGTGATCACAACCTATGATACTGACTTTTGTGCTGAACTGTTTAAAAGATTATTTCCCATATACCACCTCATTTCCTTCTCTATACAAATCTGCGAGAGACACATAAAAATTCCTGTTCTATAGGTGAGGCTTGTGAAGCGCAAATGCTTTCCTGATGTGACAGAGCCTCTGAGTGTGAAATAGGACGCAGGACACAGGTGTCCAGACTCAAGACTGGGGGTAGGGATGACATTTCTAAGAGATCATAAATGCTGTCCATCTCAAAGCTTCTAACTGCTGGAAACCCATACTTTGAGGAAAAGGGGAGACAGAAGACAGAAAAGAACAAACCTGAGAAGCTCCTTGTGGTGCTTCATCTCACGTACGGATGTGGCTGGGCCTTGCTGCCTGGATACTTGGCCAAACATCATTCTGGATGTTCCTGTGAGGATGTTGGGAAACGAGACCTACATTTAAATCAGTGGACTTTGGTAAAGCAGGTTATAATTACCTCACCTTTGGTAAAGCGTGACATGGGTGGGCCTCATCCAATCAGTTGAAGGCCTGAACAAAGACTGACTTCCCCCCAAAGAGAAGGAATTGCACCTGCAGCCAGCCTTCAGAATTGAACTCCAACATCAGCTCCTCCCTAAGTCCTGCTGGTCTACTGCACTGGATGGACTCTCCACTTGCCGGACCAGATGTAACCAGAGGTGATGATACCTGTCCCTGGCATTGCCCCACGACAGCCGGATTAGAGTGGGAGGAGACGCAGGAGCCCCGGCAAACTTTCATAAGTGGTACTAGTGGTAAAGAACCCACCTGCTAACGCAGGAGACATAAGAGATGCGGTTTGACCCTGTCAGGAACACCTGGAGGAGGAAATGGCAACCCACTCCAGTATTCTTGCCTGGAGAATCCCATGGACAGAGGAGTCTGGTGGGCTACAGTCCATGGTGTCGTAAAGAGTCAGACACGGCTGAAGTGACTTAGCACAAATGCAAGCTTCCACAATGGTATGAGCCGATTCCTTAAACTAAAGAAATGGGTTATTTCTCTGTAGAACCCTGGCTGATTCACAAATAGATCTGAACAAGTGAGGGGGAGGAAGATGGGAGGCCCCCTCATAGAGCCCCACAGGGATGGGCTGTGGCAGTCTAGGCTCTGGAGGAACTTTTCCTGGGTCCCAGAATCTTCTGAGAGCTAACCCCCTCTCACACACACACATAAGACAGTCCTAGAAAATTTCTAAGTCTCTTCACTGAAACTTGGCCACAGGCTATAGCTGAGGTTGGGTTAGCATGATGTGGACCATTTGGTTCTGCAACCCTGCACATAACTAACACACAGAGACACAGCTGGTGGGAGAAACAGAAGCTAAGAGACACAGCAAGGGCGGCCCCAAATGCCACGGCCAGGAAGCCGGGAGTCGGGATTAGGGGTCGGAAGAGGACCGGGGGGCCGGAGAGGCTCAGGGGGCAGCCACTCCCGGGGAGCCCAGGGCTCAGGGAAGAGCTTCCACGGAGACCCTGGGTCATGATGGCGGGTCTCTGGGAAGCCCCGCTGATCAGTGGCCACGTGGTTTCCGTTGCTTCCTTCCTCGCATGGTCCATCAGAAGAGACCTCCATCCCTGAGCCCCTCTGAGCAGAGTGGACAGAGCTCCCGTTCCTAAGGTCTTACCTCCCGCCTGAAGCTGCTGGGTAAAATAAATGAGGAGGTACAGGTAGCTCACTGGAACCACTGTCTACACAAGCTTGGAGCTGAGTTACCTGTCCTTTAGCAATTTCCCCTCCACAAGATGAGACAGGCTGAGGATATAGAAAGAGGGTGAGAAAGAGGAGGGGAGGGAAAGGGAGGGAAGCAAAAGGAGCCAGAGCGATGGAAACCTGCTCATAGAACCTGCATCACTGCCCCTGAAACGTGCAGGAAAATAACTGGAAAGCTCAAAGGGACTGGGATCTTCAGCAGGAACTAAAGCAAGGGGCATCATTCAGGAACACGCAGCTCCAGGAGAGAACAGGAATCTTGCCGAGGTGAGGGGAGCTGTTTACCTGAGTATATTCAGGGTTATAATATTATCTACATTTGACATATGGGGGGACAACTTTTATTTTTGTATTACAAGCTTCAAGAAAGATCGGACCAACTCTTAGCTGATGAAAATATGTAGCAAGTTGAATGAATTCTTGGCAAGCATCCCCAGGAATCTTTGGGTGGAAAAGGGGAGGACTGTAAGTGTGGGGCTTTCTTGTTTATCAAAAGGAATGGAATCTAAGAAAGAGTACAAATGAACTAATTTACAAAACGGAAAGAGTCACAGATGTGGAAGATAGCCTTATGGTTACCAGGCTGTCGTGGGGTGAGGGAGGGAAGGTCTAGGAGATTGGGACTAACATATACACACTACACACTACATATACAAACTACACACTACATGTACAAGCTACCCACTACGTATACAAGCTACCCACTACGTATACATACTACATATACACACTGCATACTACATATACAAGCTACACAGTACGTATACATACTACACACTACATATACAAGCTACATATACACACTGCACACTACGTATACACACTACTTTATGGAAAATAGATAACGAATAAGAACCTGCTGCGCTGCACAGGGAACTCTATACGCCAACTCTCCTCAGTACTCTACGATGGCCTATAGAGGAAGGAATCTAAAAGAGAGTGGATATACGTATATGTATAACCGATTCACTTTGCTGTACTCCTGAGGCTAACACAACATTATAAATCAAGTATACTCCAAAAATAATTTAAAAACTAAAAACGTAAAAAGGAAAAAAAAGAACATTGTAAAATAAAAGGGGGTCAGGCGGGAGTTTTCTTAAGAGAAAGGCTAACTCTGGGAGGCGGAGTGCGCGCAAGTTTCTGTCCGACCACTAGAGGGCGGCAGCTCGCCCCATCCTGCGCCTGGACTCCAGGCCCGGCAGCTCCTCGGCTTGTGCAAGTGGTCCTTCTAGGCACCCTGCCAGGGATCCCAGGTTGTTTTTGCTTTTGTTTTTTTAACCACTACACTCTTTTAAAAGAGAAAGTCGTTTCAGAGAAAACAAATAAATCTAAATCCCAGAAAGAAACCCAAGTTAGCCAAAATATACACACGGAACTGGCAACTCTCACCTCATCTCCCTTGTGGTCAGAACTGGGGTTCTGCCCATCACCTCACCTCACCTCCCCCCCCACCCCACCCCACGCAACCACATCCTTCAGAGCAACGCTTCCCAAATGTTTCCTGGTGAAAACTTTTATTATGTTTGTGTATGCCAGCCTGTGCATTTTTAAAAGATGTACAAATTATTAGACCTATTTTTATTATTAGATTCAACAAACATAACATTTCATTTCAAAAACATAGTCGGAACAAACCACACAGAATAAAAAGGGAAATGAACCGCATGCATTGTCCACTGGAGGCGCGCTTACAGGCACTGAACACAGACAATCGCTGTTCTGTTTGGTCTTTCTGTCCTTCCTTAATAACAGAAATTACATGCGTAACATGATTACCCTATAGGAGAGGCCTGTGACCATGCTGAGAGGACTCGTCTCCTGAAGTTAGTTTGCCATTCGCTTGTTACCACCAAACCAGGGTGGTGACGCTGCTACCTGCAGGCAGTACTGTGTATAACATCTAAACTATTTCTCTGCTTTGCTTCAGTGACTCTTAATGAGGCAAAACAGTCTCACCTGGATACCACAGAAACGAAAGAAGGAATGTTAAAAACAAACACTTCAACTAACTCAGAATCTGTTTTTAGCATTTATACAAACCGAAGGAAATGACTCTATGTTTTCAGATTTTGTCTTCCTCCCTTCCTCAGTTCCAACAAGCAATGGTTTCATGCAGATTATTCTTCCATGAAAGAAACAGACTCTGGGTCTGCACTTCCTACATACGGACTTTCTTTGAAGGAATTTAGAATGTGAGCATTCTACCTCCATCAGAAGCTGTTCAGTGATCCCTGTTTGCTGCTGGGCCGGTAACTTGTGGCACATGCCGTCAGAGTCTGCAGAACTCTGTCTTGCAAGTGTGTAACTATCCTCTCTGCCCTTTGGTCTCATGACTTTATCACCAGAAAGTGTTAAGGTCATTGAGAACATTGCCTGAACCAGGAATAAGCAGTTCTGGCTGGTCAATGGGCAGTTGTAAAATACTGTGACTAAAATTGTTTTTTAACTCAGAGAAAAGTGAAGTGTCGCTGATTAAACATTTTCGATTGTATTTTTCCTGTGATTCACATGCAGTGACAGCTGTTCATGTGCCGGAGCCAGCCGGCAAAGTCAATCAGGTCCCGAGAACGTGCACGGTGGGGCTAAGAAAGAAACTAAAGCAAGAGACTACAAAGATGGGGTCGAGAGGTTCAGACACGTCACCACGAAGGGACGCAGTCTGACACCAACTTTATTCAACATCTCGTATTTATACAGAAAAGCGTGAGAAAGACAAGACAGTTGACATTTTTTCTTGGTTGGCCTATACATCTTACAAACAGTCACAAGAAATCTTGAGAGCATGGGAATGGCTCCCTGTTATTATTTCTTACACCAGATAACATTTCTCTGTGCGTGAGAAGTTTGCACAGAACTCCAGGTGCCTGCAGTAAATAAGCGCCTAATCTCTGGGGTGGCGGGACAGAGAGCTATGTTTGCAAGCAAACCCTCAAGAACTGAGGCAGCTCCCAGAGCTGTGTCCTTCGGACAAAGGACCCCGTTCTCACGGGCAGCTCCCCGCATCTCCCCCTTTCTTTTTTTTTTTTCCCCCCTTTCTTTTTATATAGGCGCATGCTTATGTTCCTTTAACCACAGACCATTTCCATAGATGGAAGCCTTTATGATCCATAGATCATCGATCAGTTTTTTAATTAAACAAGGTGCAAGAAATAAAACAGTTTTATTAGTGTATATGGGAATGGACTGACCCTCCCAGCCCACAGGTTGGAGAAGGGGAGGGTCAGGAAAATAAGCCCAGTAAGCATTTGAATATTCTTCAGAGCGTGCAGTGTTAATCCAATTTAAGATAATTAATAAGGTTATCAGGAAGCTTAAAGGCGATATCGAATCGCCCTGCACCACAACACGATTCTGTGCCTCTCGCATCAATGCCTGAAGTTGTTGCCGAGATGGTAATTCATCATGTTCTTGAATCGTCAATCTCCTCATCTGGTTTGCTAGAGACTGTCTCTGCCATGTGTACCAACCTTTCCGGCAGCCAGCGCGGTGCTTCGGCATCTTGTGGGAAAACACAAACATGCCCTCGTCCCCACATTAGTACAGGATCTGGTCCATACCATTTTCCCACAAGTGGGTCTTTCCAAAAGACTTTAGGTCTTATTGTTTGTGCATCAAAGTTCCAAAATCGCTGTGCTGCTGAACGGCCACTTATATCCAATTGTAAAAAATTTAGAACAAATAAAGCATGGTTTAGAGAGTTGGAGGGGGTATTGGGATACAATTCCCCCTTCTTTAGTTTTTGCAATTGATGTTTGAGAGTTTGATGTGCCCGTTCAATGATTTTTTGACCTTGAGGAGTATAAAGGATACCTGTTTTATGTGAGATAGACAACTGTGTACAAAATAATTGAAAACTTTTTCCAGTGTATCCTGGACCATTGTCTGTTTTTATGGTTTTAGGGGTTCCCATAACAGCAAAACGTTTAATGCAATGAGCTATACAATGTTTGCTAGCTTCTCTGGATTGTAGAGAGGCATGTAAAAAGCCAGAGAAGGTGTCAATAGTAACATGAACAAATTTTTGTTTACCAAATTCAGGAATATGGGTAACATCCATTTGTCATATATCGTTTGGCAACAATCTTTGAGGATTAACTCCATAGTGGGGGACGCTAAAAAACTGAGGACATGTTTGACATTGTTTAACAATCTGTCTGGCAGCTTTTCGAGTAATGTCAAATTGAAGTCTTAAGCTATTGCTGTTTTGATGGTGTAAGCTGTGGGAAGTTTTTGCCATTTGTTCCAATAAAGGAAATATACGTGTAGCTTCATCAGCCAAAGCATTGTCTCGTGCTAAAGGTCTAGGAAGCCCAGAGTGAGCACGAATATGACTAAAGTAGCATTTATTAACTCTGGAACAAATTAAATGTTGTATATCACGAAAAAGAGTTTGGATAGTAGAATTCAGGGTACCAATAAATGGAACAGTTTCAATAGTGTTTAAGGCTCTTATGATATATTGACTGTCAGAATATAAATTAAATGGAGCAGAAATTTGTAATAGAGTCTGAAAAACGGCAAATAGTTTTATTTCTTGAGCAGACTTATAATTAGTACGCCAGGCGGCAGTATTGTCTTGTATAATCAAACTAGCTATTCCATTAGAAGAGCCATCAGTAAATACAGTTAGGGCGTCGGCAAGGGGCTGAGAAACAACGATTTTGGGGAAGAGAAATTGGTGATAATGAGCAAATTGTAAAATTTTATCTGAGGGATAATGATTATCAAGCCGTCCACTAAAACCAGCTAAGGCATTACCCTTGTAATGCCGTGGCCAAAGTTATGTCTTGAACGTACGAAGGGCTGATATCGGCACAAATTCGTACATAATCGGATAAGCCTCCCTTTTTCCTGTAAGGTCTCGGGGCAGCTTGACAAGCCGAATTGGCATTCTCATAAGCAAGTTGTTTAGTCAACACCATCCCTGCCTGCTCATCTCCTATCATTTTACCAATTGCCTCAAGCAGGCGGGCAACAAAATCCTGATATGGCTCATCTGGCCCCTGGCGAATTTTAGATAAATCTTCAGTCTTTTTATCAGAATTTGGAAGCTTTTTCCATGTTTGTAGAGCCGCAGCACTAATCTGAGGGTAGGCTCCAGGCAAATAATTAAATTGAGTATTAGTGTCTCGATATTCTCCCTCTCCCACGATCATTTCATAAGTGGTGTTCAGTCCCTGTCACCGATTGATATCGGCTGTGATCCCACATTGCTCAGCAAACTCAGATTTCCATAGTAAATAATCTCTTCCAGATAAACAAGCTCGAGCAACCTGTTTCCAATCATTAGGTAGCAGATTTTGATTTCCTAAAGCCTCTATAATAGCCTGAGTAAACAGCGCAGTCAGGCCATATTGTGCACAAGCCATTTTTAACTCAGTTGCTTAAAGGGCAGCGGCTTATAATACCTCTGCTGTTGAGCATTTTCAAACACTGGGTAGATTCTTGAAAACCCGGGAATATGTTTTCCTTCTTCATTAGCTCGCTTAATTGCTTGTTGAAGAGGAGATAATAATATCTCACTTTTAATTTTTATGTTTTCACCGGGCAAAGAAGCAAGGATAGATATAAGCTCTCGCGGTTCTACAAAAGGCGGAGGTGGATCGAGTCCAGCAAGAACTGAGGGAGGATATGCTGGAGGTGCAGGCTGGCTGGAGTGGGAGTCTCCCATGCATCCTTTTTTACTGCTATAACAATCTTCTGAATTAAATTCTCCAGCTGTTCTTCAGAAAGCCCTGAATGTTTTAATTTCCCTTTTCCTGAGGGGGATTGCATGTTAACCATCATCTCTCAAGGCATATCCTCTCTATGGTACTGAGCCGCTTGTTCATTTAACTCTTCCTGTTCATCAGAGCTTTTGCAAGCAAACCCTCAAGGACTGAGGCAGCTCCCAGAGCTGTGTCCTTCGGACAAAGGACCCCGTTCTCACGGGCAGCTCCCCGCATTCATGATCTTTGAGATTCTCAGATTGTAAAAATAATCATCTCAAATTTACCACACTGGTCTTGATGAGGCTGCATCTCTAGTGAAATAATGCAGATTTTCCTGAAGGGAGAGGGGACCCCACCTCCTTTCAGAGAGGAGGAAGGAGTGGGTCCTTCTGCCACTTCAGACAGGCCAGCGTCACCTCTCAGGGAGCTGAAAGGGAGATTGTGACTCTTAGCCATTGAGGAAAGAGGAATCGTTCATTTAAGGTAAGAAAAATGCCATTATTAACTCTGGAAAGTGATGTCAGGCTGACTTGTTTCTCTGATCTGAGGACCATATGCATAAGCACACATACATGATTCCAGAGCACAAGGCAGGTTTCTTCACTAAGTAACCTGTCTTGAGAGTTTCTAGGCTTCTGCTCTTTTTACCTTCTTTAAAAAGAAAATTTCAAACTATGTCATCATTTTGCTTTTCCACCTGCCTGCATAAAATCCGTAAGACATGTTTTCTGGATTTGGCTTCTGTTGGTTGTTTTGTTTTGTTTTGGCTAAGCAAAGTTTTCTAAATCACTTAGTTCATTTGACCTTGATGTGGCCTTTTAAGCCATCAGCAAACCTGAGGTCTGCTGGCAAGTCCTTCACCTGAAGACGGAGAAGTAGCAGAGCTGTTTCTGAAACCGCGTTCCTGCTCCTGAGACACTTTCGTTCAGTGACCAACTCTCAGGCGCACCGCGGGAGCTCAGAAAACACTGGCTGAATTGTACCAGAAAGAGTCAAGGGATAACAGTCTGGACAATTTTATTTCTACCTCTTGTAAAATGTGTGGTGCATGTATGTGTGGTGTGTGTGTGTGCGTGTGCACATGCAGGCATGTGTGTGCACCTGTGTGTACCCCCCCGGGGGAACGCATGCCTCACTGGGAACTAGTAACGAGAGGACTCTTGCCCCCAGGAGCGCACAGAGCTGCTGCCTCATCCTGTGCAGGCCTCAGGCTCCCTCCTCAGACACTTTCCCCCCACCCGCCCTCTGAACTACCCCCTTCATCCTTTCTGCTGCCTCCTTTTCCTCATGAGCTGATTGGTTCATACAAACACTCACACACGTGTGTGTACTGTTTGTATTTCTTGTCCATCTCCCCCTCATCCACTGAAGTAAAAGTTCTAGCATCAAGGACCCAGCAGTCCTTGAATCGTCTGAGTCGAATCAGAGAGACAGAGTCAGCACCTGTCCAAACAGCGGGCCCTGCAGGGGTGTCCCCAGCTGGGCTGTAGCCCACGACCCCAGCCTCAGCTCCTTTGCAAGCCTGGACTTGGGGGTGTCAGAGGCCTCATTCATGGGAGTCTGAGAAGGCCCCCCATCTTCCTAGAGTCACAGTCTCCAGATTTCGGGCCCCAAAACTCACACTAGCTCTCCACGGTGGCAAGCTGACCTACGCCCATGTGTGAAGGGACAGGGTGACGGCGCCCGTGGAGAGACCAGCATGTCTACCGTAGCCAACCCCAGAGCAAGAGGGTCCCAGACACACAGCAGATGAGCAGTTACCCTGTGGGAGGAACGGAGCACCTCATAAGGGACCGGTGATATTTAGATCCAAGTGCACTGGGAAACTGAGACCTCCAACAACTCAAAATGGTGTTGGCTATTTAAGAGTAATTTAGGGCACATTTATTCTTAACAGAAAGCTTCTTGCGCCGGCCCTGGAGTGCCTACCCCCGCGATTGCTTGTGAAACTGGTGATGACTCAGAACTTCGGAGCAGAGTGGGGCATCCCCGGCCCGTATCTCAGTCAATCCTGCGCAGACCCTGTTTCTCCCGCTCACCGCCCTCGGGTGTCAGAGGGCAGGGCTGGATCACCGCACAGCCCCGCCCAGGACTAGAGGCTCTGCAGTTGTTGCCTGATGAGTAACCCGAGCGTGGTCCGCTCTCCTGCCAATTATCTTTGATAAGATCAAGCCCACAGCATACCAGTTTTTTCCACTGATTTCACGATAAATACTCGTTCCTGGAACCCAGGCCCAAGGCAGGTGATGTGGTCATAGCAACAACAGGAGCAGGATGATAAGCAGTAGGGCAGAAAGGTCTGACCATCTCTCACCTAGGTTCTCCACCTCGGCACCTTTGGGAGGACAGTCCTTGGTCCAGAGGGCTGTTTCCGGCACCGGATGATACCCAGATGCTTAGCCATCCTCTCAGCCTCCATGTACCAGATGCCATGGCCACCTCACCTTGGTTAGGAAAAACACCAGAAATTTCCCCAGAAATTTCCGAACGTCCCCCTGGCCAGGAATGGGGGGACTGGCAGGGGGATGCCAGGTCCAACCAGCCCATCAAGCTTTTCTGGAAACACAAGCTCTGAGGGGGAAGAGGGAACATCAGGGCTGCCTGGAGGAAAACCTCAGCGGACTCAGAATGCTGTGGTGCATCCACCCCAAGGGCGAGACTTCAGAAGGCAGTTTGGGGCACTCCCAGTTATAATCCCAGGCCTCCCACTGATATCATCATCAGTTTGCACACAAAAATGCAGCTCTGGCTTAACTTTAACCTTTACAAGGCTGTTTGTTTCATCTTGTGAGTTTTTTTCTGGACCCTGGGGGCTGGACAGGTCTCCAGGGGCTTGAGAAAATTCCAAGACCCACTCCCTCTCTTAGGGAACGTGCTGCTTGACTTGCTGATGACAACTGGTGTGTTTGCGAGCAGGCACGTAGTCCAGGCAGACCAGACATCAGTCGGAGGCCTGCTCTCCTGCTTCTGAAGCCCGAACAAGACTCCATTTTCATTTCTCTAACACAGCAGTGATTCCGTTTTAAATGCATGTGTGTGGGGTGCACTGTGTGTGCTCACTCAGTCGTGTCCAACTCGGTGACCCCATGGACTGTAGCCCGCCAGGCTCCTCTGTCTGTGGGGTTCTCCAGGCAAGAGTATTGGAGTTTGTGGCCATTTCCCTCCTCCAGGGGATCTTCCCAACCCAGGGATGGAAATGAGCTCTCCTGGGGCTATATTAGCAGGTGGATTCTTTACCACTGTGCCACCTGGGAAGCCCCATATGCACATGTGTGTATATATTCTTTTTCAGATTCTTTTCCATTATAGGTTATTATAAGATATTGAACATAGTTTTCTGTGCTATACAGACGGCCTTGTTTATCTATCTTATAAACTCATTCTTTAAAAAAATGTTTATTGAAATATAGTTGATTGACAGTGTTGTGGTAGTTTCAGGGGTACAGTAAAGTGATTCAATTATATTTACATATGTAATTATATATAATATATAATCATTTTTTACATGTTTATAGGTTATTATATAATATTAAGTATAGTTCCTTGTACTGTACAGTAGGTCCTTGTTGGTTATCTATTATATATAGTAGTTTGTATATGTTAATTTCAAACTCTTAATTTATTCTTCCCTCCTTCCTCTTTGGTAACCATAAATTTGTTTTCTATTTTATAAACTCATTCATAATAAGCAAGAGACCAAGGCCCAGGAAGGGACTTGGCGAGGACTCTGATTGAGTCCCTGTTGGAGAGGCCTCTTGGTTTTCTAGAATGGCAGTGAGCACCCAGCAGCATCTGGAGAAAATATAAGCAGTTTGATGAGAAAGTTCCTGGATAACTAGCAGGTGGTGCACAAGGAATCTGGACATATATATTCAAATAACAAGAATTTGGTCGTTTTTCCATCTCTGTCTACGAATGAGCAACACATAATATGAGGGCTGTCAGGACACGCAAGGTGTTTCTTATGCTCAGGCATAACCTCTGGCATATTTGTGATATTTGTTAAATAAGGAGAGAAAAAAAAAAGTTTGCCTCGGAGCAAGGGCACTGACTGCCGGCGTGTAGTAATTTACGGAGGACCCAGCACCCAGGTTTAGTGCCCACCCTGGCCTTCCATGGGCTGGATAAACGGGGAGGCAGGTGTGTGGGGACGGGGTGCTGGGGGCAGTGCACCCCCTTTCCTCCTGCTAAGACAGCTGCTCCATTACCTTTCTGACACATTCACTGTCGATGCTGTTAAAAAATAAAACCTGCTTTAGTTCTGAGCACTTTGCAAGGAAGCCGGATGGTGACATCCGCAGGTGGATCTGGGTGGGGGCGGGGGGCTGCGGGGGTGCCAGGCGACCTGCCTCCCATCCTGACGCCCTCACAGGGCCCTCACCTGTCCAGTAGCCAAACTGGAGGCCCAGTGAGTCCACAGCTTTAGAGCAAACGCTGCCTTCGCGCTGCCAGCCCGGCAGGAACTCTGGAGGCCACGAGGCCTGCAGGAAGCTCTGCCTTCTGTGCACAGAGCCACGGCATTGCCTGAGTCTTTTTCATGTTGAAAGGGCAGATTCCAGGGAATTCCTTGGCGTCCAGTGGTTAGGACTCGGTGCTTTCACTGCCAAGGCAAGAGTTCCGCCCCTGGTCAGGGAATTAGGATCCTTCAAAGCTGTGCAGCACAGCCCAAAATAAAAGACAGATTCTAGAGTTTCACTGCTGGCAATTTTCAAGCAGGAGCTTTTCGTGAAGGTGTCCCTGGTGATTCTGATGGGCTGCCTCGTTTGGAAACTGGCCACTAAAAAACCCCATAAAATTCACCACCTTCTTTTGCTGGATGGGAACGTGAGGGTGGTGGCCTGGGACACCTGAGGTCATCCGCACCCAGCGGCGCCTGAGCCCTGATTCAGGAGGGAGGTGTGATCAACACCAGACGCAAACAACTCCTGCCTCCGGGAAGCGGGCCGCGGACCAGCAGACGAGGACAGGACCCAGCCGGCTGCGGCCAAGGTCAGGCGCCAGGGAGAGAACAGGAGCAAGTGCCAGGAGTTCCGGGGCTCGTGCTACCCCCGACCACCACGTGAGCTCCACTAACCGAATAATCAGGATGCAGACCTGCCACGGGAACATGGAGGGTTTCTCCCCGGCCTGTCCCTCCAAACCCCTGCCCCTTCTCAGAAGCAAATACTGCTTCCACTCGGTGATTTTCTGTTAGTCTCCGGGCTTTCCCCTGTGTTTTCATCTGTGGATGTGCACGCACGTAGATTTTCTTTTTCTTTTACCCCACACAAATGTGTTTAAATCTGAAGTTTCTTTCTGAAAAGACCCTGACCTGAGCTTTCTCAGGCAAAGAGTGTTAATGATCGCCACCCCCCGGAAAGCAGGCCCTCCTGACGCGGCCCCAAACTATAAACAAGGCCTTGAGTCTGTTTTCAGACACAGCAGAGCGGAGTGGAAATAGCTACCGTGGACCACGTGAAAAGGTAAACCGAGGGGAGTGCAAAATTGCCGAAAAGATGAGTTTATTCAGGAACAGCAGTAATTGCATCAGGGCACACAAACTGTAGAAGCCGTAAGTGAGTCAGTAAAAGGTGTGGGGTAGGCTGTGTTTATGGCCAGGAAATGTAAAGAAGGGAGAGTCCAGTTAGTCTATTAAAATAAAAATCAGTTTAAAAAAGTACACAGACCAGGCCTGAAAGTTCCCTGAGCAGACAAAACCAGCCCAGGCAGGCAAACAAATCTCAGATGAGCCTAACCCAGGTCATTTCTTTTTCTCACCTCTGGAACCATAAGCAAACCCTCCAAGGCTGATATGAGGCAACCTATGACCAAGGCCCTCTCATTTAAGAAAACTGTAATATTATCACTTTTCTGTAAACCAGGCATTTACAGAAACTCTGTTTCTAGTCCTGAAGTTTTATTTTTCTGAGGGCACATGCATGAGATTTTCCATTTTATATCTTCCGGTTCCATTTCAGATTGAAATCCTTTCACAAACGTGGGCTGTGGCATTTAGAGAAGGACTGTTGCTGGGGTGCCAAGAGTTTGGGGAGCTCTCAGGAGTGGAGTCCCAGGAGTTCTGGGGTCCTAGGAGACAGAGAGTTAATTGAGGTGCAGACACGTGTATTAGTCGGGATGGCTGCTGTAACGAAACACACAGGCTGGGAGCTTGAAGGGTAGAAGCTCCTGTCTCGTGGTTCTGGAGGTGGCCTTCTCACCGTGTGCTCATGTGGCAAAGAGAGCAATGAATCTCTTCCTCTGCTTATAAGACTACCCGTCCTACAGGGATGGAGCCTTGTGACTTCTTTCAGCCTTAACTACCTCCTTAAAGGCCCCACCTCCAAACACAGGGCTTCAACATGGGCAACTGGGGGACACCATTCAGTCCATGGCAGCACTCATTTCATTCATTTCCTCCAGCGACTGGTCATCTATACCGACAGCAGACTCTCCTGGGAGGGGAGATGATGGGGGTCTCCATGCGGCCCCTCCCTCAGACCCCACTGATGTCGGGGGAAGCAGCCAGCATGCCAAGAACGCAACAGGAAGGAGGCTGTAAAAGGGCAGCCCAGAAGTACCAGCCACTTTTAGGACGAGGGGAGGTCAGGGAGGACTTCTCAGAGGTGGCTGGCAAACAAGAGAGAGGCTCACCCACAGGAGCCGCCAGCCCCCAGGAGCAGGGTGCCTTCTTCCCTCCTGCGGCGCTCAGCACATGGTGGTTATGTCATAAATATCGTTGAAATGCAGTCGAGTCCATCTCTGCTGCAGAGCGCTCCATGCTCCGTAGTCACGCAGGGCACGTGGGCTGGCCCAGGGCCCGTGAGCTGTCAGTGAAAGTGGCTGTTCTTACTCTAAGGAGCGCCGCACACAGGTGCCCCGCCAGTCCCTCCCCTGATCTGTGTAAACAACACACATGCCAGCTGTGCCGACCTGACGGGCTCTGTCTGAATCTCCCTGGTTCACAGATGGGGCAAGTCCAGCCAAGAGGTTGTCCCAGCCGTGGTGCCAGGCTCGGCAGCTCCACTGAGAAAGCGGGAGCCTGGAGCCCTGCTGCTGATGAAAAAGGGAACCGCGGGCTGGAGGCGCACGTCTCTGTCCACTTCCTTCTCGTCCAGTTGCTTTCCCCCTCTCTTTACTCTCCCAGCTCTCCACCTTCAGTCACGTTCTGGACTCACATTCTGCACCTCGGGAAACCCAAACCGAGACACTGCTTCTGCGGAAATGTCTATGCAACTCACCACCACTTCCCCAAATCACCTCCTCCTCCTGGTTATGCTACCTTGGTCCGGGGCATCACCTTTTACTTAGACGGAGCCAGGAATCGAGCTCAATCTGTCTCCTTCCGTGTCTGGGGGACTTTTCCTTCTTAACATCCCTGAATCCATGTCTCCTTCCTTCCCCCCTTCACGACCTTAGTTAAGACCCTCATTGCTCCACCAGCTCCTCCCCTTTCCTCCCAAGTCCAGTCTTGCCTTTCTCCACCCACACTTCCCTGAGACGGTTTCTAAAATGGCAACTGGCTTGTGTATTTCTCCTGATTCAAATCTTCCCAGACCTCCCTATTGCCTAAGGAAGAAACCAAAGCCAAACTCACACACGCTTCCTCAGATCCCCACCTTGTTCCATGGTCTTCACTTGCTGCCAATCAGAGCGCCTATCCAGTGCCATGGCAACGGCCCGTCTGCTTGTCCATCTCAACTAGACTTTTGCAGGAAACCAACATAAATCTTGGTCCTCACTGCACCCCAAGACCCTAAACATCACCCAGCACATAACAGGAACCACATATACACACCTGAGTCAGTGAGTGAAAGGAGAAATGTTTGAATACGACGAACTCTGTCCCTTCCCCTAAATTTTGCTGTGCACTTAAAACTGCTCCAAAAAATTTGTCTTGACCCCCCCAAAAAAAAGTTTAAGTGGCAGAAGAAGCTCATAGATTATAAAAAGATTTGAGAGATATTTTGATTTAAAAAAAGCAACACCAGCCAGAAACTAGAAAGACTAGTATTAGTCAACCTTGGGCCGGAAGAAAATTCCAAAGGTTGGAGGAAAGGCAACAGTCCAGTCCGGCTTTTGTGAGGGACGAGGGTGAAGTCCGGGGCACCATGTGGAGAGCGCAGCTCAGCTACAGGCCTGACGCGGGCTGCCAGCCGGGCGGCCGCCTGGCTCAGTGCCCCCGGGGCCACCTCTCCGGCTCCCGGAGCCTCTGGCGGGAGGGGTTCCAGCGTGCACTCCCGTCCCGGGAACTCTATCTGAGCAGCTCCGCGGGGACCCAGAGCAGAGCAGGCGGGAGGAGCCGCCTCCAGGCCTGCAAGCGCCGGATCCAGCTGCAGCCGGAGGGAGACGCGCGTCCACGTGACTCCCCGACGACTCAAGGCTTGATGTGAAAGGTTATTTATTAGAATCTCTCCCTGGCGTTGGACGCCGCCCTTCACGTCGGTGTGTGCGGTTGTGCAATCCTCCAGCCCTATAAAGGCGGTGACCCTGCCGCCTCTGGAGCCTCGGCAGCCCGGCCTCCCCTGAGCCTCTCTCCCCAGGCCTCCGGCTGCCCGCCGCCACCATGAGGTTCCTCCGCCTGCTGCTGCTGGCCCTCGGCCTGCTCCTCTCCCAGCTGGGCCCAGGTGAGCCGGGACCCTGCAGCGCCCGGGGCTGGAACTCGGGGCCGCGTCTGAGGTTGGCCGCCTCTGCGACCCGAGCCCGCGGCAGCAGGAAGGCCTCTCCGGGGCTGAGCGGCCTGTCCGGGGCAGATGGCGAGGGGTGGTCCGACCGAGGGGTCCAGGCCATCCTGAGTGCGAGGAGTGCACCTGCCTGCCTAGAGCCTCCCTGGGCTAGTTCTCCCAGGAGCCTGAGGGCAGCTGAGCAGCAGGAGGGCCCTCCCATCTCTCATCTCTCCCTCAGGGCTCCCTTCCCTCTGCCCTTGGCGGGGATATCAGGTGCCAGGCAGCCCCCACATCCCCTGCCCTGTCTCTGTCTTGGGCATCCAGAAAGTATCCTCTGTGAAGGGGACCCCTACTCCATCTGCAAGATGCCCCCTTACCCCCGAGAGGCGCAGCATCCCAGCCAGCCCAGAGGTGCACCCCGTCTCGCCAGGTCCCAGGGTGGGCCCTCCCAGGTGTTCTCCTGCAAGCAGGTGCCACCTGCCCTGCCCACAAGACCAGTTCCGCCAGAGTCTTTGACTCACCTGCGTGCAGACACTCAGGGATCCACCTTCCTTGAGAAATCCGCTCACATCCTCCAGGGTGGCCCATTCCCCAGTGCACCGCAGGGGAGCTCTGTGTCAGGCCAGGGGATGCCAGTTCCTCGGGGTCAAATCAGCAATGCCCCTGGTGTAAGAAAAGGGGAGCCCCTGCCTGCCAGAAGAATCAAGAACACAGTTTATCCCAGCCCTGCCACTCAGTCCCAGGTCATCTCCAGCCAGTCACCTCTTCTGGCTTTCAGTTTCCCCGTTGGCAGAGTGAGTGGGCTGCGGCAGAGGGCTCTAAGAGCCTTAAGCTCTGGAATTCTCTGCAAGCCCTGCTGTGCTTTCCTCCAAGGCAGCACGTCGTTGGGCAGTTGTGCCTCACTTACTCCAGGGGTTCCTCAGAGCTCCCCTCAGACAGCTGGGTTCCCAAGTATTCCAATGCAGAACTTTAATGTTTCCAGTCGGGACCCTTAAGAGACTCAGAGAAATCCATGCAGTGTCCTGCTGTTATCACACTCATCTCACAGCACGTGTGTTCATGAGCAGCCGTGCAAAGTCTCTTACCGCAGCTCAGTTCACACTCAAAATGTTTGAAAGCCACGATATTAACTTGAAGAGTTGTTTCCAGTCTATGACATCTAAGTAGGATCTCAAGCATCTCATCCAAAGCCTCAAAAAAGAGTGTTCCCAGGGACTCACAGGAGGAACTGAACTTACTAATCACTCCTTCCAGAAATGGCAGCTGATATGATGGAGCGCCCAGCATAAACTGGACTGGCTTAGATACTGCCCTTGGACGACAGGCAAGCCCTGTCGCACAGAAGCAGCAGCAAAGAGGGCCTCAGGATGGGAACCCTCAGGACTGCTCCCCGAGCCCAACTCCTCTTCTAGAAGGGGCGGAGTGGGGTCCTCCCCACCTCTGGGCTGGAGCTGGGGGGGCCTGAGCGGTGGGGTCCCTGCAGGTGGAGCACCCCCTCTGAGACCTGAAATGCTCACACCAGGAAAGGGGTTGCAGGGAAGGGCAAGCTCGACACCACGTTTTCTGGGGGATGTCGAAACGTCTGGAGGGGAGGAAGACCCCAGGTGTTTTCTGCGTCAGAACACACCAGGGTCCCCAGCCTGTGTCCCAGGGTCAAGGTGCCCCGTGCTCAGGCGCCAGCTGGGGTGTTTCCCCTCCTTGTGGTTGTGTGCTTGTTGCTGTGTGCTGGTTGTTGCAGCTGCTGCAGCCACCCCTGCAATACCCGCCCTGCCAGCAGGCTGCCCCAATGCCAGAGGCCTAGTGCAGGGAGGGAGGCGGCACTGCTCAGCCACCCCGAACCCCTATAGGGTTGGTTCACTCCTTTTCTGGAAGAGCCCTCAGACCGGGTCGTTTCACAGGTAGGGAATCGAGGCCCGTGAGGCCCTGGGGAACCAGCGCTTTGTGGTCACTGCAGGAGATCCTAAGACTTGGTGTTCTCTTGAGCAGTCTTCCTCCCGGTCAGAGAAAAAGGCCCGTGTCGCCCACTGTTAGCTTACACGGGTGATCTTTGTGTGAACATGGAATAATGTCACAGTGGCAAGGCCACCCAGGTCCCTGCAGAAGCTGGACGGGAGCCCAGCAGAGGTGCTGAGAAAGGCTGAGGCTGTGTCCTCGCTGTTCATGGAGTATCCGGCAAAGAGCTGCTGCAGGCAGGCATTGCCCTGGAATGAGGGGACGCGTCGGGGAACAGCCCCGAAATCCATGGCCGCACATTTGAGAAGCAGAGCACAAGCAAACCGGTTACAGAATTCCTTAGCTAGTGACAGTTGTGCTGTAAAATGCTGTTAAGACCACAATGCTAGGGGAACACTTGACGATGAGAGCTGACGGGACCTCGAGGAGCCAGGAAGGCTTTGTTGAGGACTCTGAGAAGTGAGGGAATGATGAAAGTCATTTTTGAGTTCATGGAATTTTCAAAATAATATTTCTTTTAACTCTCTCCCAATTAAAAGTCAGGATATGTCACACAAAAAAATCAGATTTTTATCTTCTTTTCTTAAAAAAGTTTTAAAATTTTATTTAACTTTTAATTTTATATTGGAGTATACTTGATTAAAAATGTGTTATGTTCAAGTGTACAGCAACATAATTCAGTTGTATGTATACATGTATCTACTCTTTTTTCAAAATCTTTTCCAGTTCAGGTTGTTACATAATACTGAGCAGAGTTCCCTGTGCTATTCGGTAGGTCCTTTTGGTTGCGTTCTCCGTGGCTTCAGTCAGTCTGTCTCTGTGACGCCATGGAGTGTAGCTCGCCAGGCTCCTCTGTCCATGGGATTCTCCAGGCAAGAACACTAGAGTGGGTTGCCATGCCCTCCTCAGGAGATCTTCTTGACCCAGGGGTTGAACCCAAGCTTCCTGTGTCTCCTGTATTGCAGGCAGATCCTTTACGTGCTGAGCCGCCAGGGAAGCCCTTTGGTTATCCACATCAAATATAGCACTGTGTACATGTTATCTTCTCTTAAAGACACAACAGATGTGGCAGACTCCTGCATGGCAGCAGTGAGCTGCGGCTAAAGAGTGGCTTTGCCTCCACACAGGATGCAGTCCTCAGGACACCGCAGACCCCACCAGTCCCTACTGCCTCACCTCAGCCCATTTCACAGAGCTGTGTTATCTGCCTGGCCAAGGTGGGAATCTGGATTTTCAGCCCGAACTTAACTAAACCAGTGAAAGTGAAACTGGAGTCATTTTTGCCCAGGGGTGCTTTTGAAGAGCTCTGGTACCAAAGTTCTTTATCTCTTAGCCCAGAAAAGAATTCAATGAGAGGCAAAGTGATAGAAGTGATTTATTAGAATACAATATTTATGAGGTTTAAAAGTGGGCAGGCAATGGGGTGCTGCACCCCAAAAACTTACAGCCTTCTTTTATAAGCAATGGAAAAGTGGGGAGGGGGAGAAGAACTTCTTTGACTTTCTTAAGTGGACATCATGCTTCCAACATTGCTCCTCCTCCAAATTGAGCAGGGGCGTTTTCTCGTCCCTTCCTGGTCAAGCTAGGTCTACAAATTAGTTCTACTATGTGTGCAGAGAGCATGTCCTGGGGTCATTGACTCACTGAGCTCACTGGGCAGACGTGGGTCTCATGCCGCCGTTGTTTTACTGTTTTGAGCCATGCCTCTTGCCTCTGCTGCATGGTTTGGTTGCTAAGCAATGTGCTTGGTTTTGAGGTTAAGCAAACCTGCTCTCTCGAGTGATCACTAACTTACAGGGGTCTCCCATATTTTTCTGCTTGCAATCCCCTAGTGGGATTAACTATTTAATCACCTATTTTGTCTCTTCACTCTGCCTCTATCAAAATGAGAGAGGGCAAGGTCAAACCACATGGGAAGGAGAGCTGGTATGAGAGCCCAGGAGGTAGGTGAGCCGCTCAGTCGTGTCCGACTCTTTGTGACCCCACGGACTGTAGCCTGCCAGGCTTCTCGATCCATAGGATTTCCCAGGCAAGAATACTGGAGTAGGGTGCCATTTCTTTCTCCAGGGGATCTTCCCCAACCCAGGGATTGAACCCTGGTCTCCTGCATTGCAGGCAGACTCTTTACCATCTGAAAATCCAAGGGATCCCCTTGAAAGCCCAGACATCCAGATAAATTAAAAAAAAAAAAAAAAAACAGAGCTCGCACTCTTACTTTAGTCCTCCCAGCTCAGCTACGGGGAGGAAGACTCATTACCCCCATTCTGTGGCTTAATAACTTGGCTAAAGTCACATGATTGGTAACAGACAGAGCAGTGACTCTGTCAAACCCAGGCCATCAGCTCCAACACTGCAGGGCTGTCAAGGCACAAAGCATGCTGGGACCAGGGTGAGGGCTCAGGAGAGGAGCCAGGGATGTAGGGAAGCACAGGTCAATCAGGCCTGAGGCAGCAGGAGACCCCATCTGTGTTCAGGTGGGCCCCAGAGGCTTTCAAACCAGAGTCACAGAATCAAACATGGCTTCTTCTTCTTTGTAAGGATCTATTTCTTCATTTTGGCTGTGCTGGGTCTTCGTTGATGTGAGGACCTTCTCTAGCTATGCAGCGGAGGCTGCTCTTTGTTGTGTGTACAGGCTTCTTGTTCTAGTGCCTTCTCTTGGGGATGAGCATGGGCTTTCCGGAACATGGGCTTCAGTAGTTGCGGATCCCACGCTGTAGAGCACAGGCTCAGTAGTGTGGCACGTGGGGTTCAGTTGCTCTGAGGCATGTGGGATCTTCCTGGGCCGGGGATCAAACCCATGTCTCTTGCATTGCAAGGCAGATTCTTAACCACTGGACTGCCAGGGGTGCCCCAGACACGGCTCCTTTAAGTGATTGGTCTCCTGGGTGTGGAGGCTGGTCGGAGGAGAGGCCCTGTAATCCGGACTAGTTTTTTATAGATTCTACATAGCAGCCGTGCCAGTTGTAAGCATGACAAATATCTTCCCTCACTTTGTGCCTTAGTTTTTCACTCTCTGAATTTTCCACATTATTTTAAGGTGGTTAAGTGTGTCATATTTTTTCCTTTAGCATTAGTACTTTGATGCCTTAAGAAATCTTTTTCTAGCCCAAAGGCATGAAGAGTGTTCAGTGTTGTCTTCTGAGGGCTTATTGATTTTCCTTTTACATCTAGGTTGATAATCATCTGGCAGTGATTTTTAATGGGCACGTATGGTGTGACTAAGGGTAAAGGGTTTATTTTTTCCATTATGAATATTTAATTGTTCCAGAACCAAGCATGGAGGAGGCCATTTTCCTCCACTGTTATGCTGAGGCACTGTTGTTCAACTTTCAGTATCTGCATGGATCTCCTTGGGCATCTTCTGCTATTCTGTTTGTATATTCGTCTGCCCTGTTCCGTTGGTATGTTTGTATCCTCACCATCTGGTCTAATTACAGTGGCTCTATGCTGCTGCTGCTGCTGCTAAGTCACTTCAGTCGTGTCCGACTCTGCACAACCCCATAGACGGCAGCCCACCAGGCTCCCCCATCCCTGGGATTCTCCAGGCAAGAATACTGGAGTGGGTTGCCATTTCCTTCTCCAATGCATGAAAGTGAAAGGTGAAAGTGAAGTCGTTCAGTCGTGCCCGACTCTTAGTGACCCCATGGACTGCAGCCTAACCAGGCTCCTCTGTCCATGGGATTTTCCAGGCAAGAGTACTGGAGTGGGTTGCCATTGTGCTCTATAATTAGTCTCAAAATCCAGTAAAGCAAGTTCTCCTGCCTTCTTTGCTAAGACTGCCTTAGCTATTCTTGGTCCTTTGAATTGCCACAAAAATTTTAGAATCAGCTCGTGAAGTTTCATTGCAAGAATCTCCTGGGATTTTCATGGTTTTGGGGCTAGCACTGCAGTTTAATTGGGGGAAAATTAACATTTTAAAAATAATTAACCTCCAATGCTTAAGCATAGCATTTCTATTTATTTAGGGCATCTTTAAATTACAAAAAAAAAAATACTGTATTCTTTACAGATAGAGATATTGCACATTATATTTTAGATTTGTAACAAGGCATGTTTTATGCTCTTCTATAAGGTGTTTTTATTTCTTTATTTTTTTCCTGTTGATTGCAGAAGTAAAATTCTTTTTTTTCTTTTTGTATATGATCTCATGGACAGCGAATTTGCTAAGCTTTCCTGTTAATTCCTTTTAGACTGCCTACATATAATCATAATATCTGTAAATAGAGACAGTTTTATTTCTTCCTTTCCAACGCTTCTACCTTTTGTTTCTTTCTTTCTTATCTTATTCCCCTAACTAGTACAATGTGGAATGATAATGACTAGCAGTTACGCTCGTCTGATTGCCATCTCATGGAATGTTTCCGCGCTTGACCATTAAGTGTACAGTGTGCTGTAGGCTTCTGTAAGTACTCTTTATCAGGTTAAGGAAGTTTCTTCCAGTTCCTTATTTGGTAGGAGTTCTTTCTTTCTTTTTTTCAATCATGAATCAATGTTGAATTTTTTCCAATATTTTCCTGCATCTTTAACATAATATAACTATTGACTGATTAGATAATGAGAACATTTAATCTCAATTCCTCTGTCAGTTAGTTAGGAAAAAGTGATACATTTCTTGGAGAATTAAATGCAGCCATAATGGGATGGACATGTACACACTGCTATATATAAAATGGTTTATATAAAATGGTATATATAAGTACTATACCTCCAACAAGGACGTATTGTATAGCACATGGAACTCTGCCCAATGTTACACGCCAGCCTGGATGGGAGGAGCATTTGGGGGATAATGGATACATGTATATGCATCGGTGTGTCCCTTTGCTGTCCGCCTGAAATTATCACAACATTGTTAATCAGCTATACTCCAATATAAAATAAAAAGTTTAAATTAAAAAAAAAGTAACCATAAAAGTGCTGTTTCCCGACCGAAAGAAAGATGACCAGCCTCAGAATCTTGAAAATGATTGAGATCACATAATCTAGTCTCCTTAATTTTAAATTTGAGAACTGGGGTTCAGAATGTTTGAGTGCTTTGCTAAAAATCACACAGACTCATTCTAGATAAGGAACGTAACCAAAGCACTCTGATGAGATATGTTGCTATTCCTTTTTGGCCTTATAATGTGCTGAATCTTCAAAGATAATGCCAAAAAATGAGGGCTCACTAAGGGTGGAGACACCATAACCCACCAGCATTGAGGGGGCTCTTCAGATGCCGTGTTTCACGAGTAGCTCCTCAGGTCATCTTGGGGTGAAGCTCTTACAAGGGAAACCCCTGTGACGTGCTTTGCAAAGGGCTGTCTGTCCTGCTTTCCCCTGAAATCCCTGTGGTCGCAAGCCAGGAGTCTGACATGGTTGCTTTTCCCTCCTCTCAGGTGCCGGCCAGCTTACGGCTCTCGGCCAGCGGTCTGACAGCTACATATGTGCCAGGAAAGGGGGGACCTGCAACCTATCGCCCTGCCCCCTCTACAACAGGATCGAAGGCACCTGCTACAGGGGCAAAGCCAAGTGCTGCATCCGTTGACTCTGAGCTGGGAGCGATGGCAGAGGGCACTCAGGAGCCACGTGGAGTATTTGTAACCATTGTTTTAATAAAAGGATTTTGTGAGGCGGACATCCTTGAGACCAGAATGAGTCTTGTGTCTCCTTTTGGAAGGGATTAAGAAAGTTTGAAGTTTGAAAGCGCAGACAGGCCAGGCCGCCTAGCCCACCAAGTATGGGACTGGGGGATGCTGACGAGGCCATGAGCCTTGCCACCTCCACTCTGATCCATCACCAGATCTACAGGTGAGCGATGCAGAGGGTCCAGTGAGACCGAGAGCACATGATAAATGACACAGCCTCAGGCCCCCTCATTCGTAGCAGAAGCTCATCCCAGACCCAGTGATCTCAGCAGCCTGTCCATCTGCTGAGCCCAGAACTGCTGCCCCTGCTCCTCCCTGGGCTGGGACAGTGGGCTGTGGGTTGGTTAACCTTAGCATTTGAGAACTTTCATTAAGACCATAAAACTATCCTGAGTAAGGAGGCCTAATAGCTGGTTCCTGGAGGACCATTTCGAACTCCGGCACAGTCACATGATCTACTTACACATCACTCACAGAAGCATCTCCAGGACAACTGCCCCTGCCTTTTGTCATCTCTGCACCACGAGGCCTGTAGACACCCACTGCTGGGAGAGAGAGGGTTGCCTTCCCTTTACTCCAATAAATTTCTTACAACTCCTGATGATACACACACACACTGTCCTCTACTTCATCTGGCAAGAGTAAGTCCACATTCCACTTCGATCAATCACAAGCACACATAAAAATCAAGCAATGTAAAAACGTGGGGGAATTCCCTGGTGGTCCAGTGGTTAGGGGAGTGAGTAGTATCAACTAAGTCCTTGTGGTTTATGAGACAACAGATGGTGTTTAAAGTTGATAAGTGAAAATAAGAGGGTAAGCATGTCATTCAGAGAAGGACCAGTGGAAGGCAGTGGCTTCCAGTTATAAATACTTTGAAGAATTTCGTTTTCACAAAATACATGTATATTTGTGTAAAATGTATGCAGAGTTTGTATGCAGAACATATATTTTGAAGAAGCCAGACATGACTGTTGTCCAATGGAAAAGCCACAGTCATCTAAACACACCATCATCAGTGCCCCTCCTTAGAGCAGTATCTACGAGATTTGCATCTGTGTGGCATCTGTGTGTCAATCTTCAGCACTGACATTTTGCTGGAGAATGGCCTGTTCCTAGGAGGTACGAGCTGAAGTATTTAGGGCTGGCTGAAATGGCATCACTGACTCGATGGATGTGAGTCTGAGTGAACTCCGGGAGTTGGTGATGGACAGGGAGGCCTGGCCTGCTAGGATTCATGGGGTTGCAAAGAGTCGGACACAACTGAGCAACTGAACTGAACTGAACTGAAATGTCACAAAGCTGGCAACATCCTCTCTAATCACTCAAATCAAATTAAACTTGCAAAGCGATTACAACTAGTGGATCCAGAGGGAGGGTGTATGGATACACACTGTACTAATCTTGCCTGTGTGTCCATCTGAAGCTTCTCAAGATGAAAGTCAGGTTGGAAGGAGGATGAAAAACATCATCAGAACCAAGATTTTTGATGTAAGAGAAGATTCATATAAAATTAAAAGGTTATATTAAAATCCTATAGCCTTAAATTTGAATTGGATATATTAGTTTAAAATCTGGACTTTTCCCCTCTTAACAAGTGTATATTTCTCAGCCCTACCCCTACAAATGCAGAGACAGTGAAGTAGCAATGAGCACCCCTAGCACACAAGCCATGGGTCATTCATTACCTTTCCCACTAGAAAGAACCAGGATGTCTTACAGAAACAGTAGGTTCCAAGTACGGAGCATGAGATGGACAAGATGAATCTGGGGTATCTCGTGCTAGAGAGTAGAGAAGCTACCAGAGGCTGGTGAATGTGCAGAGAACACTGGCTCCAATCTGAGGGGAACTCCCTAGGCTAGGATGGAGCATTTTACATCCTGGCAGAGAATTATGACTACAAATGATTAAATATATAAAATATATAAACACATTAAATACACAAAAATATAACAGTAAATTATATCTTAAACACCAAACATAGAAAAAACCATGAGGTCATACTGATACTTAAAAAACAATATTATTTACACTTGGAGTTTGTTAAGGTGCCAACTTATCACTCTGGAAACTGGTATATAAGAGAAAAGATTAAGCATTTATTCTGCCCTTCTTGTAGAAACTGTATTTTAGGGTAAACAACCATTCAGTTCAGTTCAGTCACTCAGTCGTGTCCGACTCTGTGCAACCCCATGAACCACAGCATGCCAGGCCTCCCTGTCCATCACCAACTCCCAGAGTTTACCCAAACTTATGTCCATTGAGTCAGTGATGTCATCCAACCATCTCATCCTCTGTCGTCCCCTTCTCCTCCTGCCGGCAATCTTTCCCAACATCAGGGTCTTTTCAAATAAGTCAGCTCTTCGCATCAGGTGGCCAAAATACTGAAGTTTCAACTTTAACATCAGTCCTTCCAATGAACACCCAGGACTGATTTCCCTTAGGATGGCCTGGTTGGATCTCCTTGCAGTCCAAGGGACTGTCAAGAGTCCTCCAACACCCGAGTTCTAAAGCATCAATTCTTCTGCGCCCAGCCCTCTTTAGAGTCAAACTCTCACATCCATACATGACCACTGGAAAAACCATAGCCTTGACTAGACAGACCTTTGTTGACAAAGTAATGTCTCTGCTTCTTAATATGCTGTCTAGGTTGGTCATAGCTTTCCTTCCAAGGAGTAAGCATCTTTTAATTTCATGGCTGTAATCAAAAAAACAACCATTATATGAGTGAAATATTCATAGAAAATTCCAGCTAATAAATGAAGAATGGATAATAGAATTGGAAAATCACCATTTTGCACCCCTGATGAAATCATAGAACTAAAACAATGTCAATGGATGGCTTTAAAACATCCACTGGAAAGCCTGGCAGGGAATTTGATGATAGAAAATTAAGGCTTAGAGCAACTAAACTCAGTGATCAACCTTGTTCTCACTGTAAGCTTACAAGACTGTAAGTTCATGGACCTCCTACTGTGATTCAGAGAAGCGCACACCACCACCCAAGAAATATTCTGGCCAAAAGCATGTCCACTGAAAAAAAATGCACAACCTACAAGTTGAGAGTTACGTTTATTTGGCCAGCAGTTTTAGGGTAGAGCCTCTCGGATAAAACTGTTTAGAAAAGGAAATGGTGAACCCAGCATTTTGCCAAGATATATAGGAATTTTTGCAATAACAACACATAGTCAGAACAAAAGGTTACTGTTAATAAAAGAAAAACAGATATCCCCAGTTAAGGAATTTAGCACTTTTCTAGGTATGGGAAGATGCAAGAGTTTGGGATCACTGAAATCATTCCTTGGCTCTCTGGGGCCAGGATCCTCTGTTTTTTCATCCTGAGTTTCCTCAAGCTGCACCATCAGGGGTGGCTGCAGTTTGATGGCTACTGCTGCTGCTGCTGCTGCTAAGTCGCTTCGGTCGTTTCCGACCCTGTGCGACCCCAGAGACAGCATCCTTGGGGTTCTCTAGGCAAGAATACTGGAGTGGGTTGCCATTTCCTTCTGCAGTGCATGAAAGTGAAAACTGAAAGTGAAGTCGCTCAGTCGTGTCCAACTCTTAGCGACCCCATGGACTGCAGCCTAGCAGGCTCCTCCATCCATGGGATTCTCCAGGCAAGAGTCCTGGAGTGGGGTGCCATTACTAGATAGTGGGTATGTCTTTTTTCCTTCCCGAGTTCCCTCAGGGTTCACAAGCAGTTGAACATGAAACTAACGGAGTTTCTACATCTAACTAACAATTTATAGGAAATGCAAAAGTTAGAGAAACAAGTGAAACAACCACTCAAGGAAGCAATAAGTCAAAGTCAGAACAGGAGATGCTACACAGGAAAAACAAACTATTTTTTTTTATATAAAAACAATGGCCTGCGGAGAAAGGATTAGAGAGAAGAGGCAAAACCACCAATGGGTGGGCCTTGTTTGGATTCTGTATCAAAGAGACCAGTTACAAGAAAACATTTTTGAGAGGGCCAGATAAGCTTGAATATGGACTGGGTAATGTCAGAGGCTTCTTATTGACTTGATTAGGGTACCAGCAATGTGGCAGTTATGCTGGAAGAGAAAGGGCCTCATCAGCTAAAGAAGCTCACTGAAGGGCTGAGCAGTGAAATGACAGGGTACCCTGGATTTGCTTCAAAACAGTCTAGCAAAAAGAAAAAGAAAGGGAAAATGCTCTGTGGTGACCTCAGTAGGAAGGAAATCCAGGAAAGAAGGGATACATGCATTCATGCAGCTGATTCACTTTGCTGTACAGTAGAGACTAACACAACGTTGTAAAGCCACTACAGTCCAATTAAAAAATAAATGAATACATAAATAAAAATTAAAGAGTACACACTTCCCATTTCAGTCAAAAAAAGAAAAGGAAGAGAGAAATAAAGACATGAAAAGTACAGAGCTGAAAAACGATTTGCAAAATATTGAGAAATACCAAGAAGCGAGGAAACAGGAATATGATGATTCATTATACGTTTGTGTGCATTTGACATTAGTCAGATCTGAGAGTTTTAGAAGAAGAAAAGGAAAGAAAGGAGTAGCGAGGAGGGAGAGAAAGAGAAAAGTCATGAGTTTAGTGATGCTACAAAGGTTATTCTTTTGTCTTTCAGTAACATCACGACTGGGGATTCGCCATAAGAAAGGAAAGCAGCCAAGGAGGACTTTACAAGCCCCTTCAGCCGCAGGGTCACCTCCGCCCCCCAGCCCTGTCCCTCCGGAGCCGTCCTGTGAGGAGGACGCCCCGAGCCCCAGGCCCCCCAGGTCGGTCCGGGAGCAGGTCCGGGCGTGCCCGTCTCACAGGAGCGGAGCGCAGGTCTGCTCGCGGAGCCTGCTCCCCGGAACCAAGTCGTCCCTGTGGATTTGGGTGTGAGTCTCCGAGTCCTCTCCTGCTCTCTGCTCTTCCCAGTGAACAGCCAGGCTCCACTGTACCAAGAAAAGGACAAGGGGAGCTGAGGGCTGCCGGGAAGAGCGGGGTGTGTCGGCTCCGCGCCCGGGGCGTCCATCCAGCCCCGCGGTGTGTGGGCCCCGCGCCCGGGGCTTCCGTCTCCGCGCGCACCCCGCCCGGCCCCCGGTGTACAGCGCCCGCCTTTCGCACTTTTCAAAGGGCTCAAGTTCCGCCTGGCGCTCACTCCGCCGTGTCAGTGAGCACCTGCGTCTCTCCGTTAACAGTCCGTCTGTCCAGGCTCTTTGCAGACTCGCGTTCAAAAGGAGTCCGGTCCCGCCTGACGCCCGGAACGTGGACCCGCCCGGTCCCTTCTCCGGCGCCGCCTCGTGGCGCGCACGGCAGGGCGGGCTCCAGGGCCGCTGGCACCTTCCGGCGCAGGACCTTCTCAGTAGCTCAAAGCCAGCTCTCTGACTGTTCGAGTCTCCGTTTTCCAAATTGCCAACATCTCTTGTAGTTCAGGACCTCGAGGAAACGTATTTCAGACGACTGAGGGACTTGATGGCTTCCCAGAGGTCAGGTCTGAAGGCCACAGACCTGTCTGGACCGCGGTTCTGCCGTCAGGGAGGTCTCGCCTGGTCTGTCCTGCTCCAGCCTCCGGGGGTGTGGTCGTGGGGCGCGTTTCTGTTGAACAAGAGGAGATCCGAGCCTCCCCTCATGGTGGCCCCTCAGGGACTGGTCCCCGGGAACAAGGGCCGAGAGCTGGGGCTGCTCCGGGCGGGACCGCCTGCCTCTCTGGACGGAGCTGCGTTCAGAGATTAGACAGACCAGCAGAAATGCGGTATCCTGGGTGGGGGTGTGGGAAGCCCCTCTCCCGCTGGCCCTTGGCAGCCAGTCACAGGGAGGAGTGAGATGCTGTGGGAGAAGCAACAGGGCCTGAGGTTCGCAGCCTTAGGCAGTTGGAGCCCATGGTTTTCTTAGAGCTGCGTCCCAGCATTGATGTTGGCAGGAAGCTGAGTCCCACCCCAGCTGGAGGTGAGTCACGTTCCCTGGAGGAAACCCAGTGCCCCAAATATTCCTGCGCTCTGGGAAGAGCACAGACAGAGGCTCCTGTGACAGGTGACTAATACTTACTTTTATAAATTAAACTGCCAAATAAACTAGCTGAATAAACTATGTCCTGTCCTTTCCCTCTACCCGAACAAAGGCACATCCACAGCAACCCGGAGAGCCAGGTGGGACATATTACTTGTTATAAACGAACCGCATTAGTTGTCTGCCTTTTCCTTTCCGTCCTTTGCCCCTGGTCCTACCCTCAACCCTTGTCTTCCACTCCTTCCCACCGATCTCCATTGAATCAATGGTGCAGGACAGAAAGCCAGTCAGACTAATTTCCTTCTCTCCTTGCACTTCCCCCCACTTGTCATCTTTTAACTAGTCTTTCACAAAGGATCCTCTGAAACCCGCTCTGTGCCCCAAGCACAGGACCCATTGCTTCTGCTTTTGCATCTCAGGCAAAAGCGGAGGGTGCCTTTTGGACCCTCCTCATAGGTTTTCTCTTCAGACATGAACCAAGCCCAAATTTGTTTTGGTGCCAGAAAAACTGAACCTTGTTTTAACAAAGGATATCAGTGCAAACTACCGTAAACAGCTCCTGAAAGTCCCTCTGAATGGGCCAGGACAGGAGTGCGGGTGTCTTGGCTGGCACCCCCTCCCTTTCGTCATACCCTCCTGACCACGAATCACCCCTGCAGTCCTTCACGGAGACAGTGTGCTTTCTTCTTGGTGATCAGTAACTCTGGGGTCACCAGGACCCAGAGAATGATTAACAGGGAAGAAGGGACACGGGTCTGGCCAGAGAGGAGACCCTATCCCCCGCCCCCGCAAACACAGGCCCTGGGAAGGACCCCCCTTGCCTGCACAACTGAGACAGGCAAACTCAACTGAATCTAAAGGTTGAGTCCTGAAAGCTCCCTGGGTTGAGTGGTGGCCCAGAAAGTAGACTATCTAACCCTAATCCAGCTGAGTGGAAACAGATTCCCACAAGAGATGTCTCAGCCCTGCTACTAGTCAACAGAAAAATGTAAGTTCAGGGTGTGTGCATGTGTGTGTGCGCACATGTGTGTGTGTATGTGCATGTGGGTATACAGGCACGGGTTTCTGTGTGCTCCAGGTGTGTGTGTGTGAGTGTGCACACACACACATGTGTGCACAGGTATGTGTGTGAGTGTGGGTATACATGCACAGATGTTTCTGTGTGCAGGGCTGTGTGTGTGTGAATATGTGCGTGTGTGTGTTTGTGATTTCCCCTCCCAATCCCAGGCTTCTTTCCCCATGCTGAGTGTGTGTCACTGGCTGTCTACACTGGCCCAGGGGACACTAGGCACTGACCTCTTCAGTCAGCCTGCAGGCTGGTTCTGTGTGAGGCCTCGATCACGGCCACCTGCAGACTCTTAAAACAAGAGGTTGACAGACACTTCTGTCCATTTTCTGGACCCTGCTGTCTGCAGTCTGTAGAGCGAGTTGAAAAACCTGTTAAACTGGATCTAGGGGCCTGCAGCAGCCCAGGTCTGTTATTTGAGTCTTTTTTTTTTTTAATCCTATAGAAGGACTTTACAAAGGATTTTCACCCCTCACTTTTTCTGGTTTAATTTCCAAACCACACTAGTGTCCAGATGCTTTCACCCAACGTGGGAGGGGAGGCCTCGGAGCACAGAGATCCAGGGTAGGCCCGGGGCCCGACCTAGCCCACCCTCAGACATGCCCCGCTGTGGTCCACACATCAGTTCATGCTTTGCTGCTTAGAGGAAACTTATCTACAAATCTACATGCTCACTAAGAGACTTTCTAGCAGATTCCAGAGAGCCAGAGGCATGAACGCAGACATACCCAGACCTCTCCCTCCTGCACTGACCCTTCACCCTCACAGAGGTGAGCCGCTTTTCTCTGGACCCAGGGCACCTGCTTCCTCGAATGTGGAGATGCCTGACCCGAGCCGGGTGAGGCCCCACAGACCTGCCCAAAGGAAGTGTCTTGGGCACTTTGCCTGATGCAGCAGTTTTGAACTGCTCCTCTTAGTGGGGAAAAGTGGCCCCATTCTTGCTGGGGTAGAGACTTCAGGGCAGAAACCCCAGGTGTGAGGATGACTGTCATTCCATACAACAATCCTGCGACCTTATTATATGAAACGCGAAATTGCAAAGAACGTAAAAATCGTGCCCTTGCCTTCGGTGACCTTGCTCTGCCCTTGACAGTATAATCCTCCTCTGTGAGCCTGGACTGAGATCACTTTTCACTTCACTTTAAAACTTGTGCTACCATAATTACCCACCCAAGAAACAGACCTTTTGTTTACACATGGTCAAAGGGGAAAAATACAGTTGCTGGTATTCCTGGAGGCTGTTTAACGATGAATGTAATAGAGAGCTCACCTTCCTCCAGCTCTTTGGAGCTAATAGGTCTGTTTGGCTACTTGACTGTGGGAAAACCCGACTGTCAGCTCGAAGACCATGACAAACATGGGGCAGTCTCCTCTGTCACTGTACCTGTGCGTCCTGGGACACGAGTTCTGGGAAGGAGAGGCCAGTGAGAACCAGATCGTTCTGGGTCAGAGAAATGGGAAATATATCCTGAGGGGTTTGATGTGAAACTGCACCTTCCCCCAGGCTGAATTTAGAGGTGCACGCTCTTGTTTGATCCTTGGGTTCGGAAGATCCCCTGGAGGAGGGCACAGCAGCCCACTCTAGTGTTCTTGCCTGGAGAATCCCCATGGACAGAGGAGCCTGGCAGGTACAGTCCATGGGGTCCAAAAGAGTCGGACGTGACTGAAGCGACTTAGCACGTAGCGTGAAAAAGTTTCCAACTGCTGCCAGAGGCTCGGTCCTGGAGGCAGGAAGTTTCCAGATGAAGGTGTAGGTGGGTTTGTTTTCTCCTGAGGCCGCCATCCTTAGAGTGTGGACACCACTCACCTGCTGCGTCCTTCTCGGCCTGCCCCTCCTCAGGCTCTGGGGTCTCCTGCTTTTCTTCTAAGGGCACCAGTCTGCTGGGATCAGGGACCCACCCTCTGGGGATGACTTTAACCTAATCAGTGTTTTATCTGCCCCTTCCCCATAGACAGCCCCATTCTGGTCTCTTCAATCTTTATTTATTTATTTTTAATTTTTGGCCACACCCTGCAGCATGTGAGATCTTAGTTCCCTGACCAAGGATCAAACCTGCTGTCTCCGCATGGGAAAGTGAAGTCTTAACCACTAGATCCCCCATAAGGGATGTCGCATTCTGGTCTCTTCAAGGTGAGGGATTCAACATATGAATTTGGGGGAAGGGACACAATCCAGTTTATAAAGTTCATTCATTTTTTTGTGTTTTTTTGGTTTGTTTTTAAACCTCTTATTTTTTATTAATTTTTAAAAAAGTAGAATTACAATTGACTTACAGGATATTACTTTCAGGTGTGCAATTAAGTACTTTGATATTTGGATGATGATAATGGATCATGATGTTGTTCAGTTGTGCAGTCATGTCTGACTCTTTGTGACCCCATAGACTGCAGCACACAAGGCCTCTCTGTCCCTCACCACCTCTGTCCCTCACCATCTCTCGAAGTTTGCTCAAGTTCAGGTCCTTTGCATTGGTGATGCCATCTAGCCATCCCATCCTCTGACACCCTCTTCTCCTTCTGTCTTCAATCTTTCCCAGCATCAGGGACTTTTCCAATGAGTCAGCTGTTCGAATCAGATGACCAGAATACTGGAGTTGCAACTTCAGCATCAGTCCTTCCAACGAGTATTCAGGGTGATTTCCCTTGAATTTGACTGGTTTGATTTCCTTGCTGTTAAAGGGACTCTGAGAGGTCCATAATGGATCATACTCCATATAAAATATTTATAAAATATTGGCTATATTCCTCATGCTGTGCATTGCATCCCTTTCTCATACCTTGATTATCTGTTAGTAGAATCGAGTGTTGATTCTGCTCCTGGAGGGCAGTTTGGAGTATTTCAGGAAGCTCCTGGAAACACTTCCCCAAAGAGTGTGTCCCCTCAGTGTTGTATATTAACAGCCACAATGTACTATAATAGACAGTAATGGGAATAATGGGAATAATGAAGATTAACAAAATAACAGTGAGGACGATGATGAATGTGTGGAGGGAGATGTGCTTATTATATCAATGATGGTGATAAACCTATAGCAAAGGGGGTGAAGGGACAGGCTTCCCCGAGTCTGTGACAAGGTCGTGATATCAGTCCTCGAGGCAGCAGAGGTCTAGATTTAACAGGGAAATATGTTCTGGGGCAAAGCCTAGGAGCAGGAAGAGAAAGGAATCCACATCCACAGGAAGGCATGGGGGCGCTAACCCTATTGCCAGCCATGGAAGGAGGGGCTTCTGGGCACAGACAGGCCTGGTCCGGGAACCCCACAGGACACCACCAGCTCTCCAGAGTGAGGACAGCTGGCTGCAGGGCGGCCGCCTCCTGGGACGTGCAGTTCCCAGTTTTGTTTCCCCCTGTCCCCCAATCGTGGCTGAATTCCAGCCATCTGCCCTGACTGAGCCTGTGAGGGTCTGACTTCGAAACTGCCCACTCTGGCCACAGAGAATGGAGGATGTTGTCCTCACAGCTCTCTGAGCTGCAGGATGATGGGGACTGTGGGACCCACACTCCCCGGGGGACTTTACCAGTCATCACGCACAGGGGGTGACTCATCAGCAAAGAGGCACCCGTCTCAAGGTGACACCCTCCCTCGTGGGGCTGACCACAGGGATAGACGTCCAGCCCCGGACATTGTGGCCTGAATAAGGACACACACGCAGGGCCGTGTAGGCGCAGTGGTCACTGTGTGCTTGGCCAGCGCTTGCTGTCGGGCTGAGGTGAAGCTGGGCTTCCTGACTGCATGGATTTCCTCCTCCTCATCCTTTCCCAACATGGTTATCTTGAGATCACTCCCGAATAAATACTCAGCACATGAAACTTCATTTCCTCTGCCCTCTGGTATCCAAAACTGTGACAAAAGTGATAAGATTCCAGGGAAAATGGGGCTCACAACAGAAGGAATCGACTTCTGCTCAGGATGGAAATAACATGAAGACTGATGGCATCTCATGAGACTTGAATTTTGATCGGATGTGAGCTTTGCTGGCAAGAATCATGTCTATGAATTAATAAGGAAAAACACAAAATTGTTTGAGGTGGGGAGAAATGCTAATAAGCTCTACCCTCAACCTGGATTAAAGAGGGTATGAGAGGGAAACCATTAGAAATAAAAGGAATCCAAATTATTTGCTTATATTTTTTTGTTTCATTTAAAATTTCAGGTTGGGTGATGCCATAATATATTTAAACGCAAAAAGGAGGGTTCAGAGAGGAGTGGTTTAAAGTGTATATGGCTGGTTTGCAACTCATACAACTCAATATCAAAAAAACCAAACAAGCCAAATAACAATTGAGCAGAGGTCTGAACAGACATTTTTATAAAGAAGAAATACACTTGGCCACAGGCACATGAAAAGATGCTCAACAATGTTAATCAAAGAAATGGAAGTCCAATCCACAATGAGATGTCATCTCACACCTGTCCCGGTTATCATCAGAATTCTACGGCTAGCAGGTGTCGGCTAGAATATGGAGAGAAGGGAACCCTCCTACACTGTTGGTGGGAATGCAAATTGGTGTAGCCACTGTGGAGAACAGTATGGAGGTTCTTCAGACTACTAAGCAGAACTACTGTATGATCCAAAATTCCTCTCCTGGGTAAAATCTGAGAAAAGGAAAACATGAATTCGAATAGATACATGCACCTCTCATGTTCACATTAGTATTGTGTACAAGACCCCAGATACGGAAGCGCCTAAGTGTCCATCCACAGATGAACCGATAACACCCTCCAGTCCATGCTTGTTGCTGCAAATGGCAAACTGCTTTTATTTTTATGGCTGAGTAATATTGCACTCTATATTATGCCAAGTGAAATAGCTCAGAGAAAGACAAACACTTGTGTTATCATTTATGTGTGTAATCTGAAATAAAATAAAACAGAAACATACAGATATAAACCACAAAGCAGTGGTTACCACTGGGGAAGGGGAGCTGGGAGGCGCAAGTTGGGGGTTGGAAATTAAGAGGAACAAGCTGCCTTGTATAAAATAAATGAGCTGCCAGTATATATTACAAAACTCAGGGAATACAGGTGATATTTTACAGTAACTTTAGTGGGGCATCACCATGCTACATCTGAAACGAATATCATACTTTACATCAACTATCTTTAAAAACTAGATGAAAATAAAATACAGTGCATGCGTTTTAAATTATAACATACATTCTGATGCCAGGAGAGAATAGGGGAAAACACAGGTAGAGAAATGAATTCCCGAGTGAGATGAAAGGCAACTCCTTTCTTTTTATGTGGGTGATATCATAAATAATGAATAATCCTACAAGAGTTCTTTAAATCTTGCGGTGGAAAGTGTCCACTCCCAAAATGATGTTTCATTTAGGAAATGGTCTACACAAAATCTGATGAACCGTAAGGGAAAAAGATGAGCCCTTGGAGATTGCGTGGTAATGGGGAAAGTTTAAAATATTCTTTAAAAAAAAATTAAAACATAGTGGATTTACCTTAATATACTAGCATCAGATGAAATTTCTTTAATGAACATGGGAGATGGAATTGAAATGCATGAAATAATAGGATTCCCAGGCATTATACGGGGTATAAGCAAAATGTCCTCAGATAAAATGAAATACCTACTATGTCCTCTGGTTTAATTTTATCCATTTGGGAACCATGGATAAGCTAAATGGTTCTTTAGCTTAAAGAACCATTGCCACACTGGTAATATTTCTACTCCAGTATGGAAATCAACTGTGCATGGCATGGAAGTAAAATAAATTACAACAGTTTACTATGTAGGAAAATTTTTTGTTGATTTCCCCACTAACCAAGAAATAGAGTATAAAATTGTCTTCCCATTTTCTGTGCACAGTTAATAAATTGTTAACATGTTCTTGAAGGCCCTGTGTGGCCAGTGCTTTAATGAGTCATGCTCTGCAGTCCAGGAGTAGGTATTATATGGTCACCTCGTTATTTATCTTTCAAGTGTTCATAGTCCTTCATCTTGCATTTTATTTTTAATTTCTCCCAGAGAATCCCAGCTTCATTTCCCCAGAATCCCAGTGTGTCTGATGTCCTGCTTGTTTTGAAGACATAGTTGGTTCCTGGTGCAGAAAGTGCACTCAAAATATTTATGGATGAAGAAGGAAATGATGGATCTTCTCACTGTCCCTGGACAATGTCATTACATCCTTGCTCTTCAACATGCCTGAGGGTTATACTTTCCTATTAGTTTGGAAAACCTAATCAAATTGAAGAGGGTTCCCAATAAGGTGAACCATTGCCTAGATTGGATTATAGGCTGTTATTCAGGTATAAAAGGAAGTCATACAGGCAGAGGGATGTATTTGTTCAGAGAAGAAGAAGCTGGACTGCTTGGGACCTTGAAGAAAGAAATCAGCTGCTTGCTGTGGAGTCCTCAGATTCTACTTGGCTTCACTGGCTCCTGCAATTTGGGGTTTTGGTGAGTCCTCCAAACTGAGATAGGAGTGTGTTCCTTTCCCTTAATGTTATGTCTTATCTGTCTCTAGACACTGGTGTCAAAGCAGCCTCTTATGGTCTCTGACTCATACTGTGTCAACATTTTCTTTGCCACTCTCATTTCCAAACTTTGACTGTTCACATCCCTTTTTTTCAGCTCCAACATTGCTGTCTTAAATCTATTTAATTATTTCATCTGCCTAACCGAAGATCCTAGCCGTGTGCTCTCTAATACAGCCCCATGTGGCTGGAATATTTAAATTCATGCAACTGAATAGCTAACTTTCACATCGTTGGTAGTGCCATCCAGATTTCAAGTCTCTTGTCATGATACACGTGTGGCACAGCAGTTTCTGTATCATACAACACTGGTATAGAGCATGCCCTTCATCTTGGAAAGTTCTACTGGCTGTTGATCTCCATCTGATGTTTTTACTAATTTGTTTCTAAATACTTCATTTTCTGCCTCTCTGAATTACTGTCCTTCTATGGGTTTCATCAAGCGATTTTCTTCATTTCTTATGTGACTTGAGATAGATTTTTATGTTGAAATAATTATTTCAACATAATTATTTGTTGGCATGTCTCTTGAAATGTGTCCACTGGTGTGACTGCCCTTTTGCATATGACTGGGGTTTCCTTCGATATCATAGGAATTTGCCTGTTCCTCTTATCAGTAGAAGGAAAATTCTAAGAGTGAAGACGAACATGTCACTTCATTCTGAAATTGTCTTTAAGTCAAAATGAAAGGCAAATCTTGATTGGTTTTCCTGGACAGCCCTTCATGATCCATGGGGTTGCGAGTTGGACACGACTAAAGTGACTTAGCAAGCACACACGGACAGTCCATCCATGGATAATCCAGTCAGTGATTCAATCACTTTCTTGAGTGGATTTTGGGGTTTGTGCTTTGTCCTAGACACTTGATTCCTCTCCACAGTTAGCAGAGGCATGGATCCAGGAATTCATTTCTGATAGGAAATGACCCCTAGGCTTTCACTTTGATTGTGAATGGAGGACTGGAGAGCAGGAGCCTGAGAGCAAATATCTTTAGGGAGATTTCTGTTTCAAGACAGAGGGGATGTGATGAAGGGATCGACTGTGGATATATGGAGAGGTTCCTCCCAAACTGGGTGATAAACATGAAAAGAGATTACAGGGAGCTTCTTCTGATTGCTAATGTTAGAGGTCATATTACAGGTAAAACCAGGGAGACCTTTGTTACCCTAAAGGAATTTGATCACAGGACACTGACTGAGCAAAATTAAATGACAGCTGCTCCTTCCTCTAGTGTAACTCTGTCATATTAAAGTTTTTGGAATCTCTGGGTGTCATTTGTAAATTGGCAAATGAAGCAATTTCTTCCTAAACCTCAGTTTTTCCATATTTTTGAACATCGTTGATCTAGAGAACAGCAACAGTCTATGACAGCAACACTGTGACTCCTGGATGCCAGCTACCTTCTGGTTCGGAGGATGTTAAGGACGAGGCTGGCCAGACAGGTGCCACGGTTTCTCCAAATGGAATAAGTTCTCAATTCAACTCCATCTAAAATAGGTCCTTAGGTGACTGATATTCATGTGCCTGTGGGACAGAACTAATATCAGGGCTGAGGGGAGCTGGAAGGCAGTGTGTTTCCTGAGGACTGCCAGGGCTGTTGGAGAAGCACTGTGGGCGCATAAGGCAGGAGATGATCTGGGGGCTTCCAGAGTGTTTACCTACAGCTGTAAACCACCATCCACTCTGGCGAGAGTCAGGGTCCCCCAGGGTGGGAACCCAGGAGGACACTGAGCGATTCTGGGTGCCACGGGCTGATGAACACAAAGTCAATGCTTAGCATGTTCTTATTTGCAGACTCTGACTTTCTGTGTTAGCAACCACAGCTCTAGCTCTTCACATGGGATCTGGGAGAGAAGAAGCTGCATAGTATTCCCTGGATGCACCACCGGTTTCTGAGTGCTGGGCTGGGGCTACACCCAGGTGAAGGTTGGGGCTTGAATTCAGGTGGGTCTGGAAGCACAGGACTGGGGTCTCGTGGCTTCTCCATCCTCAGGTTGGCCTGCCTAGTGCTTGATCAGCTGTGAGTGAGATCCCGAGAAAGGCTCCCGGTGACTGAGCTTAAGGATGGAGCCCCTGGTGAGTAGTGATGCTTCCTCCTGAAGCTGCACCCAGTCCCCATCCTTCCTCAGCTCAGCCGCCCACTCTGGACAGTGGTAGGGTTGTTCTGTCTAAACCAGAATATCCCTGATGTTTTAGGAATCGGTGACATTTGAAGATGTAGCCGTCAACTTCACCCAGTTGGAGCCTGCTAGACAAGTCCCAGAAAAACCTGTTTAGAAATGTGATGCTGGAAACTGTCTCCCACCTGGTCTCTGTAGGTGAGTCTGTCAACAGGGATGTGCCTGCACCTGTGTCCATTCTGTTCATTCACTCACTGAACAAGCATTTAGAACAGCTTCCCTGTGTCCCACTCAGCTGCTTCCTGATTCTCTGATAGTCCTCATAATTACTTAAAGGAAGACATTCCTTTTCATGGCACTTTTCATTACCACACTGAAAGGTTATCTTGGCCAGGTTTCATATCTTTATTGGTACTTAGTCTCAAAGTTCAGAACAGGATTGGGGATTCAATGGACATTTTAATGTATAAATAAAAGGATCAAATATTTAAAATAATAATTCTTCTGTTCGAATCACTTCATGAAGACTTAACACCAGAGTCCTGTATATGACATAATTTCGATTCTTCCTGTAAGATGAATCACTACTGGATCCTGTTTGACAGGAATATTCAGCCCACTGTAGAGTCTTTTGATCTTTCCCATTTGGAAAAGACTGAGGATTCTGTGGCCTCTCTCTGAACTGGTGCACGGGCATCAGCCCCTAGACAGCCTCACTGTTCTTGCTGCTGCTCTGGGTTTCCTCCTGGTCTGCTGAAGGACCTTCACTGTTCTGTCCGGTGAAGATGTTACCTGCACCGACCTTCAATTATCTCTTTATTTTCTTCACTACCTTACCCATGACTTGAGCACAGCAAATGGTAATTAGCCCACACTTAAATCCACGTTTATTTGTTTTTTAATCAAACAGGCTATGAAATTAGCATATCAGATGTGATTTCATAGCTGGAACAAGGAACAGAGCTGCGGACTGAAGCAGCAGGAGGCCTCCAAGGTCAGTCCAGGTGAGCGTCAGAGGCCTGGGCTTCAGGGCAAAACGGTTTCAGCTGGTGTGTTAAGTCCTTGGCGACACCAGATGAAAGTCTGATGAAGACAGGGATATATTCCAAAGTGGAAGTGAGGACATTGGGGCATATTCCTCGTGTTGTCATCCTTCTGGGCCCCTATCATCACAATTCATATTACTTCCTGCCATTTTCTCGTATTTAAGGAAAGGTTTCTTGTGGAGTTATCGCACCTAAATTTTCACATAGTAATTCTTGTCCTGATCCTGCCATTTCATGTTTTTTCCACCATTTTCTGACCCAATGTCTCCTGACCACATTACATTGTTATATTTTAATCCTGTTTTTCTTTGCTAATAGACAATGACTTTTAAAATATTTCAAATACTACATTGAATATTTCCTTGCTATACACAGTTTCTCCAACTGAGTGCCAATATTTGAAACATACTCACATGACCTTGGTGGTTGTCTACATTTTATTTCCCTAATGCCATTCTAAAATCTATATTTTTTTCCCTTCTTTAGGCAGTGAACGATCCCTTAAACAACAAGAAATGATATTCATGCAAAGTGTCTACAGAAAGCACATATCCTCTACTATGTCAGTAGTAAGTTTCAGGGGTGGGAAACTCAGTCATCCAAATGAAAGACCCAGCAGTGTGATAAGTTGGTAATTGAGCACAGTTGCCTGTGTGTAAGTTGAGATAAAGCTTTCAGAGCAAATTTTTGAATAGTCTGAAATTGGTTAAGTGAATATGAGCTTAAAACTAATGTAAGGAAAAAAGTCAATATCACAAACATTGTTCATCTCCTAGTCTTTAGAACACACTGAAGTTTTCAAAATTATCTGATATCTGGGGTTTGGAAACTATAAAAGAGAATGTTTGTGCCTGAAGGGGAGTATCACAACATGTTTGCAACCAACACGGGAGACAGTTTACCAGGAGACTATTACTGGCTGATGCTCTAGGGTGAACATGTAGAAGAATAAGTGTCTGCCTGGACATGGGCAAACCAGTAACAGCCTCATATCTCCTTTCCCAAAACAGGTTTCTCACCAGCAAGGGGATCCTGCTGCATGCACTAATTTGAGAGATGAATTAGCTTCTAGATCTTCACCTCAACATTCATCAATTCACTTAAGAAGGAAACATGTCAGCAAACAGTGTGGAAAATCATGTAGTCAAGGATCATTTCTTAATGCACAGGGTCCTATTCACACTAGAGGAAAATCATGTGAATGTCCTCTATGTAGAAAAGTCTTTAATAATTACTTTAACCTCAGATGACACAGGATGATTCACACAGGAGAGAAACCATACAAATGCAGTCTCTGTGGAAATGGCTATTTTCTGAGAAAACACAACCGGGTCCACACGGGAGAGACACGATTCGAATGTCACGTGTGTGGGAAGCTCTTCAAAGTTCATACCTGGAACATGAGAAAACACACAGGAGAGAAGCTCTATAAATGTCGTCTGTGTGAGAAAAGTTTTCATCAAATCTCTTACCTTAGAAAACACGAGAAACTCCATCCCAAAGAGAAGCGCTATGAATGTTGTCAGTGTGGGACTCTTTAGCCAAAGCTCTGGCCTTAGTCAGCACAAGAGAATCCACACTGGAGAGAAACCTCACGTGTGTCTTGTGTGTGGGAAGGCCTTCAGTCAGAGTTCTGGATTGACTCGGCACAAAAGGACCCACACAGGAGAGAAACTCTATCAATGTCAGCGGTGTGGGAGCACCTTCAGTCAATATGCAAACCTGAGAAGGCATGAGAGAACACACACGGGTGAGCAACCCTATGAGTGTCAGCTCTGTGGGAAGTGCTTTAGTCACTGCTCTTCTCTTAGACGACACGAGGAAACCCAGCACCAGAGAGAAAGGCAGGAAGGCCCTCAGTAGACTTTCTCACCTGAGGTGACATGCTGTTCCTTCCACATTCCACAGATGAGGAATGTGGGAGGAACAGCAGCCATAGCATTAGCATTTAAACTCACCAAATTCACACTCACTAAAGTAACTGTCTGTAATCAATATGGAGGCTCCTTCAGGCATCACACTCCCTGTCCAGACAGGAATCACCTGTGGACATGGATCCACATGTGCACTATCTCTGTGGCGAAGCCTTTAGTCACTGGCCCGACCTCAGGTAACTTAGCAGAACTCCCTCTAAATACAATATGGGTGTTTTCAGCAACAACTCCAAACTTTTAAAGACCCTAGAGGATGTGAGCTGAGGATAAGAACACCTAGTTTTTCTTTCATAATTATTGTTCAACATGAGCCAACTCCATGTGAAGAACCACTAGGACTTTGATAACTGTCAACAAACATTCGGCCAAGCCCCAGGCTTGATGTGCACAAGAAATTCCGTGAAAAAAATAAGCACTAAAACAAGAACAAAGACGAAGACCTTTGAGAAATACTAAAGTCTGTTGAGCAGCACCAAAGCATACTTCTGAACAATTTATCCTAGAAAAGTGATTTCACAGAAAGTTCTGAGAAATTCTCTCTCCATAGAGCAACCCCTCTGGTCCACATGTACTCAGACTATACAACATACCATCAGTGTCATGAAGGAAGGGAAGTCTTCGGTGATCACTTATTTCTCAGTCAACACAAACTTATCACACTGAGGATGCAGCAATCCTAAAATCACAGTGGAGTTACAGCTAGATTTCGTATCAGAAGAAAAAAATCCTGTGTAGGAGGTGTAGTGTTAGTCGCTCAGTCATGTCAGACTCTTTGTGACCCCACGGACTGTAGCCCACCAGGTGCCTCTGTCCATGGGATTCTGCAGGCCAAGAATAGTGGAGTGGGTTGCCATTCCCTTCTTCAGAGGATCTTCCTAACCCCGGGATTGAACCCAGGTCTCCTGCATTACAGGCAGGTTCTTTGTGTAGCAGGGCAAACCCCTAAAAGATCCTTTGTGCAAGCCCCTAAAAACTGCTGTAACATACAATCCTGTCTCCCTGGTGGCTCAGTGGTAAAAAATCCACCTGCAATGCAGGAGACGTGGGTTTGATCCCTGGGTCCAGGAGATTCCCTGGAGAAGGAAATGGCAACCCACTCCAGCATTCTTGCCTAGAGAACCCCATGGAAAAAAGAGCCTGGGGGTACAGTCCATGGGGTTGCAGAGTTAGTCACAACCTAGCAGTTGAACAACAACAACAGCAAACACGTGAGTAGATTGTGATTTGGAGAAAGACCTATTCATTAAAACGTGGCATGAAATGGAGAATGAAGAGACCTGGCGACGTGGATGTAAAGTTCTGTAAGAAGTTAAAATTTGTGTGTACAATAAATATTGTAAATATTCAAACAATCGTTTGTGGCTAAAGGAGCTCATTGTTGCTGTCTGGTTGCTTTGCCTGTGTTCATGCTAGTCGCTTCAGTCGTGTCCAGCTCTTTTTGATCCCATGAACCACAGTCTGCCAGGCTCTTCTGTCCATAGGATTCTCTAGGCAAGAATACTGGAGTGGGTTCCCATGCCCTCCGCCAGGGGATCTTCCCAACTCAGGGATCAAATTCATGTCTGTTTATGTCTCCTGCATTGGCACATGGGTTTTTATCAGTTGTGCCACCTGGGAAGTCTGGTTTCTTTGGGCCCCTATAAACACAAGGACGCAGGTCTGCACTCTGAGAAAGTGGGCAGAGACTCAGCCCCATTCTCTGAGTCCCCCTTTCTCCACTGCTCTTTCCATACACCTCAGCTCCACTCATTTCAACATCTCCCCACCCTATCTACCCCTTCAGGCCCTGGGGGTGACACAGCTCTGATCTTCAGCTCCACTGGCCAGGTTTCCCAGAATGTCATGACCTGCTCAAGCAGGGACCTGGGGGGAGTCTCAGAAACCTCTGTTCTTATATTATTTGAGGCCCTTCAACCTATGTCTGCGGATGGAAACCACCTGGGGCTCAAGAGACAGACATGTGATCTCTGCCCTCCCAGACCTCAGAAATCTTTGTTATTTTGTCCCCAAATCTCTGAACTGAGCCAAGTGGATAAAGAGTTCCTTCCATGATTGTACTCTTTATCTTACTCAGCTGATTCCTGAATTATGCACACAGCAGTCTCAACAGAAACCCAGTCGTGTTACCCTCACATAAGCTCATGGGATAAATCTGCAAGAATATAAAATACCTAAGACTATCAGCCATCACACAAGCAGGTTTTTAAAAGAATTAGTGCAATGTCCTTTTCCAAAGAAAGAAATGAATGTCATCACAAAGCAAATCTCCTCTCTTGTCTGTAGGACTTCCAGGGAGAGTCTTCTTGGATATCCACTCGGATGAGGTGTGTTCCTGCCAAAGCAGCACAATTCCCCAAGAAGGCCCGAGTCCACTCACAGAAACACACACAAGGATAGTACTGATACCTCACTACTTTTCTTTTTTTGTTACTTATTTATTTAGTTTTAGCTATGCTGGGTCTTTTTTGCGATGATTGCTTTTTCTCTAGTTGCAGCGAGCCAGGGCTACTCTCTGGTTGCCCTGTGGAGGCTTCTCCTTGCAATCGCTTCTCTTGCTGCAGAGCACAGGCTCTGTGGTGCATGGACTCAGTAGTTGTGTCTCCCGGGCGCTAGAACGCAGGCTCAATAGTGGCACATGGGCTTAGTTGCTCTGTAGCATGTGTGATCTCCCCACACCAGGGATCGAACCCATGTCTCCTGCACTGGCAGGTGGAGTCCTGTCCTCTGAACTACCAGGGAGACTCCATCATTAGCTTTCAAAATCTCCACGAGGAATTCTGGGGACAGCCAGGTGGTAAAACTGAGCAAGGGTAAGGGGCAACCAATTGTCTTGTCTGTCTATTGTCATGCATTTCATTCCTTGGGTACAAATGGCTCAACAAGGTCATGTGACCTTGGAGTAGGTCAGTTTGCAAAGACAACTTTCCCCATGCACACATCCTTGGCCTCCTGAGTAGCTTCATATCATCCAGTAAGTTTGTCCAGCACCCATTTTTCTGAGATTCTACTGACAGATAGGAGGAGTGCACCTGGATTTCAGGTTGCTTTGAAATATATGTGGTGTTCAGCTAAACCCCCAGAGAAATGGAACAGCAGTCAAAATATGTAGTGATGTGGCTTTAGACAATGGGGTGAAGATTCTTTAATTTTTTTTCATTTTCATTTTATTTTCTGAGGTATTCTGTTATAGTATTAGAGTTTTAGGTTTACAGCAATATATTTCAGCTCCTGCATGCCGTGCACCTGCTCAGCACCAACACATTATCTTCCCTCCTTTACTCTCCATGACTGTGTTACCCTTGGGCCCTCCCCCCTGCAAATTCCCGGCTGCATCCACCACTCAGTTCCGTGCATCTGTGTATGTGTTCTTGTGTCATTTGTTTTGTTCCTTGATTTTTTTTCCACTTGTTTTCTTTTTGTTTCTTGGTTTCTTCCTGCTTCACACATGAGTAGAGTCAATAGGTGTTTCTCTTCTCTTAATCTGTCTTCAGACATGGAAGGAACAGGCTGATATATGACTTGGATTGGTCAGGAAAATCTTAACAAGGTCACATGACCTTGGAGCAGTAACGACTCAGCTAAGAAAGGGAAATTCCACCACGGACCCTCAGCCACCTCCGAGGCTGCATCTCCTCCATTGGATGGAGTCCAGCGCCCACCATTCTGAGTATCTACTCACAGATTGGAGGTACCCAGCTAGACTTCAGGTTGTTTGTTTTTATTTGGTGTTCAGTGTATCCCCCAGAGAAACAAGACATAGATAAAATATGTACACAGGTGGCTTTATGCACTGTGAAAGTCGTTCAGTGCTGCCTGACTCTTTGCGATCCCATGGACTGTATAGTTCATGGAATTCTCCAGGCAAGAATATGGGAGTGGGTAGCCTTTCTCTTCTCCAGGGAATTTTCCCAACCCAGGGATCGAACCCAGGTCTCCCGCATTGCAGGCAGATTCTTTACACGCTGAGACACAAGGGATGCACTGAGGCATGGATAATGTAATTTTTAAGTATTTCTTTTTCTAGTGTATCTTTGGGTTACAGTAGTACATGCTTTATTTCTATAAAAAGTAGATTTCAACTCTGGTATGCCATAAAACTGACCAGCACCAAAAACTGGGTTTTTCTTTTACCGTCCTGTGGGCCTCTTTTACTGCCACCCTCGGACACCAGCTGCTCTGTTCTGTGAATGTGTGTTTATTCTTGTGTCACTTGCTCTCTCTTAATAATCTTTTGTACTTCTTCCCTCTTTTTCTTTGCATTTAGTGTTCCATATATGAATGAATTTATAAGGTATTTCTCTTTTCTGAAAGTGTCTGCAAGATGTTGTTAGATCAAAGGTGATACTTAACCTTGATTGGATTAATACAACCTCATCAAGGTCAGGTGATGTGGGAGCAGACTCAAAGGTAGTAGGAAAGGGAAATGACCCCACTGACCCTCCTTAGCCACCTTCAAAGGTGCACAGACTGTACAGCACCGACATTCTGAGCATTTACTGACAGGTAAGACGTATGCAGCTGGGATTGAGGCTGATTTAAGTTTGGTGATGTGTGTCCATCGGAGAAATAGGACAGTAGACAAAAGAGGTACCGATGTGGTCTAGGCGATGGGGTATGGATACTTTAATGTTTACATTTCATGATTTTTGTAGGGTGATTTTCTTGAAGAGATCTCTAGTCTTTCCCATTCTGTTGTTTTCCTCTCTTTCTTTGCATTGATTGCTGAGGAAGGGTTTCTTATCTCTCCTTGCTATTCTCTGGAACTCTGCATTCAGATGCTTATATCTTTCCTTTGCTCCTTTGCTTTTGGCTACTCTTCTTCTCACAGCTATTTGTAAGGCCTCCTCCGACAGCCATTTTGCTTTTTTGCATTTCTTTTCTATGGGGATGGTTTTCATCCCTGTCTCCTGTACAGTGTCACGAACCTCCATCCATAGTTCCTCAGGCACTCTGCCTATCAGATCTAGTCCCTTAAATCTATTTCTCCCTTCCACTGTATAATCATAAGGGATTTGATTGAGGTCATACCTGAATGGTCTAGTGGTTTTCCCTACTTTCTTCAATTTAAGTCTGAATTTGGCAAGAAGGAGTTCATGATCGGAGCCACAGTCAGCTCCCAGTCTTGTTTTTGCTGACTGTAAAGAGTGTCTCCATCTTTGGCTGACAATAATATAATCATTCTGATTTCGGTGTTGACCATCTGGTGATGTCCATGTGTAGAGTCTTCTCTTGTGCTGTTGGAAGAGAGTGTTTGCTATGACCAGTGCGTTCTCTTGGCAAAACTCTATCAGCCTTTGCCCTGCTTCATTCCGTACTCCAAGGCCACATTTGCCTGTTACTCCAGATGTTTCTTGACTCCGTGCTTTTGCATTCCTGTCCCCTATAATGAAAAGGACATGTTTTTTGGGTGTTAGTTCTAAAAGGTCTTGTAGGTCTTCATAGAACCGTTCAACTTCAGCTTCGTCAGCGTTACTGGTTGGGGCATAGGCTTGGATTACCGTGATATTGAATGGTTTGCCTTGGAAACAAATACAGATCATTCTGTGGTTTTTGAGATTGCATCCGAGTACTGCATTTCGGACTCTTTTGTTGACCATGATGGCTACTCCATTTCTTCTAAGGGATTCCTGCCCACAGGAGTACATAAAACGGTCATCTGAGTTAAATTCTCCCATTCCAGTGCATTTGAGTTCGCTGATTCCTAGAATGTCAATGTTCACTCTTGCCATCTCCTGTTGGACCACTTCCTATTTGCCTTGATTCATGGACCTGACGTTCCAGGTTCCTATGCAAAACTGCTCTTACAGCATCGACCTTGCTTCTATCACCAGTCACATCCACAGCTGGGTATTATTTTTGCTTTGGCTCCATCCCTTCATTCTTTCTGGAGTTATTTCTCCACGGATCTCCAGTAGCATATTGGGCACCTACCGACCCGGGGAGTTCCCCTTTCAGTATCCTATCATTTTGCTTTTTCATATTCTTCACAGGGTTCTCAAGGCAAGAATACTGAAGTGGTTTGCCATTCCCTTCTCCAGTGGACCACATTCTGTCAGACCTCTCCACCATGACCCTCCCGTCTTGGGCAGCCCCACACGGCATGGCTTTGTTTCATTGACTTAGACAAGGTGTGGTCCGTGTGATCAGATTGGCTAGTTTTCTGTGATTGTGGTTTCTGTGTGTCTGCCCTCTGATGCCCTCTCGCAACACCTGCCATCTTCCTTGGGTTTCTCTTACCCTAGACGTGGGGTATGTCTTCACGGCGGCTCCAGAAAGCGCAGCTGCTGCTCCTTACCTTGGACGAGGGCTATCTCCTCATGGCCGCCGCTCCTGACCTTGAAGGTGGAGTAGCTCCTCTCAGCCCTCCTGCGCCCATGCAGCCGCCAATCCTCGGATGTGGGGTAGCTCTTCTCGGCCACTGATGGTGTGATCACTCACCTAGAGCCAGACATCCTGGAATGTAAAGTCAAGTGGGCCTTAGAAAGCATCACTACCAACAAAGCTAGTGGAAGTGATGGAATTCCAGTGGAGCTATTTCAAATCCTGAAAGATGATGCTGTGAAAGTGCTGCACTCAATATGCCAGCAAATTTGGAAAACTTAGCAGTGACCACAGGACTGGAAAAGGTCAGTTTTCATTCCAATCCCAAAGAAAGGCAATGCCAAAGAATACTCAAACGAACACACAATTGCACTCATCTCACACGCCAGGAAAGTAATGCTCAAAATTCTCCAAGCCAGGCTTCAGCAGTACCTGAACCGTGAACTTCCAAATGTTCAAGCTGGTTTTAGAAAAGGCACAGGAAAGAGAAATCAGATTGCCAACATCGAAATAGCAAGAGAGTTCCAGAAAAACATCTATTTCTGCTATATTGACTATGTCAAAGCCTTTGACTGTGTGGATCACATTAAACTGTGGAAAATTCTGAAAGAGATGGGAATACCAGACCACCTGACCTGCCTCTTGAGAAACCTATATGCAGGTCAGGAAGCAACAGTTAGAACTGGATATGGAACAACAGACTGGTTCCAAATAGGAAAAGGAGTACGTCGAGGCTGTCTATTGTCACCCTGTTCATTTAACTTATATGCAGAGTACATCATGAGAAACGCTAGGCTGGAAGAAGCACAAGCTGGAGTCAAGACTGCTGGGAGAAATATCCATAACCTCAGATATGCAGATGACACCACCCTTATGGCAGAAAGTGAAGAGGAACTAA